>NW_006308252.1:0-219 GCF_000327345.1 Myotis davidii | reverse complement strand
CTGTTTGGGGAGAAATAGCTCTGACAGTGGGGGGTCCCTTTTGCTGATAGTTCATGAGCCCGAGACCCACGGAGGGGCGCCAGGAGGTCTCCCCAGCCCCAGGCGCTTGTGCTTGGCGATACATGAGCGCTCCCAGGCTCCAGGCAGGGAGCCGAGCGTGCATGGTGATGACGGGAGGACGTGCCTGGTCCCCGGGAGGCTCCATGCAGAGCAGTGGGG
>NW_006308251.1:0-219 GCF_000327345.1 Myotis davidii | reverse complement strand
CTCTGTGACCTTAGGAAAGGTACTTCACTTCTCTGTGCCCCAGTTTCCCCATCCGTAAAACGGAGAGAGCAAGCATACCTACCTCCATGCATCATTGTAAGGGTGAAATGAGTTAATGTGTGTAAATATAACATTATTTACGCAGTATCATGTTTATTACTCAGCAACTCATATCCTGTTATCATGATGTCTGCCACAGCCATGTGTTCCCCTGTGTTA
>NW_006308250.1:0-219 GCF_000327345.1 Myotis davidii | reverse complement strand
TGCCTCATGGGAGACCCTGTAAGATGCCACATTAGAGGCACCACTGAACTACATCTCTTATTGATATACACCCCAAACCGGGGCCCCCAAATTAGAAACAATAACAGTTTCTAGAGACAACATGTTTGCCCACTAGGTTATAGTTCTTGTTTAGAGGCCTGATATTATCTTGCCTCTTCTCCAAAACATCATGATTTGCACCTTAGGGTGGTTATAGAG
>NW_006308249.1:0-219 GCF_000327345.1 Myotis davidii | reverse complement strand
CTGTGCTCTTGAAATGTGGCTCGCCTGCACTGATATGTGTGACAATTACTGAATGCACTCCTTATCTCCATGACGTGGTATGAAAGAAGAATGTAAACTATCTCATGGAGAACTTTTATATTAACAATATGTTGAAACAATATCTTCAATATATTACAAAGTACGTTATCAACATTAAATTAATTGATTTCTCTGAAAGTTTGACCACTGGGTACTAGA
>NW_006308248.1:0-219 GCF_000327345.1 Myotis davidii | reverse complement strand
GTGGCTCACGAGCCTCAGTTTGCCGACCACGGGCCTAGGGGATCAATAGTAGATGCTTGACTGTTGGTCTTTGATCATTGTGCTTTCCCACCTCACACTTAAAGGACAGGCCTGGTGGCCATGTAGTTCTCTGCCTTTGAAAACTTGCCAAGCCTTATTCTAGAATGGCACGCTCAGCCTTTTTTTAAAAAAAATCTATCTTTATTGTTGAAAGTATTA
>NW_006308247.1:0-219 GCF_000327345.1 Myotis davidii | reverse complement strand
TTTGCAATCCCTCAGTCACACTCCTCTCTGACCACCACTTTCTATGTCATTCCCAGCCCCAGCCCCAGGTAACTACTGATCTATTTTCTGTCACTGTATCTTGCATTTTCTAGGATTTTATGTAAATGAAATCCAACACAAGTACTTTAAGCTGGAATTCCCAATGTGTGTAAAACATTGTACTGTGTGGAAGTAAAAATAATAAGACAATATTTTTTT
>NW_006308246.1:0-219 GCF_000327345.1 Myotis davidii | reverse complement strand
ACTATTATTAATCTTAATTTTAGTGCAGGTCTGCTGATAATAAATTTTCTTGGTTTATTTTTTTGTGGGTTGTTTGTTTGTTTTTGTCTGTCTCTTAAAGTTTATTTTTCCTTCATATCTGAAAGATTTTTTTTTCCTGGATATGGCATTCTGGGTTAACAGAATTTTTTTAAAAATATGTTTTTGTTGATTTCTGAGAGAGGAAGGGAGAGAGGGAGA
>NW_006308245.1:0-219 GCF_000327345.1 Myotis davidii | reverse complement strand
TACAGTAGAAAAGAAAAAGAAAACGACACAACGCAGACGGGAGTATTTAACCCAGAAGAGTGCCGTGTACTTCATTCCGACGCTTCTAACAGGACCGAAAGACGTGTGCCTTAACTCGTTGTGGAAAAGTGCCTGCATATACCAGAAGCTTAACGGCCTACCCCAACACAATCATTCCAGCTTTAAACAAAAAGAGCTCCTGAAGAGATCTTAGAACTT
>NW_006308244.1:0-219 GCF_000327345.1 Myotis davidii | reverse complement strand
AAATTACCAAAAATTTGGTGGCTTTTAAAACAACAACAATTTATTCTCTTACATTTTTAGGGAAAGCCAGTCCACAACAAGGCGTTAAAAGGCCACAATCCCTTGGAAAGGCTAGAGGTGACTCCTTCCTTGCATCTTCTAGCTTCGGGTGGCTCCCAGGGCTCCTTGGTTTGTAGCAAAACACCGTTCTTTCATCTCCGTGTGGCCTTCTTTCCCTGT
>NW_006308243.1:0-219 GCF_000327345.1 Myotis davidii | reverse complement strand
TATGTATGGTTTTTAAAAAATAATAGGTTTATTGAGGTATAAATCGTTTATCATACAATTCACTAAAGGGTGTTTTAAGAAATGTGAATTTGAACTTTTTGAAAACAGCTTCTAAATGTTTTTTGCAAAGGGAATCTTGGTAAGCAATATACTTATAGAATGTTTCTTGAGCACATACGGCATGCACTCTTAATTTATGTTTTCAGAGTACAGTTTTTT
>NW_006308242.1:0-219 GCF_000327345.1 Myotis davidii | reverse complement strand
CTACATGGGGGCAGTTAGGGGCAACAAAGCCAGTGGGGGAGCAGTTGTGAGCAACCAGGCCAGCAGAAGGGGGCAAAGGAGTGACCAAGCTGGCAGGGGGTCAGTTGGGGGCTGCCAGGCCAGCACAGGGGGGCAATTTGGGGTGACCAGGCCAGTGGGAGGGGCTTTCAGGGCAAACAGGTTGGCGGGGGGGCATTGGGGGAGACCAGCCAGGCAGGT
>NW_006308241.1:0-219 GCF_000327345.1 Myotis davidii | reverse complement strand
ACAGCTTCAGCTGTGCTTCCCAGGTCCCGACCTGAGGGTGTAGTTTTGATGCCTCCACTTGGGCCTCAGTGTGGGAGCTGCACCCCACAGGCCTAAGCTCCACTGTGGGTGGGTGGCCACCAACCACCTGGGTCCCCGGTTGGGAGACGCCAAATGAGCAGCAGGTGGGCCTGGGCCTCCCGCCAGCAGCAAGCTCATGGGGAGGCGGCGCCTCAGACC
>NW_006308240.1:0-219 GCF_000327345.1 Myotis davidii | reverse complement strand
GGGTCGTGAGCCACAGGTTGAGAACCGCTGCTTTAGGAAGCCTTGATGTGCGTAAAGTGGCATATCCCTGGACAGCAGCAACCCCCTGCTGTAGCTTCTGTGATCAGGGGCCTATTTTTCTCAAACTTCTTTATATCTGTTCTGCCTGGTGTAATTTTAAATGACCCTTTTGGAAATGAGATATTGTCCAGGAATAAGTTGCTAAATGCATTGCCCACC
>NW_006308239.1:0-218 GCF_000327345.1 Myotis davidii | reverse complement strand
TTCCGCTCCCCTGGCAGCGCTTCCGCTCCCATGGAGGCGCTACCCCGGCATGACAAGGTGGCGGAGGTGGGGACCTAGATGATGTGGGGACGAGGGAGCAGCGGGGGCAGCAGTCACCCCAGGTAGCAACCACCAGTTCCTCCCCCACCTCCCCCGACCCGACGCCCGGCTCCTGGGCCATAAGTGGCTCCGTGGCTCAGACCCAGGTGCTGTGTGGT
>NW_006308238.1:0-219 GCF_000327345.1 Myotis davidii | reverse complement strand
CTGAAAGTTCTTTGCTCCCGTGCACCATGGTCCCGTCCAGCACTTGCACCCACTGCCAGCGCCGGCCCGCTTGCATCCGCTGCTGGTACTGGAGCCGCCACTCGCACCTGCTGCCAGGACCCAGTGCCGGTCCGGTCCCGATTGCTCGGTGCCGTCAGCAGGTGAGAGCGGCGGCTGCCAGCCCCGATCTCCCCTGAGGGCTTCTTCACCTCCCCCTGG
>NW_006308237.1:0-218 GCF_000327345.1 Myotis davidii | reverse complement strand
TGGGGGGGCGAGGGGGCGTGGTCTTCCTTCTTCTCTAAACCTTGATTTCGGAAGAGAAATGGCGGAAGAACACGCCACATCTGGCTGCTAGGAAGGGCCCGCCACCCTTCGCGAAGATTTACTGGCCCTTTGTAGGCGCCCGTGTATCTAATATGAAAAAGCTGCTCTCAGCTTTCCCCCTAACCTTTCAAAAGAGAACTATGCTACATCTAGGCCTT
>NW_006308236.1:0-219 GCF_000327345.1 Myotis davidii | reverse complement strand
TGTATCTTTCCAGCTCCTCTATCCACAGGAAGTTTAAAAAAAACATTGAATCGAACGCGGCCCCGATATGTGCTTATTTCTCCTTCCCCTTTTTCTCGGCCCTGCTGCGTTCTGAATGTCGTTCTACCTCTATAAGAGCTTGACTTCACCGCGGTGGGTTCTGGTCTTACTGTCTCAGTTAAAGAGGAGTTCATGCTTTCCAGACTCTCCTGTTCTCTA
>NW_006308235.1:0-218 GCF_000327345.1 Myotis davidii | reverse complement strand
GGTTAAAGCCGCCCGGGGAGCTCTCACACGCACCCAGGCTGCCCATATATCCTGACTTATTGTTCTGGGGTGGGGACCTGGGGTTCGATTCCCATAAACACGTGTGTATGCCTCTCTCTATATGTGGACATCACACATACATATGAACATGTGTGTTCTTCTTATACAACATATATCATCATCTCCTTACTTCCTCCCTGTGTAGAGAGGTGTGGCTC
>NW_006308234.1:0-218 GCF_000327345.1 Myotis davidii | reverse complement strand
CCTGGCTATCTGTCTACCAGGCCCACTCATCTGAGTCCCTGATGTCAGGACTATTCAAGTGCAAAAGAAATGTCCACCTGCCTAAAGGACAGACATGCCTGAACCCATCTGCATGGAGGGGCCAGAACTTACCCACATTTGTGTCAATATTTGATCCTAAAGAATGAACCAGGTGGGGTGGGGGTGGGGGTCAATGGGGAAAAAGGAGACATATGTAA
>NW_006308233.1:0-218 GCF_000327345.1 Myotis davidii | reverse complement strand
CGTTGCCATATTTGCTGGTGTGCTAGGCCTCTGTCCTGTGTTGTAGCCTCACCATGGAGCAGCTGAGCTCGGCCAACACCCGGTTCGCAGTGGACCTCTTCCGCACCCTGAAGGACAGCAACCCCTCTGGGAACATCTTCATCTCCCCCATGAGCATTTCCTCAGCGCTGGCCATGGTCTTTCTGGGGGCCAGAGGCACTACCGAGGCACAGATGTCC
>NW_006308232.1:0-218 GCF_000327345.1 Myotis davidii | reverse complement strand
GAAAGAAGGATCTGCCCTCAGCCATCTGAATGTTAACATTTCTGGATTTCCTGTTACCACAAGTCAGATATAAAACAGACCTAAATGCTTGCTGTAACTATCTGGAAGATAAAATATATAAATAACATGGACACACTTAAACCCCCCTGGAGCATTTTAAAATTCAATGAGATTCCAGTAAACCTGGCAGAATAGCAGAGATACAGAAATCAACACAT
>NW_006308231.1:0-218 GCF_000327345.1 Myotis davidii | reverse complement strand
TCATATACCAGTTCGCAAACTCAGTGGTACACTCACACTCCCAGGCTTGCTTCCTCTGAGAACCACACCAGCAAAGATCACTCATAAAGAGGACCTTTCTGTACTAAATCGACCACAGATATATGTCTGAGACTGCTAAAATCCTGGTGGTGTTCTCTGTGTATATATGCTCAGGAGATTATTCAATGTATATATGCTCAAGAGATTCAGCTTAGTGC
>NW_006308230.1:0-218 GCF_000327345.1 Myotis davidii | reverse complement strand
TGTTACAGCTTCATTCCCAAGGCAGTCTGGAGGCAGAATTCCTTCTTCTTCAAGGGCCTTAGTCTTCACTTAAAGTTTCAACTGATTGAATGATACCCATCCTCATTTGGAGTATGTTTGCTTTGCTCAAGGTCTACTGACTTAAATGTAACCATATCTGAAAATATATTTTCACAGCTACAAGTAGGCTGGTGTTTAACTTAAAATCTGGGTAACAT
>NW_006308229.1:0-218 GCF_000327345.1 Myotis davidii | reverse complement strand
CTCTAACCAACTGAGCTACCCAGCCAGGGCATACTTTTAAAAAATAATTCTTAATTTATTTTTAGAGAGAGAAAGGCAGACACACACAGAAAGAGAGGAAAGAATTCTTAAAGCATGCAATACCTAACTAGTTAGGGGCACTGACCTTCTTTTCCCTTGGATTATCAAATAAAAAAGGCAACAATCAACACAACAATAGCCGCCTAGTGTGAATGAAT
>NW_006308228.1:0-218 GCF_000327345.1 Myotis davidii | reverse complement strand
CCATCTACTAAATTCTCCAAGCCAAAAATCTGAGTCATCCTTGATAACCATCTTTCTGTCACCCATCACACACACTCTATCTATCAGCCAACATATCAAACCTTCCCCAAGCATTTCCCAAATCTGTCCTCATGTCTACAACTCCCATCAAGTCTCCACCATGTATACCGACCACTCATTCGCTGATGCATTTGCTCCCACTCCCCACTGCTCTCCAT
>NW_006308227.1:0-218 GCF_000327345.1 Myotis davidii | reverse complement strand
ATAACAAATACTATTCTGGACAGCTACAGATATTTTATTTAACCCCCAATAGTCTTAAGAGAGACGTTTCCCCCACTATAGTCATTACCAAGTGTATTTCTTTCAAGCACATCAGAATCCTGCATATTTATAAAGTTAGTGCTTCAGAACTTTTAAATTCAGTCTTCAGCAAGAAGTGAAGTATATATTTGGTTTCTTATAGCAGAAATATTTTTTTT
>NW_006308226.1:0-218 GCF_000327345.1 Myotis davidii | reverse complement strand
AGTGTGAGGAAGAGAGGAGTCAGGAATGACTGATTGAGGCTTGAGCACCTTGAAGATACAGCTGCCATTGACTAAACTGAGGGAGATTTAGAGGGAAAAATGAATTTTGGGTGGAAGATTAGGTGTTTGTTTTTCAACATGTTAAGTTTGTAATGCATTTGTTATCCAACCGGAGATGCTAGATGGGCATTTGGATATACAAGACTGGAATTGAAATA
>NW_006308225.1:0-218 GCF_000327345.1 Myotis davidii | reverse complement strand
GGTAGAGGCCTCTGTGCTAAGTGTGACCCTGGGGCCAGAAGCTAGTCAGGCAACAGCTGGCTCTTCCTGAGCCCCCCCAAAAGGAGAAAATTACAGAAATCTGGAAAGACAAATCACAAGCTACAAAGAGTTCCTCACAACCCAAGGTCAGGGAAACGTGTAACATCCACAAGTGCAGAAAATTCTCCAAAGCTGTTGTTTTCTACGGGAACAAAGGG
>NW_006308224.1:0-218 GCF_000327345.1 Myotis davidii | reverse complement strand
GCTGCAGTGGGAAGGACCAACAGAGACAAGAAAGAGAAGCAAGTGAAAGAAAGGAACCAGACAGGGAGGAGGTAGAAGTGGAGGGAACAGCGCGATACAGGAACCAAGGAAGATAGAATTCACACTTGGTGGAGAGATTCATAAATACTTAATGAATAGGGGAGGAGGCTAAAAAAAGATAAAAGTTTAGGGAACGACTGGCATTATGCAGACATGCC
>NW_006308223.1:0-218 GCF_000327345.1 Myotis davidii | reverse complement strand
GAGCCATCCAACCTGGACTAGCTGGCATGTTTAAGCACTGTTTGCCAGGCTCTTGTCTAAGGGCCAGACATTTATGATCTTACTCAGTCATCCTAAAAACATCATGAGATCCTCAAGAGTCCTATTATCATCACCACTTTTAAGATGAACAGATGGAGGCACCAAGTTCAAGTTAGTGTCCAAAGACACACAGATGATAAAGATGGAGCAGAGATTCA
>NW_006308222.1:0-218 GCF_000327345.1 Myotis davidii | reverse complement strand
TCTGTGCACTGGGTCTCCAGTTTACTATAAGTGGTGATTAAGATGGGTAATATGATTGCTATTCCAAACAAAGTTTAAATATTAATAAAAGTAATTTATTTTGGTGCATTTCATAAATTCTTCCCAAAGACAATTCCAAAAGTGTCTTGAACAGTGATAGTATCACTATAATATTGTAATTCTAGAGTAATGCTTACAATAATATTCTTGTGAATGTA
>NW_006308221.1:0-218 GCF_000327345.1 Myotis davidii | reverse complement strand
CCCCTGTAATGAAAGCCTGTTTCTGGACCCAGCTGTCGTGTGCCTGCTTCCCAAGCAAGGCATGGCGACACTTTGATTTGCTTCATCACTAACTGCTTTGGCAGGAAGTTCTTGTTTGAACTACACTTTAGAAAGAAAGAAAGACCAGTAAAGAAAAATCACGACTTCCTCCTTTTAACCTACTTCCTATGTTGTGTGTGTGTGTGTGTGTGTGTGTG
>NW_006308220.1:0-218 GCF_000327345.1 Myotis davidii | reverse complement strand
AGATGGCTCAAGGACCCAGCTACAAAATGGAAGTTGCCGGAATACATCAATGATGCATTTTAGAGACACTATACTGTTTCTTCTCTGCCCTATTTTTTCAAGGGAATTTTCCTTCAATGTCAATTTGCTGTTAGAGATATCCAAAAGAGAGACAAAGAGGCAAACACGACTCTTCTTTTCCTAACCCTCTGAGACCCCCACCTTGGTTGTCAGTAGAG
>NW_006308219.1:0-218 GCF_000327345.1 Myotis davidii | reverse complement strand
TCGATGTTTCTCTCTGTCTCTCTCCCTTCCTCTTTCTAAAGTTGTTAATTTTTAAAAAGGCAGCGAACAAAGGGATGCCCTCCTAGGGATTTCCACCTGCGTCTTGTTGTTCAGAACTGTCTCACGTGATGACTTCTAGCTGTGACAGAGGTGAGGAAACTGGGTGTTCACTTTTCAGCCTTTATACTCGAGGAAGACAAGGGCGGAGGAGGCTGTGA
>NW_006308218.1:0-218 GCF_000327345.1 Myotis davidii | reverse complement strand
TCTTGAATTCTTAGAATAAAATCTACTTGATCTTGTGTACTTGTCTCATTAATGTACAGTGATTAAATTTAGTAAAACTTAATGTTGAATTTCATGTGTATCTATTGTAGGTGAGAATCAGCTTATTATTATCTCTGTTTTTCAGTATTAATCTTTGTAAGATTTTATATCATAACTCTGCTATGTTGATGACATAATTGCAAAGCTTTCCTTTTTTT
>NW_006308217.1:0-218 GCF_000327345.1 Myotis davidii | reverse complement strand
GTCAGGGCATCATTTACTATTTTTAATGTATGATTCACACTGTTTATACTACCTGCCCATTAGTCACTTAATAGGTGTCTTGGTTATCAGATCAACTGTCAGACTGTAGTTGATAGCAAATAACTGAAAGGAGGAAGGTGAAAACTCAAGATAAGCAGGGGAATGACTGTATCCACCCCATGACTTTGAGGAACAGAAAGGCCAGAGTATAGCAACTG
>NW_006308216.1:0-218 GCF_000327345.1 Myotis davidii | reverse complement strand
CCCCTGAGTGTCCAGCCTTCCCTGTTTTCAGTCTCCTGCTGAGCCTAGTGGCACCTGGGCTAGGGGAGGACACTGCCCTGTCCAGGTTTTTATAAATGTCTTACTCAAGTTCAAACCTCCAGCTTGCGAATCAACTGTGTCTCTTTTTTGACTTGGTAAGCAAGTATTAGGCTTTGGGGTGGGGGGAGGTCTGTAATGTGAAACAACTTCTTTTCTTT
>NW_006308215.1:0-218 GCF_000327345.1 Myotis davidii | reverse complement strand
GAAGTATGAAGGAAAGAGAAATATGACAAAATATTAACAAGTGTTTAACATAGGTAGAGCTTATATGGCTGTTCATAATCCATACTATAGTTTCTGTACATTTGATACTTTTTATATTTTGAAAATTAAATAAATGGTTGAATATATTTTGTTTCAAGTGCTCAACAGTTTATAATGTTTTGCACTTGCACCATAGTACCCTTTATAAAATTTTGATA
>NW_006308214.1:0-218 GCF_000327345.1 Myotis davidii | reverse complement strand
AGGGCCAGAAGGTTGAGAACCACTGCCTAGTGCCAAGATTTTTATTTTTAATCCTAGTCACAAAAAAGAGAACCAGAGCTTCTTAGAGATTTGATTCTGTTCTAGGACAGAGACCAGTCAAAATGGGCATAAAACTTTTCATTACTTCAGAAAAGCATGAAAGCTTTAAAAAATTCCTGGACTTCCCTGGCCAGGTGACTCAGTTGGGTAGAGCATTA
>NW_006308213.1:0-218 GCF_000327345.1 Myotis davidii | reverse complement strand
TAATATATTTTACTTATACACCGAAGGACTTGGAGTAAGGAAAAGCCTCTTCCCTTAAAAAGCATAAGCAGATAATTTGTACCACTGAATCACCTATGGGTGTCTAGCTGTAATGGGGAATGAATATGCTATATTATTTATATAGTCTGATTAGCCATAGAATAGAACAAAAATGAGAATGTACTGACAACATCTATATATATAAAAGGCTAAGTGTC
>NW_006308212.1:0-217 GCF_000327345.1 Myotis davidii | reverse complement strand
ATTGGCTTACTTATGACTCCCAAATCTGAATCCACTCTCACTTCCTTTACTTCAAACCTTTATTGTCCAATTCATCTCAAAGCAGATTAAACTCAAACAAACCATCTCCATTTTCTCCCTTGCACTCCTTCTGCAATCATTGACATCATCATCCACATTGACTAAGAGTAACTCCTACTTAACTCCATATTTAATTGATACAAAAATCCTGTTGATC
>NW_006308211.1:0-218 GCF_000327345.1 Myotis davidii | reverse complement strand
AAAAAAACTTTATTTATAAAAACAAACCACAGGCTAGATTCAGCCTGGAGGCTTAGTTTGCAAGCTCCTAATTTAAAAAGTCCGGTTTTATTTCCCGAAAGCCTTCTTTATTTATTGGAATTGAATCCAATGAACCTGAGGAGACAGAGCTAAAAGGTAAGGCAGCTCTTTTTCCACACCAACAGCCTGAGCTGCCCAGTTCATTATAGGACACAGGT
>NW_006308210.1:0-218 GCF_000327345.1 Myotis davidii | reverse complement strand
ACACCACAGTAGACATTTAGCATTATAGCCAGACTTCCATATATACATTTGAGAAATAGGAATATATATTTTATATATTTTTATTATTTTAAGAGAGGAAGGGAGAAGGGAAAAAGAGAGAGAAGCATCAATGACGAGAGAAAATCATTTATAGGTTGTCTCCTACACACCCCCTGCTGGGGAGTAAGCCTGAAACCCAGGTATGTGCCCTGACCCTG
>NW_006308209.1:0-218 GCF_000327345.1 Myotis davidii | reverse complement strand
AGCCCAGTTATCATCTGATAATACTGTCATTAATACTTCTTATCACATAATTAGGTTGGTCATTGGCCACCTCAGAGATAATTTAAAATAAGAAAAAAAAGCTGCATTTCAAGGAAATATATGATCATAAAATACTGTAAGAAATGCCTGAACAATGATATAGTTTCAGGGAGAATGAAACATCTTCTCATCTGGCCCATTAGCAGTTAGAAATGGCA
>NW_006308208.1:0-218 GCF_000327345.1 Myotis davidii | reverse complement strand
ATGCAACTTCTCTGTGAGGACTGAACACTTCCGAATCAAGCCTGGCGTTACCTTAGGCGCAGATAGTCTAGATTCCTTCAGAAAGCATGGGGGGTGTGGTACGTAACAACACTGAATAAAGGACAGAGAAGTTGGTGCACAAACAGAATGTAATTTAGTCACCTTTTATGAGAGGGAGCAGTAGAAGTTCCAAAAGCTTCTGCTCCATTTTTCTTTAA
>NW_006308207.1:0-218 GCF_000327345.1 Myotis davidii | reverse complement strand
AGCTAGAAGCAAAGACAGTGTCCAGAGTTTTCTCTGCATGTTTGAGTTGAGTCCAGACTGAGTCAAGTCCAGCATCAGACTAGCAGCAGTCCATTAGTCTGTTGTGTGTAGGGTCCACATGGCCGTGAGCCATCAGGGCAAGTGCAGGAGAGCCAGGAAAGCTCACCAGAAGCAACGAGAGGCCCAAGAGAGTGAACTCCTTTGTTCAGGGGATTAAA
>NW_006308206.1:0-218 GCF_000327345.1 Myotis davidii | reverse complement strand
AAAAGCACAAGCTGCTGCCGCTCTGTCTGTCATGGTCTCTATTTCTGGTTTATCCTTTTGAAAATATCTCTGTTTTGTATAATAACCAGTGCGTGGTATCGGCTTACATGTTGCATTAATGGTTGGCTTTACTGGAATCATGACACCTCACTGAGAACGGGTAATGTTGGAAATGTCACAATCTGGTTATTTGTGTTTATATTGACAATATGTGGGGT
>NW_006308205.1:0-218 GCF_000327345.1 Myotis davidii | reverse complement strand
CTTGAGTTTGTGTAGAATTTATAATAAAGCTTAGATCACAATTGCTGTCTCATTTGGGATTCAACAAAATAAGCTACTGCAAACTCAGTAGTTGTTGATAAAAGAAATTATTACAGAAAATGACATTGCTCTTTTTTTTCATGTTTATTCCTGAGATGTCAGAGCATTGAAATTAAATGTCCATTTGTAATCTCAAAATAAATTAACCTCAGTTGGGT
>NW_006308204.1:0-218 GCF_000327345.1 Myotis davidii | reverse complement strand
CTGATGATTAGTGATGTTGGTCATCTTCATGTGCGTGTTGGCCATTTGCATGTCTTCTTAGGAAAAATGTGTATTCATATCCTCTTCCTATGTTTTAATTGGATTATTTGTTTGTATTTTGCTATTGATAGATGGTTTGAAATATTTTCTTCCATTCCATAGTTTGCCTTTTTATTTTGCTGACTGTTACTTTTGCTGTGCAGAAGCTTTTTAGTTTG
>NW_006308203.1:0-218 GCF_000327345.1 Myotis davidii | reverse complement strand
ACAGAGAAAACACAGGGTTCAGAAGGAAAGGAGAAGTGGGAAAAAAGAATATAAACATACATATATACAGACATAAAACCGTACAAAAGGGAAACACACTACAGGTGAAAAGGAAGCTGAGAGGAACTTATCCAAAAAGAAAGTATCTCATGTGCATTAAACTATACACGTGTAGAGGTGAAGAGGAAGCTGGGGATGTATGAATTAAGTTACTAAAA
>NW_006308202.1:0-218 GCF_000327345.1 Myotis davidii | reverse complement strand
GGGGTGACAGCCAGGGGCCCAGAGCGCTCCTCCCGGGGTGACCCCAGCCTGACCTTCCCAGGCGAGCGCCACAAAGATCCCATTGAGGGGAGCGCAGCGGATGGAGCAGGAGGGACCCCCCGCCGACTTCCTCCTCCCAGACCTCAAAGCGTCGCGTCTGCAAAACCCTCTTTTTTTTTTTTTTAAAGAAGGACCATGTGGGCTGCTGGGGGACCCCT
>NW_006308201.1:0-218 GCF_000327345.1 Myotis davidii | reverse complement strand
AACAAGATTGATAAACCTTTAACCAGACTCATCTAGAAAAAGAGAGGATCCAAATAAATAAAATCACAAGTGAAAGAGGAAAAGAAACAACTGATATCATAGAAATATAAAGGATTTTAAGAAAATATTACAAAAACAGCTGACTGTGTGCCAACAAATTAGACAATCTGGAAGAAGTGGGTTCCTAGAAACATACAACCTTCCAAACTGAATCAGGA
>NW_006308200.1:0-218 GCF_000327345.1 Myotis davidii | reverse complement strand
GTTCCCATTCCTATCTTACTTTTTTCCTATCTTACTTTGTTTGGCTAGAAAGGCCCCAAGTTTGATTCTAAACAATAGGAAGAGAGTTCATGCCTCGCTCATTGTAGATTGGCTTTGGAGATCTCCTCTACCCACTTGAAGTAGGTATGTAAGTTTTAATGCAGAGAAGAGATCAAACGCTACTAGCAGATTTTCTCTGTACAGAATAACAGGTCAAA
>NW_006308199.1:0-218 GCF_000327345.1 Myotis davidii | reverse complement strand
CTGGTCTTAGATAGTTTGTTATTTTTAATTTCTCTATGAAACATTATAAAATAAATATTCTTGCATATAAATGTTGCATGCATCTCTGATTCCAACCATAAGAAAACATTTTCTTAGAAATGGACTTTATGGATTAAAGAAGAAGTCCATTTTAATTATTTTTGAATTAGAAATACTTATTGCAAAACTCCCAAACAATGCAGAATTATGTGACTATG
>NW_006308198.1:0-218 GCF_000327345.1 Myotis davidii | reverse complement strand
CACTATGGAAAACAATATGGAAGTTCCTAAAAAAATTCAAAATGGAACTTTTTTATGACCTGTGATTCGATTTCTGGGTATGTATAGAAGAAACCCAAAGCACTCATTTGAAAGGATAAATGCACCTCCATGTTTTCTGCAGTGCTATTTAAAATAGCCAAGAGTGGATAAAATAGGAATGGTCCATATAAACAATGGAATATTACTCTGCCATAAAA
>NW_006308197.1:0-218 GCF_000327345.1 Myotis davidii | reverse complement strand
CAAACACTTTTCTGCTCTTAATGAAAGGCGGGGAATCTGTCTTTGGCCAGTCATCATGGTGTGCTTCAAAGATTTACGGTAAAGCTCAGTCACCATACAAGTCAGAGGATAGGATCCTTCGACAGCACCGCTTTCTTTCTCAACAGCAGATTCTGATTCAGTGTGACCCCTGCAAAATGAGGGTAGAAGTAGAACATCTCAAACAAGCTTTTAGCTCC
>NW_006308196.1:0-218 GCF_000327345.1 Myotis davidii | reverse complement strand
AAGGAGTGAATGTTCTAGTACAGAAATCTGATCATGTCACTTCCCTGCTCAAAATTCCTCCATGGCTCCCCATTACCTACAGAATAAACTCTAAACTCCTTTGTTTATAAGGACATAATCTGGTTTCTGCCAACCTGTTCAGGCATACATTGACCAGTGGCCTCTTTAGCATTTTATTCTGTATAATATTGTATTTCTTTTCATTTCCAAAGAGTCTG
>NW_006308195.1:0-218 GCF_000327345.1 Myotis davidii | reverse complement strand
TTACAAAGCATACCTAACAATGAACCTTTACTCTAAATATACAAGGGATGTTCTTTTATTCTTTTCATATTTTTACATAAAGTAACATAAAAATTCCATATCTCTAAGGAAAACTAAGGCACAGTTATTTGTTGCTAAGGCAAATCAATATATTTCATCTTATTCTGAATCACACTAATCACAAATTAATTTCAGAGATTTGTTTTAGTGTTTGTCTA
>NW_006308194.1:0-218 GCF_000327345.1 Myotis davidii | reverse complement strand
GGTCTGAATGGCTGACTAGCTTGGGTCCTTACACTCAATTAGGGAACTAGGAAAATATGCTATGGATTGATGTTTTCAATAATATTCTCTGCAATATGTCTTTAAGTTGGTGTGTTTAAACAAAGAAAAGTTTAGTCTGCTTTACTGGTTAGATCATTGTCCCGATTCACCAAGGTGGCAGGTTCGATCCCCTGTCAGGGCACATGCAAGAATCAACC
>NW_006308193.1:0-218 GCF_000327345.1 Myotis davidii | reverse complement strand
AAAATGGCAGTTTTCAGTGGAACACAATGAATATATACTCACTTGAAAGAAAATTAACCTTTTGGAATAAAAGGCCCCTAAAAATAAAAATGCTATTTACTTCTGTCATAAAAACTAAAGGAAGAGACTCAGTTTGGAAGGAGTCAGTCAATACTTTAGGAAGCTTAATTTGGGGACCATATGAAAAAGGGTGCTGGGGTCCAACCCCAGCAGGTCCA
>NW_006308192.1:0-218 GCF_000327345.1 Myotis davidii | reverse complement strand
AAAAAAAAATAGAGAAAAATCAATGAAACTGAAAGATCAATACAATTGATAAAGTTCTTGTCAAACTAACCAAGAGAAACGACAGAAGACACACATTACCAATATCATAAGTTACAAAGGGATCAGCACTATTGAGCCCGTGGGCATTAGAAGAATAGTAACAGAATAGTATGAATAATGAAAACAGATAAAATGGCTCAATTATGTGAGATGAAAAA
>NW_006308191.1:0-218 GCF_000327345.1 Myotis davidii | reverse complement strand
GCTGACACCGGCCCCAATCGCTCCATGCCATCAAAGGGTATGAGTGGGGCCAGCGCTGTCAGTGTGTGGGAGCAGTAGCGGCAGGAGTGGGGCTGCAGGGAGATAGGAGACCTGGGGCCATGGCAGGAGGGGCCAGGTAGAGGCACAGAGGATGCACCGAGACCCGCCCATGTGCCCACCACAGTCTAGCAGCCCACAGTTCCTTTCAAGGTGCACGA
>NW_006308190.1:0-218 GCF_000327345.1 Myotis davidii | reverse complement strand
GCCATAGAAAAAGAAGATATAAGAATAAATAGTATAGTGCCCTTGAACCATTTAACTTACATATTAGTTTATTTTCTCTGTGATCTTCTAATACCACTACTCTTAGGGCAGTATCATCATGAATACCCACATTTATTTAAATCCATCCCCTCAATAAAGCTTCTAAAGTAAGGTGCATGATTTGTAATATCCTTGTTCTCTCTATTTTGTATTTTAAA
>NW_006308189.1:0-218 GCF_000327345.1 Myotis davidii | reverse complement strand
ATACATACATACATACACATACATACATACACACACACATGAATATTTTCAGTCTCAAAAAAGAAGGAGCTATTAACACTTGAAGCATGTATTAACCTGAAGGGCATTATAAGTAAAATACGCTAGACACAGAAAGACAAAACCTCCATGATCTCACTTATGTGTGAAATCTAAAGAAGTCAAATATTCCTCAAAAAGTTAAAAATGGAACTCCCATT
>NW_006308188.1:0-218 GCF_000327345.1 Myotis davidii | reverse complement strand
CTTAGTACTAGTATATGAAAGAGCAATCACTGCGAGGTCGATGCAACACTTTTTTCCGGCCGAAAGGCTCCTTGTACTTCTTCGCAAACAAAGATCCTTGGAATTCGCTGTTTTCTATTAAAAATGTCTCCCCTTTGTCCTGCAAGGGAGTGTGGCAAGTCTTCATGTGTTCTTATTTAGTCATCAATAAAACACGAACTACAGAGCTCAAAGCTACT
>NW_006308187.1:0-218 GCF_000327345.1 Myotis davidii | reverse complement strand
GTGTATAAAAATGCAATTGATTTCTGAATATTTCTTTTATTTCCTGCTACTTTATTAAATTTATTTACCAGTTCTCATAGTTTTTTGTTCGAATCTTTAGGATTCTCTATAGACAGTATCATGTCATCTGCAAATAATGGCAATGTCATTTATTTTTTTCCAGTTTGGATGTCTTTTATTTGTTTTTCTTGTCTAATTGCTGTGGCTAGGACTTCTAG
>NW_006308186.1:0-218 GCF_000327345.1 Myotis davidii | reverse complement strand
TTCATTACTGTACTTGTTATAAATGATGGGAAAGTTCTATATTACTATTACTTTTACCTACACCTAGGCCGTCATATTTTTATAGTTTTTATTTTATCTCTGTGAGTTCTCGTTTTTTCTCCTGCTATTTCAAGTTCGTCCTCATCACTGGTTCTCTTAATGACATAAGTTTCTACTCCATCCCCTTACAATGGCACACACATCAGTTTCAACACCTT
>NW_006308185.1:0-218 GCF_000327345.1 Myotis davidii | reverse complement strand
GGAGGGGGAGGGCAGAGCCTCTTCCTGACACCCTGGCTCGGCCCCAGCTCAGGCAAGCAAGTGCTCTTTGTCTATAGCTGTATATGTTGGTCTGGCAATGTCCCCTAGAGCTGTCACCACCTGAGGCTTCGAGCAAGGATCTTTCTCTTCTCCTTGTTCTACTTGAAATCATGAAAGTCACAGAATCTCTCCTCTCCAACTCGACACTGGAAAAGCAG
>NW_006308184.1:0-218 GCF_000327345.1 Myotis davidii | reverse complement strand
TCAAGAAGCTGGCAGATTTGAGTGTCCAGTGAGATCTGGCTTCCAGATTCATAGACAGCCTTTTCCCATGTAACCTCACATTGTGGCAGGGACAAGGGAGCTCTGTGGGATCTCTTTCTTTCATAAAAGCACTAACCTCGTTTATGAGGGCTCTACCCTCATGGCCTAGTCACCTCCCAAAGGACCACTTCCAAATGCCATCACACTGGGGATTAGAT
>NW_006308183.1:0-218 GCF_000327345.1 Myotis davidii | reverse complement strand
TGCTACACTCGACCTTCTTCCCCTCCCTGCAGGGGACTCAGACCCAAAGGAGTGCCAGTGACCCCTACTCCCCCACCTTCTTCACAGTTACTGACAAGCAGATCAATCCAAGGTCAACAAGCATGCTTTTTCTGGAGGGAGAGTCACCATCGAGGAGCACAGGCAGTTTTAGAGAAACTGCCATGTGGACATGTCCTTCATGTACATGACCTTCTTCC
>NW_006308182.1:0-218 GCF_000327345.1 Myotis davidii | reverse complement strand
CTGTCACAGCCCAGGGCCCCCTGGCTCCCACCTTTCCCACTGGTCAGGCCGCATGCTCCCTGGGGCCCCCTGGCCAACCTCTCGCTTCCATGGAGAGTTTGGTGAGTGGGCTCCTGGGGTCGCCCTGCCCATCAGCGGGTGGTGGGGGCTCCTCAGGCCCCCACAGAGCTCCCTCATGGGTCTCAGGCTCAGGGAAACTCTGAGCATGGAGCCCACTG
>NW_006308181.1:0-218 GCF_000327345.1 Myotis davidii | reverse complement strand
CTCAGCTGGCTCCTTCCTTTCATTTATTAAATGTACTCAAATCTCTCCTATCTCAAAAAAAGAACCAAATCCCTTAACCCTACCTTCCCTTTCAGTTAACACACTGTCATCTCTTATCATAACCAACTTGTTGCAATGGTCATTGATATGTTTTCTCCTTTATCTCCCACTCACTCCTCAATCCAATTAATTCTACCCCCCACTCCACACACACACAC
>NW_006308180.1:0-218 GCF_000327345.1 Myotis davidii | reverse complement strand
AGGGGGCTAGGGGACTATTTCTCACTATTTTACCGGCTATGATTGAGGCTATATGGTAACACTGAGAGTCCGAGGAGAAACAGGGGGTACCTTCAGACGTGAAGACAATCCATTTTAAACCACCGATGCACTTTAAATGTTAGAATATGCCTTAATGACTTCTAAACACCCTTCTTTGCAGACTTGACAGTCAAACCTAGTATGTTTAAAATTTCAAA
>NW_006308179.1:0-218 GCF_000327345.1 Myotis davidii | reverse complement strand
TCCTCCAGAGAAGAGGGGTTGGATATGCAGTAAATAATTGATCATGCCTACATGAGAAAGCATCCATTAAATCCCAATAGTATGGGGTTCAGAGAGCTTCCAGTGAACATATCCACACCAGGAGTGTTGACATATCTCAACTCCATGGGGATAGCAGCTCCTTCCAGACCTCGCCCTAGGTATCTCTTCAACTGGCTGTTCATCTGTATCCTTTATCA
>NW_006308178.1:0-218 GCF_000327345.1 Myotis davidii | reverse complement strand
GGTGAAGACAAAAGCTATTTAAAGTGGGCTCCAAAAATACAAAACAAAACAAAAAACTGGAAGATTGTGGAGAAAGTGAAGATAGAATCTTTGAAAGAGTTTTGCTATGGTGGGGAGCGAAGAAATAGGGCGGTAGAGAGGAATACGGGGTTAACAAAGGTTTTGTGTTAAGATCACAGCATTCTTGTATGCTGATAAGAATGAGTTGACAGAGAAGG
>NW_006308177.1:0-218 GCF_000327345.1 Myotis davidii | reverse complement strand
AAATCCCGTCGTTCAATTCTCAGCACTTGTGCGCATACGTTCTTACCCACAGATTCAAAGAGAGATGAACAGAGATACTTGTGGAAGCTACTCAGCGTATGAATCTATAGTGCGTACTTGTATATGTGTAGCACATGGGTGTATGAATATGTGTGTAGTGACGTGTTGGGGCGTGGCATTCATCCCTTCAACGACGTCTGGGTTTTCCTCTGTCTCTC
>NW_006308176.1:0-218 GCF_000327345.1 Myotis davidii | reverse complement strand
TTCACTTAGCATCATGCCCTCAAGGTCCATTCACATGGTCTCAAATGGCACTATTCCCTTCCTTTTTTATGGCTGCATGTTATTCCATTGTGTGTGTGTTCTTATGTGTATCACATTTTCTTTACCCATTAATCTGTCAATGGGCACTTAGGTTATATCCATGTCATGTATTTCCATGTCTCAGCTATTGTGAAAAGTGATGCAATGAACATGGAAAG
>NW_006308175.1:0-218 GCF_000327345.1 Myotis davidii | reverse complement strand
ATGTATATATGTATATATAATAATCTTATTTGAAGATAGGGTTGGTACATGGACAGATAAAATATTTCTGGAAGAAGAACCAGCAAACTGTTGACAGCAATTTCATTCTAGTCTGGAGGTGGCATATGGAAATGTTCTCTTGTTTTCTGTCCTCCAAGGACATTAAAAAAAGAAAACTTTTTAAAGACCTTTAGAGCTTAAAATTCATAGCTCTGGGC
>NW_006308174.1:0-218 GCF_000327345.1 Myotis davidii | reverse complement strand
TAGTTTGAAGCTTCGCAAGAAGCGGAGCTGAAATAGCATCTTTCTTGTACTCTCGGAGTTGAGAAAGGAGATTCGTTTCATTCAGCAGCTTTTTTGCTTCTTCCCGGGATGGTTTTCTCTCCATAAGGATACAAACCGCTTGAAGGACTGTTTCGACAAGAGGTGGGGTATTGGGAAACGACAGAAGCTGTTGAAGATCTCTTGGGTCAAGTGCTTCC
>NW_006308173.1:0-218 GCF_000327345.1 Myotis davidii | reverse complement strand
CATTTGTGTGCAGCCCCTTCTCCAGACCTTGAATCCTAGCTGCAAATGGATGCGGCGTTCACACACACCAGACATGTTGCATTAGAGCCAACCTAATGACCTTGTTTTACTTGGTAAACTCTACAAGGACCCTGTTTCCAAATAAGATGATATTCTGAGATAATAGGGATTAGAATTCCAACATATTTTTTAAAATATGTTTTAATTTATTTCAGAGA
>NW_006308172.1:0-218 GCF_000327345.1 Myotis davidii | reverse complement strand
TTTTTTTTTTACACTTGACATCCAATTCATCAAAAAGCCCTGTTGATTATACCTATACCTATCCAGTATCTGACTTTTTACCACTTCTGCTACTACCTCCTACCTGGTCTCCCTGCTTTCCTATTTACCAACTCTACCGTGTAGTCTCAACACAGCAATCAATGTTAATTTTGGAAAAGCATAAGCCAGCAATGGCTCTCCATTTCTCTCAGAAAAAA
>NW_006308171.1:0-218 GCF_000327345.1 Myotis davidii | reverse complement strand
AATTCTGATGTCCACCCACATTTGGGTTTCATACCTAATTCTTTTATTTTTCTTGGAGAGGCGTTCTCTGAGAATTCACCCTAAGAAGATCCCCCCCCCCACACCCCGGTTTCTCTCCTCACACACCAGATTTTCCTTTCATAGTGCTCATCAAAATGGGTAATTGTATACATACTCCTGTATGCGCTTTTTAAATGTTTGTAAGCTCCATGAGGGCA
>NW_006308170.1:0-218 GCF_000327345.1 Myotis davidii | reverse complement strand
TTCAGTATCCAAATTATTTGCTGAGGGAACTATGAATGCTGTGTAACTCTTCCTGTCCAGTATAGAAATAATAAAGATACTGTAGATGTAATTAATTATCTTCTCTTGGTCTGTGGATGTTAAAAGCTGATGGTGTTATATAATTTTCCTATAATATTATCAATTGGATTGCAAAGAAAAGTGTGGTAACATTACCCCTAATTTTTGCAGTATTTTTT
>NW_006308169.1:0-218 GCF_000327345.1 Myotis davidii | reverse complement strand
GTTGAGTGGTAATTATATTCCCATATCAAATTACTCACATAGCTTTCATACAGAAAGTCTGTGTGAGTGACAAGGTGCCAAATTGGCTGTCATTGATGTTCATGACACATATCACAGATCAGCATCTGCTAAGTAGATTCATTAAGACCTGAGTGACGCTATTTGTAAATAATTGTGAAGCACACAGACCTTTACTGGGGGGGACAGATTCCTAAAAA
>NW_006308168.1:0-218 GCF_000327345.1 Myotis davidii | reverse complement strand
CTATTTTCAATGGAAGCAAATGAATATGAATATATATCTATCTACCATCTATCTATCTACCTATCTAGCTATCTATCTGTATATATATTCAAGAGATGAATTGCTACAGCCCAGGAACAAAAACTCTTTCTTGAATAAGCTAAGAAATTATTTACCCAAGGAAATACTTCAACAAATAAAAAAAATTGTTGAGAAAATCTTCAATGTAGAGTGCAAGA
>NW_006308167.1:0-218 GCF_000327345.1 Myotis davidii | reverse complement strand
CCCTGATCCCCAGGAATTGATGGAAAATGTTGGCCAGGACAGAGCCCTTCGACATCAACCCAGAGGCTTGCCTGCACCTTGGCATGAGTCCCGTGTTGGGGGCTACGGTAATTCAATAAGCTGCCCTCGGACCTAATTGCACTGGTACCTGCTCTATATTTCCCCGTCACGACCAAAAGAAACCCGTGTCGCCCTAGCTGGTTTGGCTCAGTGGATAG
>NW_006308166.1:0-218 GCF_000327345.1 Myotis davidii | reverse complement strand
TGGTGGTGGGATGAGGCTTTAGGAAACAAAGATTTGGAATAACTTTGTCATCTACCATGTATTGCAATGAAATATGTTCAGAGCATGAATATATCAATAAGGGGGAAAAAGATAATCTCCTTACTCTGATGCTGTTTATTTGTTTTGTAATATTGGGCAAGTTACTCCAAAAACCCAAGCAATCTCTTCTGTGAAAGAGATTATTAATACTATTAACA
>NW_006308165.1:0-218 GCF_000327345.1 Myotis davidii | reverse complement strand
GTTTTCAAACTGATGACCATTCTGGTCCAGGTATTGCTGATAATGCAAGTGCAAATGGAATTGGAAACTTCAAGAATCATTTCATTCAGTATTCGTGTGCCTTCAATTCATCAACTATTGCAGGTTTTGTACCATAAAATTTACCTCTTATGTATCCCCATAAAAAAATCCTAGTAGCACTTTATAATAAGTTTTCTTTGTTCAAAGCTTAGTCTGGC
>NW_006308164.1:0-218 GCF_000327345.1 Myotis davidii | reverse complement strand
AAAGGAGAATTGGAAAGATTGAGGAAGAAAGAGTAAGGTGGTCGAGAAAAATGGAGGGGCAGCTGCGTCAAGGCCAGCAGTGTCCCAGATGGACCCCTGCTTTCCTACTACTCAGGGTCTCCTCTCCAGCAACCTGCTGGCCCCATGCTCAGGGTGACAGTAGAGCTGGGAGCAGGGCCCTAAGCCTGAGGCACTCATTTATAAAACACTCTCTAGGG
>NW_006308163.1:0-218 GCF_000327345.1 Myotis davidii | reverse complement strand
TATCCATTTCTTCTAGGTTATCCAATTTGCTGCTGTGTCATTGTTCACAGTAGTATCTTATAATCCTTTGTACTTCTGTGGTATCAATTGTAATGTCTCCTCTTTCATTTGTGATGTTATTTTTTTTCTTAGACTAGCTAAAGGTTTATCATCTTTGTTTTAATTTTTCAAAAACAAACCTGATTTCATTGATATTTTCTATTTTCTGGCCTCTATTT
>NW_006308162.1:0-218 GCF_000327345.1 Myotis davidii | reverse complement strand
TAATGAACTCAAATATTAATATAATGTAACTCAGTGTACATCGATTACATGAGGGTATCCTAAGACACACTCGGAGAGGCTCAGAAGCTCACTGAAACAAGACTAGTCCAGGAATAAGTGGGATCGCAAGGGTAAAAAAAAAAAAAGATTCTATTTCATTAAAGTCTTTCAATGGAGTAGTCAGGTGAGCATTTTATAAATGAGAAAGTTGTAGCTCC
>NW_006308161.1:0-218 GCF_000327345.1 Myotis davidii | reverse complement strand
AAGCTTTCCAGGTGGCATCGCAGAGGTATTCCAAAGAGGCTTTTAATTTGGGCGCTTTTTACATATCCTTTATGCCTTCTCTCTCTTTGTTCAGTGTTTTGTTCTAAGACCCAGACTCCTTTGTAGTCCGTCTCAAAGGAATGAATGTTCATTTTCACTACAGAAATATATACTTCCAATACTTCAAATGCCCTTGAGCTAAAATAACGACTTAACCA
>NW_006308160.1:0-218 GCF_000327345.1 Myotis davidii | reverse complement strand
AGATCATCTCTCAGGAGGAATCTTAGGGACAACTTGATAAACAGAAGTTATGGGGAAGGGAGGTTATAATATAACCTATTATAGATTCTAAGATATGTGAAAGTTTTCAGACAATTTAATTGGAAAGGAAAAAGATAATTTAAAAAGAAGAGTAATTTTACTTATATATTCAATTGCATTTAATGCCAGAATTGCCTTATACTCAAATTGAAACCTTT
>NW_006308159.1:0-218 GCF_000327345.1 Myotis davidii | reverse complement strand
GCCAGAAGGTTGAGAACCACTGGACTAAAGTAAACTTCAAATTTCAATTTTTCTTGTTTGCTTAAGGAAACTAGTGAAAAAATAACCTACTTACTCTAGCAGAAATGCAGAGTAACTACTCATTTATTTTAGTTTTCAGATAAATGACATGAGGCTTATTCTTCATATTATCTACAATGTGGTTTTCAACCTTCCTAGTGCCGTGACCCTTTAATACA
>NW_006308158.1:0-218 GCF_000327345.1 Myotis davidii | reverse complement strand
AAATAAGAGACAGATTTGTGAGAAGTAAAGGACAACTTGAGTCCACTGAAAATTTTGATGTGTATATTTTGTAATGTTAAAGATGGGGTAGAAACGAATTGACAATAGATTGACATTAGATAAATAATTTGAAGAAAATTACTTCTCTCCTTTTCTATAGAGCAATATTCTTTACATTTATCTTGCATCATCACCTGTTGAGCTAAAAACAAACAAAC
>NW_006308157.1:0-218 GCF_000327345.1 Myotis davidii | reverse complement strand
ATGCCTTTGAATATAGACTCTTCCTTCAAAATAAGTGAGTTTCCTGGCAGATCATACCTCCATGTAATCAAAGGATACAAAATCCTAGGACATACATAGAAGTGGTTGGGAGTAAGACTCATGGGCCAGTTCATATCATTACCAGCTGTTCCAATGGCTAGATAGAGCTGGGAGACCAGGTTACACAATACAGCTGCTGAGCATATAATCCATATTTC
>NW_006308156.1:0-218 GCF_000327345.1 Myotis davidii | reverse complement strand
TTCGAAAAGTGCCAAATCAGTACACTCATTTCTCGGGTCTGCTGGATATCTTCAAATCAAAGATTGTAAGTTGGCGTTGATATTGTGATTCTTTCCTGGAATCCAGATGAAAGTAGCAACTTGGTAATTTGATTGAGTATATAGAAATATTTCTCTATAATATTGATAATGGGATTACTTAGAAGAAATATGTAATTAACTATATAAATTATAAATTA
>NW_006308155.1:0-218 GCF_000327345.1 Myotis davidii | reverse complement strand
TATGTATGTGTCTGTGAATGTGGAGAGAAAAGCCGTTCCTTGTGTGTCTTCCAAACAGTTCGTGTGTTGCAACTGCTTTTGTAGAAGCCCCAGTTTCATGACCAGCACGGAATGTTTCCTTGGTAAGAATTTTTGCCTGCCTGTTTAAGTGGATATGCTGCTGCTTTCAATCGACCTTTCACCTGGTTGAGGCGTGGTATTGAAGTCTGATGTAGATG
>NW_006308154.1:0-218 GCF_000327345.1 Myotis davidii | reverse complement strand
CTAAGTGCTTTGGTTATGACTTTACCCTTGGACATCTGTTTCCAGGCCTCCCTAAATGCCACTGAGATTAGTTTGGTTGCAATTCTTAGTGGATAGGCAGATGTCTCCTCTCCTTTTGGGAAAGCTGCATGAGCGAAGTGGTTAGGGCTGTGATGATTAGAGCTTGTTGTCTTGATCAGGCTGGATGGAAAAACCTGAATTTGTCTGACCTCATTTTT
>NW_006308153.1:0-218 GCF_000327345.1 Myotis davidii | reverse complement strand
ATCTGCATATTAATCCCTTATTAGATACATGATACAAGTATATTTTCCCATTCTGTGAATTTTCTTTTCACTGCATTGTTAATGTCCCTTGATACACAAAAGTTTTAAATTTTGATGACGCGAAGCAAACTTATTTTTACTTTTGTTGCCTGTGCTTTTCGTATCCTATCCAGGAAATCATTGCCAAATACAATGTCATGAAGTTTTTTCCCAATTTT
>NW_006308152.1:0-218 GCF_000327345.1 Myotis davidii | reverse complement strand
TTTTATTATATAGGATGGTCATGGTGAGTTAGAGATTCCTGTGAACTTCTCAGACTTAGCATTGATTTCTGTATTTGGTTCTTAATCTTTGTGGAGAGGATTATGTGACATTTTAAATACTTTTCTACGTGGTAGTACCATTCTAGAAATGCCATGTCTGTTTCTTTGTAGGTATGAGGCATGCCATATATGACAAGCTGGATGATGATGGTCTGATA
>NW_006308151.1:0-218 GCF_000327345.1 Myotis davidii | reverse complement strand
CAGAGAAGGGTGTTAGAGTTAAAATCCATCCTGCACCCCATGCACTGAGTACTGTGCCCATAGGATAAAATCTGGCCAGAGGAGGTGGCCTTTTAAAAATTAAAGATAATGTAGGAGCTAGTTCAGGATGTGGGTCAATACACTCCATTCCAAAGTCAATTACTAAATTGCTGAATTCTAAATTAATATTCTTGTTTAGAAATGTTTTTATTGATTGG
>NW_006308150.1:0-218 GCF_000327345.1 Myotis davidii | reverse complement strand
CTGGGATTTTTACGGAGGATTCACCAGCAGGAGTGACTGACATTAACAGCCGCCAGCCCCTCGCCACTCCCCAGAGGACGGAGGTCAGGTGGAAAGTTGCAAGCTGTAATTATGGCTTGTCTTTCTAATGACCAGCGCGCATCCTCAAGCTCTCCAGGCTCAGCAAGAGTGGCCCCATTAGAACAAAAGACACTCTTTTTACCCAGGAAATTCCAAGG
>NW_006308149.1:0-218 GCF_000327345.1 Myotis davidii | reverse complement strand
AAGAATGCTCCAGTGAAAATTCTTTGAATTCTCTCAAACTCTAGAAAGAGAACATGATAAATTTGACAGATCTGAACATTTTTCTGTCTTTAATAATCCTAGAATGCATTTACCTCATTCAGTTCTTTTTTTTTCTATAAGCTCTTCTTTTATTAAATATAGAAAGGTTTATGTTTTGAAGAAAGTTTGTGACCACAAATATTAATTATTTAAAAATA
>NW_006308148.1:0-218 GCF_000327345.1 Myotis davidii | reverse complement strand
TGTGCTTGGAAACTTACAGAACACTGAAGAAAGAAACTGAAGAAAATACAGAGAACAGATTCATGGTTGCCAAAAGGTGAAAGGGCCAAGAAATACAGGAGAGCATTTACAAAATAGTAATCGGATGTAAAGTACAGCATAGAAATAGAGTCAATAACATTGTAATACCTATGTAACGGTGCGAATTGGGTACTGGAAATATCAGGGGGAACACTTTG
>NW_006308147.1:0-218 GCF_000327345.1 Myotis davidii | reverse complement strand
TCTGAAATCAATACAAAAATATATTAAAAAAAATATGGATGTGAAACTCAAGAGGAAAGTGAGAATTGAAGCCTGATGTAAATATGTGAATCAAAAGGGGTATTTTAAATGGATTACATAATTGCCCAAAACCGCAAGCACATTTTGGGACTGCAGTATATTAATCGTAATAAAAGAAACAAATGTTCTTATTGGTAAAAAAACAAAACAAAACAAAA
>NW_006308146.1:0-218 GCF_000327345.1 Myotis davidii | reverse complement strand
TGGCTGGCGTCCTTTCTGAATTCAAGCAGGTATGTGATCTGCATTGAAACCTACCTGGAGGATGAAGACCAGTTGGATGTTGTGATGCAGCATCTACAGGAGATCTACAAGCATATAGACAAGAACAAGTTGAGTCTGACCAGAGATGACAAAGTGAGTTTTGTCCTGGAAGCCTTTTGCCAGAAGCCATCATCTGTTCCATTGCTGCCCTGGATGGG
>NW_006308145.1:0-218 GCF_000327345.1 Myotis davidii | reverse complement strand
GTTAGGGAAGAAAGGAATCCTTACCTAGTGGGAAGAATAAAACGTGATCCCAGTGATAATGGGAAGAGACCATTAACTGCGATCCTCTTTGCTTTTGAGGGAAATAACTATCTTCAACTCTGTGAATTCCAATTTTGTGATTTTCATTTTTAAATAGAATTCCAACAGTTTAGTATGCTTGTGATATGCCCAGATGAATAAGTGGACCTAAGAAAAAA
>NW_006308144.1:0-218 GCF_000327345.1 Myotis davidii | reverse complement strand
AGCTCCCAGTTTCTATTCTCTCGGTAACAGACAGAGGACAGGATGCTTTTGCTGCTGGCGAATGTGACATGTAGCCCAGTGGTCTGAACCAGAGTAAAAATATCCTTTTCCATAAAAGGAAATGGGGGAGGGGCGTAAGTTATTACTGTTTATTTCATAAGAAAGAACTTTCTGTAAGTGAAGGCGTAAGAGGGGTTACTAACGCTATGTTTCACTCT
>NW_006308143.1:0-218 GCF_000327345.1 Myotis davidii | reverse complement strand
TTCCTTTTGTTTAGTTCCCTTGAAACACAGGAATGGAAACGGGCACGTCATTAAGATTTGGAGCTGGAGTTTTGGGTAATGATAATTTGATTCTGCCAACCTTAAACCTAAATTGATAGTACCATGAGGAAAAAACAAAGTGTCAACAAGCAAACAAGCAACCTTCCATTTCAGCATCCAATAAAGGATTGTTCTGTTATATATATCAAAACGCATGG
>NW_006308142.1:0-218 GCF_000327345.1 Myotis davidii | reverse complement strand
CCATATTGTTTTCTATAGTGGCTGCACCAATTTATAGTTTCACTAATAATGTGTGAGGGTTCCCTTTCTTCCACATCTTCACCAGCACTAGTTGTTTCTTGCCTTTTTGATGATAGCCATTTTAACAGGTGAGGTGATAGCTCACTGTAGTTTTGATTTGAGTTTCCCTAATAATTAGTGATATTGATCACCTTTTCATGTACCCGTTGGCCATTTGT
>NW_006308141.1:0-218 GCF_000327345.1 Myotis davidii | reverse complement strand
GCTGGCAAGCGCAGTGGTGGTGGTGGGAGCCTCCCCCGCCTCTACAGCAGTGCTAAGCAGCAGTGAGCAGAGCAGTAAGAAGCAGCGAGCAGGCGAGTGGTAAGGAGTGAAGGATTCCCCCCATCCTGCCCCACCCCCCGTGCACAAATTTCGTGCACTGACCTCTAGTATATAGTAAGGAGTGTCTAACTAAATCAAAGCCCTACCTTTATTAACAA
>NW_006308140.1:0-218 GCF_000327345.1 Myotis davidii | reverse complement strand
GGCTGACATTTCTAACCCTATGCATTTGAAAATGCAGAGCTGAGAAAAAGAGAGATTAGTTTGGTAACTTTTCTAAAGTCTCCAGCTACTATGTCATGAGCGTTCAAGTCAAATACACCGAAGTGTGAGTCTCAGCTCTACATTCTCAATCTCTGTGCACAGATTGTTCCTTTTGCCTAAACTGTTTCTAATTTGTGTTCTGATTACTTGCAATGACA
>NW_006308139.1:0-218 GCF_000327345.1 Myotis davidii | reverse complement strand
AGATTCTGGCAAAGAGAGAGACATGTTCTTCCCTTGGCATCTATAGGTGGAGAGGAGGTAAATCCTGAGCTGCTGTTGGCCACTTTGGAGCTGGAATCCCTCCGTATGAAGGGGGAAACAGAGCCAGGAAGTGGAATGATTCAGCAATTTAGAGCTTAGTAACATCATAAGAAGTCCTGAATCCAGCTGTTTCTGAAGCCAGACTCATTTCTTTTTTC
>NW_006308138.1:0-218 GCF_000327345.1 Myotis davidii | reverse complement strand
TGAAATTACTTTAGATCCTAGAATCTTCCTGGTACTTGGCTCCTAGTTCTTAGAGTCCAACATATATTTAGATTTTGTGATAAAGCGTTATCTTGCTAATATGGATTGAGCACTAACTATAAACCAGGTTTATAGGGACTTCTGATTTTACACAGGAAGAAAAAAAAAGTTAGGGAAGTATAGATACTATGACACATTTTCTAGAGTAAATCAAAGGA
>NW_006308137.1:0-218 GCF_000327345.1 Myotis davidii | reverse complement strand
TAAGACATGAAAGCTAAAGCAACAAAAGAAAAAATAAACTGGCCATCATCAAAATTAAAAATGCCTGTGCTTCAAAGGACATCCTCAAGGAAGCGAAAACCCAACACACAGAATGGAGGCATCAAATAGTTCCTTCCAGTCCTATGATTTTCTAATGTGAGTACTATTCTTATTTATTATTGTTTTGCTTTTTCTTTATATACTAGAGGCCCGGTGCA
>NW_006308136.1:0-218 GCF_000327345.1 Myotis davidii | reverse complement strand
TGGAAACTAATACAGCAACACCCCCACCTAGAGCTAGTGTCAGAAATAGACACTTGTGTGAACACAACTGAAAGCAGACAGACAAACAAAGTGGGCAGATTGGTCCTGTCTGCCTGAAACCAAGGCTGTAGAGATAGACACAGAGCAGCAGTGGATCACTGAGAACTTCAATATGGTGCTGACTACTTAAGAGAAAACTGAGAAGTGCCAGACAGAAC
>NW_006308135.1:0-218 GCF_000327345.1 Myotis davidii | reverse complement strand
ATCCTCTACAAAGTGGACCTGTGGGAGGCATCCTGGACAGGTGGTTGGCAGGACCCCCAGGGCCTAGAGGAGACACGCAGGTACTTCCCCACTGGGGGCCCCTGGGACAGCAGCAGGAGCACCCGGCCAGAGGACGCACCTGAGCAGAAGCTGATCACACTGGGGAGGTCCAGTTTGGGGCCCTTCTGACACGTCTCCGATAAGAAGAGGGCACCTCC
>NW_006308134.1:0-218 GCF_000327345.1 Myotis davidii | reverse complement strand
AAAAAAAAAAACTTGCTCAATGTCACTAATCATCATAAAAATCCAAATCAAAAATAACAATTTGATATGACCTCACACCTATCAAAATGGCTATCATCAAGAAGACAAGAGACAATAAGTATGGGTAAGAATTTGGTGAAAACAGAACCCTTGTGCACTGTTGATTAGAAGGTAGATTGGTACACACTATGGGAAAGAATATGGAGGTTCCTCAAAAT
>NW_006308133.1:0-218 GCF_000327345.1 Myotis davidii | reverse complement strand
CAGCTTGGGGGACTCATGTCTGGAGTCAGAGAATGGATGGAGGGAGCCAGGGCCAGTGCTGTGGCCTGGGAGGTGGGGGGAGCGCCCATGGCTGGGCCCTGGGGAGCTCAAAGCTCTGTGACCTGGAATGCCACTTGTCCTGACCCTCTGAAACGTCCTGGATCCTAGACCTAGGTCCTGAGGCGCCACCCTAAGGATCAGACCCTCCTTAGAGCCGT
>NW_006308132.1:0-218 GCF_000327345.1 Myotis davidii | reverse complement strand
ATAGACCCAATGCTATTGATCTGAATATAGTTGTAAGTCTTCAATATTCTGGGTCCTTCATTAGCACTGGAGCAAATCAGAAACTTTTATTTTGCTCATGTATTTATAAGTAAAAGCTTACAGAATTTTGAAATCAAAGCTACAGAAATGCTTGTAATTAAC
The DNA here is from genome assembly GCF_000327345.1 of Myotis davidii. Lineage (NCBI taxonomy): Eukaryota > Metazoa > Chordata > Mammalia > Chiroptera > Vespertilionidae > Myotis > Myotis davidii. Next base: position 56 of record NW_006308132.1, on the reverse strand, counting down.
ATATGTATTAAAAGACTACATTACACAAAATAAACTGATGAATGGAGTGGATCCAG
>NW_006308131.1:0-218 GCF_000327345.1 Myotis davidii | reverse complement strand
AGGGTTTCTCTATGGGGGATGCTGCTGCATGCCCCCACTCCCCACCCTCCAGAACCAGTGTGGGCTCGGCTGGGGCAGGCAAAGGTCAGGCCCTAGGGGGTGACCCCTGTATTCCCGGGTCCCCTGAGCCAGGGCTCCCACTGTCACGTCCTTGCAGCCAAGCTTCTTGGCTGCGGGAAGGTGACCCAAGCCGTTGTGAATCCCTGACCTCTGGTCCC
>NW_006308130.1:0-218 GCF_000327345.1 Myotis davidii | reverse complement strand
GCTATTGAGAAAAAGTGACTCTTAACCCCCCACAGTCGGCTATGCCGCCTCGTGGGTGCTCCTCTCTCACTTCCCTTTCTCTCTAACGCCTCCAGTCTCGCTCGATCTCGCATGTGCTTCGATGTCGAACCCCTCCTGTAAGCTTGGAGATTGAGGAAATCTCCAGGAACGAGAGCGGCCTGCGTCTCACCATCTGTGTTTTTCACTGCGTGTTTAAT
>NW_006308129.1:0-218 GCF_000327345.1 Myotis davidii | reverse complement strand
CTCATCATTGATGTTTCTATGTCTGTCTCCCTCCCCGTTCTTGTCTGAAAACAATAAATATATTTTTAATGGGTAAAGGGCCTTAATAGACACTTTTCCAGAGAGGACATACAAATGGCAAATGGATATATGAAAAAATGCTCAATATCATTAATCATGAGAGAGATACAAATTAAAACTACAATGAGTATCACCTCACACCTGCCAGAATGGCTACT
>NW_006308128.1:0-218 GCF_000327345.1 Myotis davidii | reverse complement strand
AATGTTGCTGGTTACCTCAGTCTGCTGGTGGATCTGTTGGAGTCAAAATATAAGGGTATATGATTTATACAACTTCCCAGCTTTATCACACCCTTACTGATTTCTTCCTGTGTAATTAGAAATGATAATATGCTTATTGAAGCCTAGTGGTCCTCCAAAATCCCAGTTTCCACTTAGCAATTTGTTCATGTGCATATACACTGAGTGGCCAGGTTATT
>NW_006308127.1:0-218 GCF_000327345.1 Myotis davidii | reverse complement strand
AAAATTACACAAGTACTTCCTTGCCTTTCCTTTGTCACTAGTTTGCATGTCAGCTGGAGTAGGGCACCCAGAAACATAGTTTTTCAAAAGAGACAAACTTTGGATCATATGTAGTACGAGGACTGGCCCAACTGTGTCTTATCTTAAAATGGGTCTGTTTGAATGCAGTAAAAGATGTAATTTCTTTATTTTTTGTCAGTATATCAAATATGGAAAAG
>NW_006308126.1:0-218 GCF_000327345.1 Myotis davidii | reverse complement strand
TGTGTGTGTGTGTGTGTGTATTATCATGAAGGTATAAGTGAATAACAATACTCATTAACTTCTGTTTCCACTGTTGAGTAACTAGACCTTCCTGTTGCTAGAGCTCTTTTTGCTAAAGTTTTATCTAATTACTAGTGGCCTGATGCACGGATTTGTCTACATTTAAAGGAAATTAATTAGAAGAGAGATTCATGTGGTAATTACATTACTGCAAAAAA
>NW_006308125.1:0-218 GCF_000327345.1 Myotis davidii | reverse complement strand
TAAAATGATAGAATAAAATTTAATGGGAAAATATTGTTTCAAAGTGAATGTTAGTGGTATGCTTTTTGTATCTACCAGAGAATTAAATATATAAACTTACTGCTTCCTTTGTCTTTAACGCTAATCTTAAAACATTGAAAATTTTTTAATGTTACTGAACATTCGTCTTTGAACTTGACACTGTGTTCTTCTCTGTGGGACCAGGAACAGTCAATGTT
>NW_006308124.1:0-218 GCF_000327345.1 Myotis davidii | reverse complement strand
GCGATGCACCATGTGGGGAGGGTGAGTTGCATGAAAGTGCAGACCGCTAGGCAATCACTGGTTGTTCTGTTGCAATTTAGCTGTGGGATCCGGGCGAGCCACCCACACGCCCTGAGCCTGAGCTCCCACCTCTGTAACATTAGGGGATTAGGAGAGACCCTCGCTCCCACTTCTCCCACCCTTAGCCCCCCACTCGCCCCAGACCTCAGCTTGCACAG
>NW_006308123.1:0-218 GCF_000327345.1 Myotis davidii | reverse complement strand
CCTCTGGCCAGCCACAGGCACTCAGGACCCAGGCCAGCTTTGCCCAGGCCAGCCGCAGCCAAAAGTGCCTGGGACCGCAGGGTGGGCAACTTGTCCCTCTCCTGGGCCGCAGCCGCAGGCACTGCGTCTGAGACTGCGGGGGAGGCGGCTTGGCCATCTCCTGGGCAACAGGCGCAGGCGCTGGCACCCAGGACTGTGGGGTGGGTGGCTTGTCCCTC
>NW_006308122.1:0-218 GCF_000327345.1 Myotis davidii | reverse complement strand
ATGGGGTGAGGTGAGCATGACCTCAATGACCCTCTTCTCCACCCTGGTGGAACCAGCCTTCCAGGTATGCCACTCTGAAGTTCCATGTCCCTGGATCCAAGCTCAGGCTGCCCAAGAAGGTGAGTGAGCCTGTCTGGGGGTGCTTACGGTCAGAGGAGGGGTTTCTATCCTCTCAGCTGGAAGCCTCCAAGTCAAGAGAGGGAGGCCTTCCTCCTCCA
>NW_006308121.1:0-218 GCF_000327345.1 Myotis davidii | reverse complement strand
CACTGGCTAGGGCTTATGTTTGATTATAGGCTCTCATTATTTAACCAGCATCATTTCAAGGCAAGTTACCGATGAATGACTGATGGGTAAATTGAAGGGGCCTCGGGAAAAAGGAGCACCTTACTCCCCATTTCCTCATTCACTTGGGCCTTCAATTCTGGCTGGAACCTGGCCAGCTCCTCCACTAATCCCAGACTTTGGAGTCAATGTGCTCATGA
>NW_006308120.1:0-218 GCF_000327345.1 Myotis davidii | reverse complement strand
AGTCAATTTCAAACCTTAGGCGCTCTATCTTTTCTTCTCAGTTGGAAGAAGGATTGTTTGGCATAAAGTTGTGAATGGAGTAAATGGAGCCACTCAAAACGGGTAGACAGCTTGGCCGAAAGGTGCCGAGGGCGTGCCGCATTATTGGTTCATTTTGTTCCATCTTGTTTCCTTTTACGGAAGCCCGTGTGTGAAGAAGCATGTTCCATCTGAGTGGG
>NW_006308119.1:0-218 GCF_000327345.1 Myotis davidii | reverse complement strand
CATCGATGTGTGAGAGAGACACAGTGATGAGAGCCTCCCTCCCACAACCCCACTGCGGCCAGGGCCTGAGCCTGCCATGAGGGGTGTGCAGCCTGCACCCCTCAGCCCCCGGCTGACCCACACCCACTGAGCCAAACCGACCAGGGTGTTCTCACTGATCTTCCGAGAGAAGGGAGAGGGGGAAGGAGAGGGAAGTGGACGATAAAGAAACACTGACC
>NW_006308118.1:0-218 GCF_000327345.1 Myotis davidii | reverse complement strand
GGTGCTCCAACCAACTGAGCCGCACCAGCGAGGGCTGGCTCAGGTGTTTCAATCTCCACCATCCCTTCCACAATTGCTCCCTCGTTTCCAAATCTCATGAACTTGCCCCTGAACCAGCAACTCCGAATACCAGCACGCCAGGTCTTTCTATCACCCGGGCTTGCTGGCATTTCACAAACAGTCCGAGCTTCGCTGAGAGAAATACTTATTTTAAAATA
>NW_006308117.1:0-218 GCF_000327345.1 Myotis davidii | reverse complement strand
TGCTACCAGTTTACTAACAAAATTACAAAGGAAGGACCGTGTGGAAGGAAGGCCGGCAAAGTGAGTTCAGAACTCTATAGCAAACCAGCTATAAAACGCGTCAGCTCCCCACCCCAGGAGAGGTGTGGACGCTTCCCAGCATCCATGAGCTGGGACCTCAGTTGCAGGCAGGCACAGAAAACCTGTGGGAGAAGTTACCTTTAACACAGTGACAGAAG
>NW_006308116.1:0-218 GCF_000327345.1 Myotis davidii | reverse complement strand
TGGACCTTCAAATATTTTTTATATTCAGTCAATAAAGTTAACTTTTTAATTAACTTTTTATGTGTTGGAAGACTTGAAAAATCCAAACTGAAGTAGTTTATTAAGTCAATCTCAAAGTAAAAAAGATTAATGAAAAATGTTATCGCCAAATTATTTGACTTTGGATATGAATAAGTATGCCATTTTCATAAAAAAGCAATTGAAAACTTTAAGGGCCC
>NW_006308115.1:0-218 GCF_000327345.1 Myotis davidii | reverse complement strand
GCAGCCAACAATTTTTTTCTGAGCTAATAATGACACCCCCACCCTCCTTACAGCCTGTTTATTTGAAGAAGGCAGGAATAATTTTAAATACTTTACTTCTCTTATATTTTTCTGCAACAAAGTTAGGGTAGAAATTTGATTTATCCCTCAGATTTTTTGAATTCACCAAATAATACAGGTTGTTTTCATGGTGAGATTATCTTATCTACACTAATAAA
>NW_006308114.1:0-218 GCF_000327345.1 Myotis davidii | reverse complement strand
TAATTAGCATATTAAGCTTTTATTATATAGATTATATATTCCTTATGCTGTCCTTTATATCCCCATGACTATTTGGTAACTACCCATTTGTGCTTTTTAATCCCTTCACCTTTTCACCAGCCCCCCAAACCTCTCCCCTTTGGCAACCATCAGTTTGTTCTCTGTGCCTATGAGCCTGCTTCTGTTTTGTTTGTTTGTTTTATTCTTTAGATTCCACA
>NW_006308113.1:0-218 GCF_000327345.1 Myotis davidii | reverse complement strand
CTATTCACACTTTGAAAGCCTTCCATACTGGTATACTTTCTCAATACATTGCTATTATAACAATTATACAAAAATATTCTGACATTGTTACATTAAAACTCTGGTTCCCCACCAGAGGTAGTATTGTTTTCCAGGAGACATTGAGCAATGTCCAGAGACATTTTGTCTGTCACATGGGAGGTGTAGATAGAATCCAGTGATGCACAGGAGAGACCACA
>NW_006308112.1:0-218 GCF_000327345.1 Myotis davidii | reverse complement strand
TGAACTTCTAGAAGCAAATCTTCAGCTTGAGCCTCATCTCCTGTTTTTATAGGATGGGGGTTAAAGATTCGTAGGTATCCCGTAAAGCTACCCACAATTATTTTATCTGTAGAGAAATTTGAAAAAAAAGAATTAGGAAGAAACAAACAGTGACAAAATTTGGAAATAAACTTTCTAATGGTATGACTCTTTTATGTTGTCAAATAATAGGGGAAGCA
>NW_006308111.1:0-218 GCF_000327345.1 Myotis davidii | reverse complement strand
AACATAGATGTGAGAAACATCAATTGGTTGCCTACTGACAGGCCCCAACCTGGGCCAGGGATCAAACCTGCACCCAGTTACCTGCCCTTGACCAGGACCCTTTGGTGCAAAGGCTGATGCTCTAACCACTAACACTGGCCAGGGCCATCCTAGCCATTTTATATGCACCGTTCAGTAGTGTTAACATGAAAAAACCATTGAAACCTGTAAAGAATTTT
>NW_006308110.1:0-218 GCF_000327345.1 Myotis davidii | reverse complement strand
AGTAAAACAGCAGAAATTAAGGTTCAGTAAAAATAAAGAATTAAGCCGGTGAGCAGAAGGTTTAAAGTACTAAATTTGGCTTGAAATAGATTCCATCCTTGCCCCAGAAATCAGGCAGAGAATAAATCCCTAATGACAAGGGCATACAAGGGGTGGGAATGGAATTGTTCGTACTCTCCTCAGATACCTGCATACTGGCCTAACCAGGGTTCCAGGTA
>NW_006308109.1:0-218 GCF_000327345.1 Myotis davidii | reverse complement strand
AAAAAAATCTAGGTGATGAAAAATGTGAGCAACTTGTCAATTTAAATGAATGTTTCTCTTTATGGGCTTCTTAGATTGTCTTTGCACTAAATCTCTATGCCAAAATGAGTGGTAGCATAATTAAAGAGCATGGAAGTTAGAGTGAGCAGGTAGCATAGTTTGTAATCTATGACAGTGTTAATAATGTCTTCCCTTTTAAAAATACTCTAAGTGCCTTT
>NW_006308108.1:0-218 GCF_000327345.1 Myotis davidii | reverse complement strand
GCCAGGCCTGAATCAACTATAAGAAAGGAGATACTGTCATTCCTGGGTATCCTTGGGGGATTGGCTCCAGGAAGGCCCCACAGGTACCAAATCTGTAGGTGCTCAAGTCTCTTACATAAAATGCCATAGTATTTGCATACAACCTATATTTGCATAGAGGCTACAGCAGGATGTGCCTACACATTACTTCACTCCTATAGATTCAGTATAGTGCTCAG
>NW_006308107.1:0-218 GCF_000327345.1 Myotis davidii | reverse complement strand
CCTTTGCATATCATGATTTATTTCACCCTCTCAGTGGCCTTGGCAGATAGGAACTACCATCTCCTTCAGACACTGAGAGTTTGGTTAACTGCTTTGCCCAAGGTCACACAGGTGGTGACTGGGTCAGAAACCTACATTTGTAAGAAAAAGTGGCCCATAATTGTCATATCAACACTCAACACAATATTCAGGGTTGGGCGAAAGTGGGGAGTAGTGAT
>NW_006308106.1:0-218 GCF_000327345.1 Myotis davidii | reverse complement strand
AAAAAAATGAGTTCGTGTGTCAGAGGTGAACCTGTGTCATAGATCCGCCATCACTGGTATAGATCTTACTTTCAGGATTGCTGCAGCATGCCCTTTACCCTTCCTTTATGCATATATACTAGAATTCATGCCTGGGTGGGATCCCTTGTGGTAGCCTGCGGATATCGGCCCCAGCCCTCACCCCCAGCCTCACAACCCCGCAGCCCCTCCTGGCACCC
>NW_006308105.1:0-218 GCF_000327345.1 Myotis davidii | reverse complement strand
GTGCACGAATTTCGTGCACCGGGCTCCTAGTAAATGTATATGCTTCAACACTGCAGTTGTCATCCATTCCTCCTGTACAATTTCCCAGTGGCATGAATATGATATGGTTAACCTGAGAACATTCAGTAATGGCATGGTGTAACATTGCCTAGCATTAGCTACTCTGTTCAATATTGCTTAAGTTAAAAAAATTATAGAATTGTGGTTCCTCTAAGTTT
>NW_006308104.1:0-218 GCF_000327345.1 Myotis davidii | reverse complement strand
CCCCCAAAAAGGGAGCCTGGCCCTTGGTGGCACAGTTGAACTTCTTAGTTATCCAACCTCTGAACCACCTTTGGACTTCCTGTCATTTGCGACGATAAATGCGTCCTATCACTTTAGCTAGTTTGAGTTGGTTTGTGTCACTTCCAGCTCAAAGCATCCGAAGGGCCATCAGCTCTGAGTGGCTGGACCCTCCAGTGGGTATCTTGGGAAGCAAAGCA
>NW_006308103.1:0-218 GCF_000327345.1 Myotis davidii | reverse complement strand
TGTACATCAATCTTCCTACTTCCCTAATCCAGAAATTTCATACCTAGTGGAAATATATACAAAGTCGTATATGGCTAGCTTTATTCACACACTTAAACTGGACTTATTTTGGAAATCTAGTTTGTTTCAAATTTCTGTGATTTTGTCTCAAAAAACAGGAAAATCAACCCTAAAATGATAATGACACTCTATTCTTAAGAATCTAGAGTCATCCCTGG
>NW_006308102.1:0-218 GCF_000327345.1 Myotis davidii | reverse complement strand
AGTAGCTCTGCTCCTGGACAAAATTGTAATAAAGGAAGAATTTCATTAGCCTCCCTAAGGGAGTGAGCACCCTCACAACAATCAATAATCCCTTCTTCCTGTAATTCCACTGCAGGGGAAAGCTCCCCCAGCCCTGTCCTTTCTTGCTGCTCAACCCTGTCCTTTCTTTGTGCCTCTCTTTTTAAAAAAATGTTTTTATTGATATTTAGAGAGAGTGG
>NW_006308101.1:0-218 GCF_000327345.1 Myotis davidii | reverse complement strand
AGTCGTCTTATACGCCGGCAAATACTGTATATAATTTACTCTTTGCCCCACACACATAGGCTCCATGTTAAAGAGAAAGAGAGCTGTAGGCAAGCTATTCGAGAAATATTCAATTTAAAGAAATGTGCAACATTTCTTAAATAGATTGTGTAAACAATCAGATCAAAATAAGTTTTTTATCAAATTAGGAGTGAACTATATTCCATGCTAATAATCAG
>NW_006308100.1:0-218 GCF_000327345.1 Myotis davidii | reverse complement strand
TGTCATAAGAGTTGAGACCTGGAAGATTATCAACATTTTTAGCCTATTGTGCCCTTCCAATATTTTCAGAAATGTGCCACCAATCAATAAATTTCAAACACCTTTTCATACTACTCAAAGTGTTAACATGCTAATAATATTCGACCTATTCTTGACTTTCACATGTCCTGACATTTTTAACTACTTAAAATAGTATTTTCATCTTAAAATCTTTATAT
>NW_006308099.1:0-218 GCF_000327345.1 Myotis davidii | reverse complement strand
CAGCTTCCCATAATGATAACATCTTACATAAATAGATACAGTCCATTATCAAAACCAGGAAATGAACCTTGGTATAGTGCTATTCACTAAACTACAAACATCTGGCCTCGGCCACGCTGGTTGTTTTGGGGCTGGTGTCAGGTGGTGTTTACCGAAGGCCCTGGAAGATCAATGCTGAGCATGTGTTGAAGGGCCGGGGAGAAGGTATTTGCTTTAGG
>NW_006308098.1:0-220 GCF_000327345.1 Myotis davidii | reverse complement strand
ATAGATAGATAGATATAGTATCTTCTCTACTCATTCATTAGTTTATAGACACTTAGGTTGCTTCATGTCTTGGCTATTGTGAATAATGTCGAAATAAACATGAGGATGCACCTATCTCTTCAAGATCCTGATTTTATTTACTTGATAAGTACCTAGAAGTGGAATTGCTGTATCATATTATAGTCTGTTTTTAATTTTTTGAGGCATCTCCATACTGTTT
>NW_006308097.1:0-218 GCF_000327345.1 Myotis davidii | reverse complement strand
GTTCACTTTTCTCCATATTCTCTTCAATAGTTGTTATACCTTGTCGTAATGATACACGTTCTAACAACTGTGAGGTGGCACCTCACTGTGGTTGCGATTTGTGTTTCCATTATAACTAGTGATGTTGAGCATCTTTTAATATATTGATAGGCCATCTGTATGTCTTTTTGGATAATTGTCTGTTCAGGTCTTCTGCCCATTTTCAAATCAGATTTTTT
>NW_006308096.1:0-218 GCF_000327345.1 Myotis davidii | reverse complement strand
GCTTTGTCATGAAAAAGGTCATCTTGGTAGAAAATAATGGGTCTTTAAATGAACTTTTGAATTAGGTCCCATTGATATGTGGGGAAATAGCTGTAAATTAGAATAAAAGTTGGCCAAACTTCAGGATCTTATCATGGCTTACAGATATTCATTAAAAAAGAATTTACTCTTGAACATTGATAGCAACCCAGTTTGATTTTTATCCGTAATATTCGAGG
>NW_006308095.1:0-218 GCF_000327345.1 Myotis davidii | reverse complement strand
AAAGGAAGGAAATCCTGTCACATGCTACAACATGCGGGATGTTTTGCTAAGTAAAATAAGCCAGTTACAAAAGACAAATATTGTAAGATTCCACTTATATGATGTATCTAGAGTAGTTAAATTCATAGAAACAGTAAGTAGAATGGTAACTGCTAGAGGCTGAGAAGAGGGGGAAATAGGAAGTTGTTGTTTAATGGGAACAGAGTTTCAGTTTTGCA
>NW_006308094.1:0-218 GCF_000327345.1 Myotis davidii | reverse complement strand
CCTGTTGCTCAGACCAAAAACCTAGGAATGTTCTAGAATCTTCTCCCCACTCCCACAAGCACATCATCAGCCAGCTCTGCTAACCACTCCTGAATCCACGTGCTTCCTTCCAGCTGCGGGGCCCAAGCCACCAGGCTCTGCAGAGGTCTATGAACTGGACTCGCCGATTCCACTCTTGTCCCCACACAGTGACCTTCCCAAACACAAGCCAGAGCCTG
>NW_006308093.1:0-218 GCF_000327345.1 Myotis davidii | reverse complement strand
CCCAAGAATTATAATCTTCTTCCCAGGAAAATACGCATTCTGCAAAGATCCTCGCATCTTCCTCTATAAAGCAGGTACTTTTCATAATATTAATGTATTTTACTTTTTATATATTATTATAAAAATTATTAAATAAAATTTGATCAAAATAATTTTAATAGAACATGGAAAGTGATATATATCAATAAGAAGGTACATATTCAGATAGATGAAAGATC
>NW_006308092.1:0-218 GCF_000327345.1 Myotis davidii | reverse complement strand
GGTGTCCATTACCACCTCCGCTGTCAGGTTTCCTCTGTGTTACCGGGCGGCCAACGTCTAACCCTCCCTGCCAAGGTCATCTGGGAGCCCTGAGCACCCAGCTGCCCCTCATGGCTCCCAGCAGTATGGCACGTAGGCCATTTGATTGGGCAGATGGCCAAGCCCCTGTGTAATCTCGTCTGGTCTGTGAGCACCCTTAGGGAAGAGGGGGCTGTTAA
>NW_006308091.1:0-218 GCF_000327345.1 Myotis davidii | reverse complement strand
TTCAAGACTAAATATTTGGACATTCTTTGCTACTAGTGATTTTTACAGTATTGTGTGCTTATTTTGAGTATTATCACTGGGAATACCTTTATGTGTATGTATATTGTAAGAAGGGAATGGTGTGTTCAAACTATTCCCCGCCCCTTTTCATTGGAGTGATGACATATTTTCGCTTTGTCACACAGTTCAAGACTAAATATTTGGACATTCTTTGCTAC
>NW_006308090.1:0-218 GCF_000327345.1 Myotis davidii | reverse complement strand
GCTAGCTTTCAGGAAGCTCTTCTGAGTATAACTGCTTTAAGACAAAATAAAACTCTGTGTGCCATGTAAGAAAGGAGTTGCTCAAGGAAATAGGCAGACACAGCGAGCAAGAGGGGCGTTTCTTAGAGGGAATGGGGGATGAAGCCACAACCGGGGAAGGTTAGGACTCAGCTTCCGCTGTCCTAGGGGTTGAATTTTATGTGCCAAAACCATAAGAG
>NW_006308089.1:0-218 GCF_000327345.1 Myotis davidii | reverse complement strand
GTGGAGAAAAGGGAACCCTCATGCCCTGTTGGTAGGATTGTGAATTGATGTAGTCACTATGGAAAACAGTAAGGGGGTTCCCCCAAAAAAATTAAAAATAGGACTACATATAACCCAACAGTTCCACTTCTGGGTGTATATCCAAAGGAAACAAAATCACTATGGCAAACAGATATCTGCACCTTCATGTTCACTGCAGCATTATTTACAATAACCAA
>NW_006308088.1:0-218 GCF_000327345.1 Myotis davidii | reverse complement strand
GCCCAGGGCACGGAGTCAGCCGCGCCGAGTCCCCCCCCTCCCCTCCCCCCGTGAGCTAGAGGCGTTAGTCACTGGGCTGGGAGGTGGTGAACTTGGTTCTGGCTGAGGCCATGAAGCAGCCCAGGTGACTCATTCACCTTTGCTGCAACCCACAGCCACGCCCGGCGGCCAGAGGCTGGCTCAGCCGTGTGCGTGTGCGTGCGTGTGTGTGTGTGTGT
>NW_006308087.1:0-218 GCF_000327345.1 Myotis davidii | reverse complement strand
AACCTCTGACTTTTCCTCTTGAGCTATAAGGAGTGTAAGTTGAGACACAATGCGTTGGCCTATGAAAACTCTGAATCTGACCAATCAGATATACTCTCTTATCAACATGGGCGAAGTAGCTCTAAAATCAGATTCTAACAGAGCTTCAAATCACTTAATGAGTTCGTAATCATGAAAAAAACACCAGGACCAGAAGTAAGAGCTTCAATACACTCAGA
>NW_006308086.1:0-218 GCF_000327345.1 Myotis davidii | reverse complement strand
TTATCCCCATTTTTGTCAGATCAGCAAAAAACATAATATATATTTTATGGTGTGCTACAGAATTCTAGTCATTAGTTCATGTGTGCTGTGAGATGTAAAAGGCTGGAAGTCACTGCTCTAGACTGAGTAAAATGTACATGCACAGAAGCAATTAGTATTTAGTACCTGATCTGCATACATCATAATAAGAAGTATAATAATGATTAGAGAATCTGTTA
>NW_006308085.1:0-218 GCF_000327345.1 Myotis davidii | reverse complement strand
ACATGTAGTCTCAAGGCACTGGACATTTTTGTCGTCCCGCTGCTAGTCCAGTTCACAGACAGGACGGAGGGAGGGTTGGAGGTCAGCTCCTATATTCTGCGGACATCGGGATTTACTTGCTCTATAAATTGAATGTAGAGCTTGACATGGTTTGACAATTGGACCCTAGTGGGAGGTCAAAGGCGCCAGGGTCATTAAGCCTTGAGAAAAGAAGGCTG
>NW_006308084.1:0-218 GCF_000327345.1 Myotis davidii | reverse complement strand
GCTGGATCATATGAAAGTTCTATTTTTAATTTTCTGAAGAATAGCTGCTGTTTTCAATAGTGGCTACACCAATTTACAATCCTACCTCCGGTGCATAAGGGTTCGCCTTTCTCCACATCTGTACCAACTCTCGTTATGTCTTTTCTTTTTGATAACAGCCATTCTATCAGGTGTGAGGTGATAGATCATTGTGGTTTTGATTAGCATTTCCCTGATGA
>NW_006308083.1:0-218 GCF_000327345.1 Myotis davidii | reverse complement strand
TCATTCTCTTTAATGTATATTTGTAGAGATCTGATAGAGTATTTGGTGCCTCCGTGGTATATGGGTACGTAGAAGTTGAAAATGTTACACGGATATCTGCCTATCCTTATTTTGTATACCCGCACATCTAATTATATGCGTATGGTTACATGTACGTTCGAATATAGCCCTCCCACTGCTCGTCTCTGTGCCGACGTGAGTTGTGCAAGAGTAGGTTT
>NW_006308082.1:0-218 GCF_000327345.1 Myotis davidii | reverse complement strand
ATCTTCAGTGAGTTTAGTAAAATTACTGAAATGGATTGTGTTTTTTTAAAAAAAGATTTTTTATTGATTTTAAAAGAGAGTGGGGAAAGGAGAGGGAGAGGGAAACATCGATTTGAGAGCAAAACTTAGACTGGCTGTCTCCTGCATGCCCCCAACCGGGAAGGGAGCCCACAACCAAGGCATGTGCCCAGACTGGGAACTGAACCAACCAATCAAGC
>NW_006308081.1:0-218 GCF_000327345.1 Myotis davidii | reverse complement strand
CTTTTTAAATAGTAACTAAACCTGTCAACCACCTCCAGACAAAGGAAATTTCCACTATTTGAGTAAGTTAAAATCTAGAATGATTCAGTTGGCTCTCCACAGACGAACTGCTAATACATGGTAGATCTCAGATTCAAAAGCAGTTTTCTGATTCCAACAGTTTTGAATTTGGTATCATTTAGAACGTCTTTAATCATTTCATCATTAAATATCTACTG
>NW_006308080.1:0-218 GCF_000327345.1 Myotis davidii | reverse complement strand
TAAACTAATACCATGATATTAATTAGCACTTAAAAAATATTGTCTAACAAGAACCCCAAAATATTTACTTTCACCTCACATGGTGTGCAAATTACAAAATACAGCTAACTTGTTGTATAAGATAGCAACACTATTTATAAGAGGCAGGAAAAAAAAGATTCAGACAAATATGTTGGGACTATACATTTTTCCTTTTATATTATGAGCTGTCTGGGGTC
>NW_006308079.1:0-218 GCF_000327345.1 Myotis davidii | reverse complement strand
GGGTCAGCAGATATGTCCTGTAAATATGATTTACTCTGTGGGCCATACATAGACTCTTTGTCTTGACTGTTAACCTCCACCATTGTGGGGGAGTCACAGCCATGTTCATTCCTACACAAATGAATGGGCGTGCTATGTTTCAGTAAAACTTTACTACAGACATAGGCAGCTAACTGGGTGTGGCCACGGGCAGTAGATTGTAGCCCTTGTTCTAGACC
>NW_006308078.1:0-218 GCF_000327345.1 Myotis davidii | reverse complement strand
AAAAAAAACCCCAAAGGGAATAAGATATGGATTGGGGATGACTCAAATTTGAAGACAAGGTTTTCCCCAAAACAATTTCAAAAGGCACAAAACTGAATCAAAGTGTCACTTGAAAGGCTTGCCAATTCTATCCATGTGTAGCAATACAATCTAGTTGGACCGAGTAATTTGGGAGTCAGAACTTGGCTATGATTGGTGTTCTTCACAGATCCTTTCTT
>NW_006308077.1:0-218 GCF_000327345.1 Myotis davidii | reverse complement strand
CACCTTCCTCGCTACAGTAGAATTTCAGGGGAGCCCATGTTACACGAAGTCTGGGAGTGTTTGTTTCACAGGATGGAAGTGGATGGCATGTCCTTGCTGACACCCAAGCAGAAGCCCATATAAAAAGGATGGGAGGGAAGAGTTCGCCGAAAACCTTCAGCGAATCCTGGCTGTGTCTACTTGGTGGAAAGAGTCCCTCATTCCTACTCATGGCCGGC
>NW_006308076.1:0-218 GCF_000327345.1 Myotis davidii | reverse complement strand
GTGTGTATACATTTTTTGGGACACCCTATATAACCAGGAGCAGAAAAGATATATTACTGTGTGTAGATCCTGGATCATGATTTGTAGACGTGGACTGACAAGGGAGCAAAGGGATTAAAGGTGCTGGTATAAGACAGTTCAAGGATTCCAGCTGAGTCAGGCTAAGAAGAGTATGGTAGCCCGGCTGGTGTGGGTCAGCAGTTGAGCATCGACCCAGG
>NW_006308075.1:0-218 GCF_000327345.1 Myotis davidii | reverse complement strand
AATTCACGAATGAACCCCATACAACAAAGCCACAAATAATTCGTTGTTGTTAAGGCCGTTCTACTGGATTCCATTTTCATTTCAGCAATCCAGATTCTGCATGAAAAATAAGCAACAGATCTGAAGTGGTAACAAAGTCACATTGCAAACGTCAATGGAGTCGTTTGTGGGATATCCACTTCCAACTTCATCAGCAAAGATTCTTGCTGACATAACGA
>NW_006308074.1:0-218 GCF_000327345.1 Myotis davidii | reverse complement strand
CTTTTTTGTGATAGAGTGATTTATCATAAACTAGCAAGTCTTTACTAAAGAACTGGAGAAGTTGAATTGTGTTATGGAAAAATAAGTACACTCTCTTCAAAACCTTCTGAGTGAAAGGAGCCCAGAAAATTCATGCTATATAAGTTTGATACTGTTAGTGTATGTTTCTGCTTCTACTATCCATACCGTTTTCTGTCAGCCTAATGGGGTTTGTTTGG
>NW_006308073.1:0-218 GCF_000327345.1 Myotis davidii | reverse complement strand
CATTCCCGTCATCGGCTGCATTTAGGAAGAACTTGGGGCTGACCCAGCTGCTTCTTCGTGGGAAACAGGACAAAGACACGCTTCTCAGGGCGAACCCTGTGAGAATGAAGGTGGAGACAGGGCTCAGCCTCCACCACCAGGAGATGCCCAGAAGCCAGCGAACCCCCACCAGGAGGGCAGAGGCTGACCACCCTGTGGGGATGGGGAGTCAGAGATGG
>NW_006308072.1:0-218 GCF_000327345.1 Myotis davidii | reverse complement strand
GATCCCTCTTGAATATCCTCATTCTCTAAACTGTCCCTGCTTCTCCCTGGCATGCTCACTCATTCAAATTCTTATTGTCCTAATGCCCCAGTGAAAAATGAAGAAAGAGATTGGGAAGGAAAGAGAGAGAGAAAGAGAGGAAAGGAGGGAGGGAGGGAGCCAGGGAGGGAAAAAATCAGACAAGTGTTTCTTAGGTCTTCCAGGAAAACAAACCTGAG
>NW_006308071.1:0-218 GCF_000327345.1 Myotis davidii | reverse complement strand
TTGAGGTATGCACCCCACTAACATGAGAAAGTGATACAAAAAGAGAAGGAGGTGGAATTCAGGAAAGAGTTGACTCCAGGCCCCAGAAAGCAACCAAAACAAACAGAAGCAAGATAATCAAGGCCTCCAGGATGGAAGCGTCTAAGAAAATAATGGAAATGACACATTTACTGAAATGGCTAACTATATAAAAATGATGACATTGGGGAATGAACCTG
>NW_006308070.1:0-218 GCF_000327345.1 Myotis davidii | reverse complement strand
TGGGCTCTGCTTTCCAAGGAAGCTGGCACACCTGTAGCGTACAAATGATCCTCCACTCGAGTGAAAAGGAAGCTCCAGAGTTTGTCTCATGTTCTTTCTCGGGACCACACGAAAATAACTATGACGCTGTCAAAGAATTTGTCAACATGCTGCCACTTACTAGCTGAGCAACCTAGGATCACCTTAATCTCTCTGAGCCTTAGTTTCTCAACATCCTA
>NW_006308069.1:0-218 GCF_000327345.1 Myotis davidii | reverse complement strand
ACCCTTTGTAATAAAAAAAAAATTAAAAAAAAATCATATATATAAAAAAAAAAGGTGACCAGATGTAGATTCCTACTAAGAAAAATTCAGTAAGCACTTACTAATTACCTGTAAATAAAGAGGAATGGGCTGTAAGCATCGCACTGGCTTTCCCCAGTGCCCCCCAAACTCATCGGTTTCACTCTCTGCCCTTCTCTGCTGCCTTTTGTGCTGGGAAG
>NW_006308068.1:0-218 GCF_000327345.1 Myotis davidii | reverse complement strand
GCGCTCGGGTTTGTAGATTGAGGAAACCTTTGGCTTGTCCTCTTCGCCGGCCACATTAATGCCGGTTGGAAGCTGGGGCCCTGGCCCAGGGTCAGTGGTCCTGGGGGCGGATGTTGCAGGTTTATTCTGTTTGCGTGAAACTCGGAACCGTCATAGCCCTTGTCCCACCACCCTGCGGGTTCGGGCGTGCGTGGCGTTGGTATTTCTGGGCTGAGGAA
>NW_006308067.1:0-218 GCF_000327345.1 Myotis davidii | reverse complement strand
TCTGCACTCCCATGTTCATTGTAGCATTATTCAAATAGCCAAGACATGGAAGCAACCTAAATGTCTATTGATAGATTAATGGATAAATAAAATGTGGTAAATACATACAATGAAATACTATTCAGTCTTTTAAAAGGAGGAAAACTGCCCTTACCAGTGGTTAGAACATTGGCCAGGGCACCAAAGAGTCATGGGTTTGATTCCTGATCAAGGGCATG
>NW_006308066.1:0-218 GCF_000327345.1 Myotis davidii | reverse complement strand
TGAATTGTATAAAGAGCTTCTCCAAATCAACATGAAAAACACAAATAACACCACAGAAAACACAGCAAAGGCTCTGAATGGGCAAATTCCTGAAGAAGAAATAAAAATGTCAACAAAGATATAAACAGACACTCAACCTCAACAATAACCAGGGAAACAGTTCTTTTTTTTTTAAAGTCCCCTTTCCACCTGAAAAATTGGCAAAAATTAAAAAGTTT
>NW_006308065.1:0-218 GCF_000327345.1 Myotis davidii | reverse complement strand
CAATACTCATTTCTGACAAAATAGACTTCAAAACAAAGACCATTAAGGAAACAAAGAAGGTCATTACACCATATTAAAAGTATCTATTCAGAAAGAAGATACAACCCTTGAAAATATATGCACCCAAAATGGGAGCACTTAAATATATTAAAAATGTTCTTGGAAGACTTTAAGGAAATATTTATAGCAGTACAATCATTGTAGGGGATTTTAACATC
>NW_006308064.1:0-218 GCF_000327345.1 Myotis davidii | reverse complement strand
GTCCTCTTTGAAGAAGTGTCTATTCAAGTCCTTTGCCAATTTTTAATAGGATTGTTTGTCTTCCTGAGATTGAGTTGTATAAGTTCTTTATATAATTTTGAAATTAACTCCTTATTGGATATGTCATTGGCAAGTATCTTCTCCCGTACAGTGGGTTCTCTTTTCATTTTGAGCATAGTTTCTTTTGCTGTGCTGCAGCTTTATAGCTTGCTGTAGTC
>NW_006308063.1:0-218 GCF_000327345.1 Myotis davidii | reverse complement strand
GAGCTGTGAACGTGTGTATACATCTCGGGGACACCCTGTATTGGGGTTGTACGATGGGATTCCTGACGCCTCTCTGATTCTTTTCTGTATCCCCCAGTACACAGCTCTCCGGGAGGGCAGGGACCACCTTTGCTTTGTTCACAGCTGTGTCCTCAGAGCCTAGCATGCTGCCAGCCACATGACAGCACTCAGCGAACATGTGTTGAGTGACTACCAGG
>NW_006308062.1:0-218 GCF_000327345.1 Myotis davidii | reverse complement strand
TTCCACACGGAGACCTTCCTCTCAGAGACCCATTCAGGTGAGCCTGGGAGGCCAGCGGGTACATCAGGAGAGGGTCAGAGGGGATGGAACATGTCAGCTTTTACCTGAGTCACTGTCACTCTAAGCAGCCAAGCCCAGAGACCCTATATCTCTGTTTGTATTCTTGGTTAAGTAAAGTACTAAAATTATACTCAATTTACTTAATATGATAGTGTGTA
>NW_006308061.1:0-218 GCF_000327345.1 Myotis davidii | reverse complement strand
TTTTTAATTTAAATGTAATAGCTGTATAACTTTAGCGTTAAGTGTATAATATGATTTGATATACATATTTCTTGTAAAATGATTACCATGATAAGTTAACATTGATGCCTCACATATTACAATTTATTTTCTTGTGATGATAACTTTTGTAATTTACTCTGCTAGAAACCTTCAAAAATACAATACAGTATTATTAACTATACTCACCATGCTGTACA
>NW_006308060.1:0-218 GCF_000327345.1 Myotis davidii | reverse complement strand
GGGAGAATTCCCTGGGCAGCTTCAGAACCTTCTTTTCTATTGGATCCTGAACAGGGCTCATGGTCAGGAGTGGCCACAGACATGCTCAGACCTGGAATCTGCACTTTTCACTCCCACTGGCCCTTATTCGCATCCCTCCACCTCCTGAGCTTTCCTGTCCCTGCTGCCTCCCTGCATCCGCCCTCCTCTCAGGTTGTCTCTTAAGCAACAACTCTTTT
>NW_006308059.1:0-218 GCF_000327345.1 Myotis davidii | reverse complement strand
AAATATTTGTTGAATGAGTGAATGAATGAATGAGCCAACACACCCATAGAGCTAAGCATGGCTACATAGGTGTGGGTCCGTTATTCCCAAAGGCCGAATGTCACTGAAGACCCAGACTCACTGACTTTGGTGTTTTGTTTTGTTTTTGGTTTGATTTTGTTTTAAGTCAAAATTAATTGTCTGATTTTATTTTTTTTATGAAATCTTTATTGTTCAGA
>NW_006308058.1:0-218 GCF_000327345.1 Myotis davidii | reverse complement strand
ATACTCATTTCTTAGAAATCACCACCTTCCAGAGTTTCCATCGCTCAGGTCGGCACTCGAGGCCACACCCCCGCCCCTGCCCCCTGGAAACAGAGACCCCGAGGCGACACCCCCTGCTCCCTGGACACAGAAACCCCGAGGCGCACTCCTCGCCCCTGGCGGTCACGGGTCTGGCGCAGAAACCCGGGCTCCTGCTCGGAGGAGGGGAGGGGGCAGGA
>NW_006308057.1:0-218 GCF_000327345.1 Myotis davidii | reverse complement strand
CAAGTGGCATTTAATGCCTTCAAATCAGGGTCTCAGAGCTTGTGGGCTTTCGTACACAAGCCAGCCCCAGGGAGGCAGAGGAAGGACCCAGGGCCTGCCAGGGTCATGATGGGTACCCTGTGTCAGGACTGAGATTACCCAGGACTCCCAGTGTAGAGGCTTCACAAAACCCCAGCTTGCTCTTAGCCTTGGAAGGCCACAGGGCTGGTGACCGCATG
>NW_006308056.1:0-218 GCF_000327345.1 Myotis davidii | reverse complement strand
GTAGATTAATTTAAAACCTTCTTACAATGAGGAATGTAAGAAGTATAAGGTAGTAGTAGTAAAGAGCGGAGGCTCTGGAATAGATAAGATTTGATCATGACGCAACCATTTACAACTATGTGACTAGCGCTATTACTCAACCTCTGTAAACCTCTGTTTTCTTATGTGGAAAATGGGAAAATTGCCCTTGCCAGTTTGGCTCAGTGAATAGAGTGTTG
>NW_006308055.1:0-218 GCF_000327345.1 Myotis davidii | reverse complement strand
TGCAGCTGGGCCGTTTCAGAGCTGCGCACAGCCTCTTCCCTCCGGCGTCCTGAATGTGGTTTCCCCCAACGTCCAGCACCTTCAGGTTGGAATTGCACCCCAGGGCCTCCGCCAACACCCAGCAGCCCTCCGCCCCGAACGTGCACTCTGACAGACTGTGGGATACAAACGTGCAAGTGTCACATGATCTCACTCATATGGGGACCAAATAATGAACC
>NW_006308054.1:0-218 GCF_000327345.1 Myotis davidii | reverse complement strand
GGGAGGGGGGCAGCCCAGGAGAAGGCTCTCCCCGCAACAGAGGTGAGAGGCTTAGAGGAGAGAGGGGACAGGGCAGAAAGGGGTGGGTAGAGGAGACAAAGCTGGAGCAGACAGAGGGGTGGATGCTCCAGGAAAACGGGTAGATGGGCACTGAGGTGGGCCCTTAGTCACCTCGCGTAGCTGGGTGCCCTGAAGTCCTATGACTGACCTGTCCTATT
>NW_006308053.1:0-218 GCF_000327345.1 Myotis davidii | reverse complement strand
CTGGACCGGCCTGTGGAAGCCTCTCCCAGCCTCAGCAAACAGTTTCCCCAAGAGCCGGGGCGGTGGAGTGATAGGGCCCTTCCTGGTGGGGCATGGGGTAGGCGGGTGGACGGCAGCATGGCCCTGAGGAGGAAGCTGCCTGGGTCTCCACTCCAACCCCCCTGGGCAGGGGCCCTGGCATGGCTCTGGGCTCACCTTGAAAAGGCTCTGGAGGTGGA
>NW_006308052.1:0-218 GCF_000327345.1 Myotis davidii | reverse complement strand
TGTGTGTGTTAGCACTTAAAGCGAGGTGAGCACTGGGGACTCAAGTTCGCTGTTCGATCTCTGCGTCCGTGACAAGCATCGTCAGGGAACGTCCAAGGGTTAGACTTTCTTCCCATCTATGACTCTCTCACCATTTTCCCCCACAATCGGTTGGGAAATGAAAAAGAGAAAACTCATGTTAAAGCCCCCCTTTTCGAGAGAGAGGGAGAGGGAGAGGG
>NW_006308051.1:0-218 GCF_000327345.1 Myotis davidii | reverse complement strand
AAACCTAGATTTAATACTTGACCTAATTGCTATTTCAGTCTCTTCCAGACACAAAATTTTAATCAACCAGTCTGAAATTTTTTGCTCAGGTACCAGCGAGATAATAAGTCACATGGGCTCTCTTCATTCCCCGGGTAAAGAAGAGGCAGCCTGCTTAATGAAAACCCTTCCGTTCTCTTCCCTTTAAAGATGTCCTGGTCTAAAAATAATCCTTTCTA
>NW_006308050.1:0-218 GCF_000327345.1 Myotis davidii | reverse complement strand
GATTTTATTTTTTTAATCCCAGGAATTTTTTAAACCCTGACTACAGGGTTGGATGGGACTACTAAGAGACGGGGTCTGACATCCTATTGTGTCACAGTGTAGAACAAAAGGCAGTTGAAAAAAAGTTAATAGGAATTCTAACTCAGCTTCCTCACTATGTGACTTGGGAAATATAAAAAACCTCCTGGTGGTTATTTCTTTATCTATAAACCAGGATT
>NW_006308049.1:0-218 GCF_000327345.1 Myotis davidii | reverse complement strand
TCACTGATCTTAGAGGAGAAATGAAAACACAAATAGAAACTTACCCTGAGGATCTGTCTCTGTCAGTGAAGTGGCCCCAGGTTGTTTAGGGGAAACCCCAGACCCACTAGGTTACATGTGAATGTGAAAATCGTCTTAGGGTTCCATGATGCAGTACAATTTCTCAACACTCACACACCCTCTGCATTACACGCAACCAGTCTTCAATAAATATTTCT
>NW_006308048.1:0-218 GCF_000327345.1 Myotis davidii | reverse complement strand
ATCCGCATGATGGCAAACTCTAGCTCCTCCTGCCGGGGGGGTGGGGTGAGCCAGGGGAAAGGTGCCCGACTGGGGAGGGGAGGGTAGAGGGGGGTGGGCACGGAGAGCGTGACGGGTGCTGGGGGAGCACACACCGGCTTCCTTTCATGTCAGCTCCGCAGAATCATGGAACAGTGCTTAATTTCCTTTTTTTAAAGATTATTATTACTTAAATATAT
>NW_006308047.1:0-218 GCF_000327345.1 Myotis davidii | reverse complement strand
TAGGCACAGTAAGAGATCAACAACAATAACTAATAAAACAGAAACATTATAACCATACCCTGTAATAAGAGTTAAGTAAATGACTTTTCTCTCTCTCAAGATATGCACTCTATTAGCTGAATGATAGTCACAACAAATGGAAGCACAAGTCAATGTTCCAGATCTATTATACCCTTACTAGTGTACTGGTGCATGAATTTGTGCACATTGAAAGGAAA
>NW_006308046.1:0-218 GCF_000327345.1 Myotis davidii | reverse complement strand
CAAATACTGTATGATTCTACTTATATGAGAAATCTAAAATAGTCAAACTCATAGAAGCACAGAGTAGAATGGTGGTTGCAAGGGAATGGGGAGGGGAAAATGGGGAATTGGTCAATGAGTAGAAAGTTTTAATTATGCAAGATAAATAACTTCTGGAGGTCTACTGTACAACATTGTTCCCATAGTTAACAATACTGTATTGAACATTTTAAAAAAAA
>NW_006308045.1:0-218 GCF_000327345.1 Myotis davidii | reverse complement strand
ACTGCCCTCTGCTGGCCGGAGACACCGGGGCCCGATCACGGAGGGAAATCCGTGTTTCCCGTGGACTTGCTGGTGGGGCCAGAGGGACCGGGGCCGGGGAAGGCTGACTGGGTGGAGAGGAGGCTCCCGTAACGGAGGGAACACGGAAGAACTCCGGGAAGTGGGCCTAGGAACCCTCAACAGGGACACAGGCGGGACAGGCGCACAGGAATGACGTT
>NW_006308044.1:0-218 GCF_000327345.1 Myotis davidii | reverse complement strand
GACCCAAGCCTCCCACCCACTCCTACTGGCTCTGTGGCCACTGCCATTTTTGTCCTGCTAATGTGCATGTTCCCTCCTGATTGGCTGTGGGGTGTCACAGAGGTATGATCAATTTACATATTTGTCTGTTTTTAGTGTAGATACATATACATATTTTTTAAGATGGACTTTAGAGAGAAAGGGAGAGGGGGAGAAACAGAAACATCAGTGATGAGAGA
>NW_006308043.1:0-218 GCF_000327345.1 Myotis davidii | reverse complement strand
TGAAAACAGAGGGACCTGATCTGACCGAGACGGAACGCTCTGAAGCCATTGGAGAGTGACCCTTATCACATAGGATATTTTTCTTGGTCAGGAGAATCCGAAGGTTACTTAGGAGTTGAGTTAGAAGTTGCCAGACGTAGGAGCCTTCTCCAGTAGAGAACAGTCAGACAAATGCTCACCTGGAGCCACAGTGAAGTTAATTTGACTCGATGGAAGGG
>NW_006308042.1:0-218 GCF_000327345.1 Myotis davidii | reverse complement strand
GACTTCCTGTCTGGGCTGGAACTGGTCGATCTGGTGGACCCCCGGCGATCGGACTGGCCCCTGGAGCCCGGGCGGGGACTGCGCTCTCCATGTTGCCTTGGGTCTTCCAATTTTGGACAGAGCCATGTGCTTATTCCCGGAAGAAGCCTCTGCTGGCCAGGCCCAGGATTTCTCTGGACTAACCGATGATAACCAAGGGAAGTGCACTATGACCATCA
>NW_006308041.1:0-218 GCF_000327345.1 Myotis davidii | reverse complement strand
TCCTCCAATGATTTTGTACCCAGAAAAGTTAAGACCTTCGCCATTTCATGATCCTAGGCCTGGGGCTTAGTCCAAATTATATAGAATTTAGACTGTCTAAAAGTTCTTTATTTACTTGCTAAATATTAGGAGTCTTAAAAGACAAAAGAGGCGGTGTTTTACAAAAACTGTTATTAGGGGATATGAAACGGAACACTAATTAGGAAGAAACATTAAAA
>NW_006308040.1:0-218 GCF_000327345.1 Myotis davidii | reverse complement strand
AAATTTAACCAAGGATGTAAAAGACCTGTGCTCGGAAAATTATAAGATACTGAAGAAAGAAAATGAGGAAGATACAAATAAGTGGAAGCATGTAACGTGTTCATGGGTAGACAAAATTAACATCTTTAAAATACTACCCAACACAATCTACAAATTCAGTGCAATTCCTATTAAAATGCCACTGGCATTCACAGATGACATGATATTGTACATAGAAA
>NW_006308039.1:0-218 GCF_000327345.1 Myotis davidii | reverse complement strand
TACTTTGGTGGCTGCTCTGGCTTCCGTACGGCTATGGAAGGCAGATGAGTTGGGCGGGATGGGGGGCTGGGAATGCCGGAGTCCATGCTCTCCTTGCCCAGGTCCCTGGGCACCACATGCAAATAGGAGGTGGTGTCAGGTGTCCAGCATGGATACAGCTGACAGCCCTTAATGGACAGAGTCCTTGATGGCACTGGCTTGGGTTTAAGCTCAGCTGC
>NW_006308038.1:0-218 GCF_000327345.1 Myotis davidii | reverse complement strand
GTATTTCTGAAAGTAGGAAATTGTAAAAGATAACCTGTAACTGGCCTTTTGACAATGTATAATAGTAATAAATACTAATATTGATCATTGGTAACATCTGCTTTCCCAAGAAGCTACAAATCTAAATATTGAACAAAATGAGCCATCCTAAATATTTAATGCTGACCTTCCTTTGAGTTAAATTTTCTTGAAAATCAAAGTAAGAATTACCTTTAAAA
>NW_006308037.1:0-214 GCF_000327345.1 Myotis davidii | reverse complement strand
ACCCAGTGCTTGCAATGTTATAAGCACTTAATGATTGTTATCATTATATTTTGGTATTAATTGATTTGCTAATAACACTGGATAAAGCAAGATACTATGAAGAATATAAAGAAGTAAATGTGCAAGTGTTGTAGGTGGCGGGAAGGGCACCTGGTGTCTGAACAGTGGCGTCAGACGGGACCTTGGTTCTTGAGTTCTGGCTAGGAAAGAATTC
>NW_006308036.1:0-218 GCF_000327345.1 Myotis davidii | reverse complement strand
ATCCCAAACTATTTGGGAGTAACTGGTACAAGAAGAGGAGAAAATACAGTGAAGTTTAAATAAAGTATTTTGCTGCTTGAGCTGACTGACTCCTTGCTAGACCACGTAGATCAGCTATACTCCTCAAGTGGGTACACTTAATATCATGGCACACTCTCTTGCTTCCTGCAGCTGTAATGGCCCACTGAATATGGGAGGAAACAATATAGGACTTCACG
>NW_006308035.1:0-218 GCF_000327345.1 Myotis davidii | reverse complement strand
TTTTTTTTTTTTTGCAGTAAGCATTCTGAGGGCATGATATTTGCTGTACAGACATTTAATTGGCCAAATCTGCGTGCAGGCTATACTTTGCCACCATGAACACAAACCCCTTCTCATAGTGGAATACTTCCTTCTTTTGGTTAAATCTAATCTCACACATGTAATGCGGCTCATGCTTTCTTTTTTGGTCTGTGGTGTGTGTGTGTGTGTGTGTGTGT
>NW_006308034.1:0-218 GCF_000327345.1 Myotis davidii | reverse complement strand
GGGAGAACGGGAATGAAAACAGCAGGAGAGGATGGAATAGAAGAAATAAGAGGGAGAGAGTTCAATGTACATCGTGAAAAAATTTTTACAAATAATGGAAAAATCGAGAAGAGTGCTCTCTCCTTCGTTCTTACATATCGCATTCCCGTCCCCTACGACGACACATCGCCCCTCTGGACTGTCATCGCTTCAGAATATCTTGTAAATTCTATAAGATC
>NW_006308033.1:0-218 GCF_000327345.1 Myotis davidii | reverse complement strand
AGTCTGCCTGTTTTCAAAGGCTGCGAACGTGGCTCGTCCGAGTTGCTGGAAGAAATGCAGCTCCTTCAGATGAAACAAACCTGTAATGTGAGGGACGGATTCAGGAGGCTTCTTAGAGCCTATTCGTTTGTTAAGCAATTTTATTATGAAAGTGGAAGTTCTAGTATGTTACTGCAGCAACATTTCTAAAGGTATTTTTATTTATGAAATAAAACGTT
>NW_006308032.1:0-218 GCF_000327345.1 Myotis davidii | reverse complement strand
TCCTCAAGCTCCCTCTCCTCGGGCCACCCCTCCACCCACTGCTGGTTCTTGGAGCCCAGAGTGGAGGTTCCACCTCCCGGGAGGGAAAAGTTGATGATGCCTAACCAGGTGCAGGCCCCAGGGAGCCACAGACTCTGCATCCCCGCACCCCCACACGCAGCGAGGGGCCAAGGGCAGGGCAAGTACAGACCCCAAAATAGCAAACTTCTGAGATGTGT
>NW_006308031.1:0-218 GCF_000327345.1 Myotis davidii | reverse complement strand
AATTTAATTCACTCCAGAAGGCTGGTCGAATTCGACTTTATTCATAGCTGCTTTATCCCCCTGCGAGGTGTTTGCTTTGATTTTTGTGATTCGAGAGAGAGCTGTGAGGACGGGCACTTTGCCTTGCATATCAATTAAAGTAGAAGCATAATTATCCCAAACTGAATTGTGTGATCTTTACCTTAATGAATATGAACACGTCAAAAGAAAGAACTAGC
>NW_006308030.1:0-218 GCF_000327345.1 Myotis davidii | reverse complement strand
TAAAATGATAAAGAGCTAAATAGAGCTGGAGGGGAGACACATGTGTAAAGTGTAGACATGGCAAGGAATGGGCTGTAGGAAGAAGCTCCCTGTGAGAAAATTCTAAAACAAATGGAAACCATCACTGGCAGTTAAATGTTTACCAAGAAGAAAAGACTAGTGGACTAAGGAAGACAAATTTAAATAAAGAAAACTGTTCTGATTTCTACTGAAAACCT
>NW_006308029.1:0-218 GCF_000327345.1 Myotis davidii | reverse complement strand
TTAGTCATTTTGCTGGTGATATTGGAGGAAATAGTTTACTCTGTAGAGAAAAAAAAACACTAATTTAACTTAAAACAGCTTTCCCTCTTACTAGGAAAGAGTAAAAGTAGAAAGTGTGGGTACAGGGACTTGTGTGGCCCTAAAAGAAGAGTAAAAATGAAAACTCAAATATACCAGAGCAACCGAACAAAAGGAAGAAGAACAATTCACAGGCAAAA
>NW_006308028.1:0-218 GCF_000327345.1 Myotis davidii | reverse complement strand
CACCCACCCACCCACCCACTCATCCATCCATCCTGGCAGCCCTTCATTGAGTCAATATTCTATGAGCATCTACTGTGCTATGGCTCAGGCTGTTGAAGTGTATGTTTGACATGGCCAGGCTGTTGAAGTCCTACTTAGAGCCATAAAGTAGCTATAGACTACCTTGGACCAGCCCTGCCCATCTTGTGGCCCTGCAGTGGCTTCAAGGTGGAGTCTGG
>NW_006308027.1:0-218 GCF_000327345.1 Myotis davidii | reverse complement strand
AAGATTTTCAAGGAGAAACAAGTAATCAGGAAATTATTGCATGGGTATAAATGGAGAGAGAGAGAGGGAATACCAATATGATAATAGAATTGTGGAGTTATTATATGATAGTATCGTTGTGGTATTGTATTATATGATAATCATACCCATGAAAATTGAAGTTTAAACTCTCTATGCTGTGAATGAAAACAGAATCACACCTGAATAGTGAAGTCATA
>NW_006308026.1:0-218 GCF_000327345.1 Myotis davidii | reverse complement strand
TTCTGGCCTGTAGTGTTTCTGTTGAGAAATCAGTTGACAGCCTTATAGAAACTCCCTTGTAAGTAACTTACTGTCGCTCTTGCTGCCCTTAAGATATCTGTTTTTAACATTTGCCATTTTAATTATGATGTGGAACTTTGTGTTCCTCTTTACTGGGACTCTCTGTGCTTCCTGAATTTGAATGACTCTTTCCTTTACCAGGTTAGGAAAGTTTTCTG
>NW_006308025.1:0-218 GCF_000327345.1 Myotis davidii | reverse complement strand
CGCTGCCCCGCCCTCCGTCACTCATAGTCCTCCACCACTCGTAGCCCTCCTCCACTAGTAGCCCTCCTCCACTCGTAGCCCTCCTCCACTCGTAGCCCTCCACCGCTCATAGCTCTCCACCACTCGTAGCTCTCCTACACTAGTAGCTCGCTGCCCTGCCCTCTGACGCCAGTAGCTCTCCACCGCTAGTAGTTTGTGCCCTGCCCCATCAGCCACGA
>NW_006308024.1:0-218 GCF_000327345.1 Myotis davidii | reverse complement strand
AAGGTTTATTTTTAAGCAATGCTAATGTCCTAAGTGATCATATATCTTAGTCATCCAAGTCTCATATCCCAGGTCGTGTCCCTCTGAAACACTCTGGAACTCAGCCATGTTGAGTCTTGGTCTCCGTAGAGAACCAGGAAGTCAGCAAGAAAGGCTGCTGGTGTGAATATGAAATTGCACATCTACCCAGGGAGAGTTGTGGTTTCACCTTCTAGTTC
>NW_006308023.1:0-218 GCF_000327345.1 Myotis davidii | reverse complement strand
CAAGGGGCAGATGATACTCAGCCCTTCATGGTGCCTGTTCCTAGCTACATGCCCTGACTCTGGGCCTGAGTGCCCCCTGCTGTTCCTGAGCTCTGTGGTGTCCAAAGCGCCCCCTGGTGCCCGCCCCCTCCTGGTGGACCTGGGCATCTCCTGAAGCTTAGCCCCTCCCTCTCCCTGGAGGGAGTTCTGTGGTTCAAAGAGACCTGCAGGTCAGGCAG
>NW_006308022.1:0-218 GCF_000327345.1 Myotis davidii | reverse complement strand
ATACAATTTAGAATTTATCTGCAGTGGTGCTGGAGAGGTGACAATAAAATGTTGGAGAACCTTTAGAGAAAACACTATCCTTAACACACTTTAGCAGTACCCATTGATTTGAGAAGTATCCATTGATTTGCAAACACCTCAACAATTCAGCAATAATCAAATACTGACATAGCCTGCACTGTTTTGACAATTCTCTTCCTTTAAATAAGGCCAATAAC
>NW_006308021.1:0-218 GCF_000327345.1 Myotis davidii | reverse complement strand
GTGGGGGTCTGGGATATTGCCCTGCAAACAAGTGGGTGCTACTGTAATGAGAGCAACCTTGAACAGGTTGGGAGAAGCCTAAGGGGACATTTCTAGGACGCGTGGATCTGAAGCTTGGGGAGAGCCGTCATTGCTGGAGCCACAGGTGTGGGGATAAAGGTTGGGTCAGGCTGTGAGGGGGACTCTGACTGTCCAGGGAGATGACCTCTGGTAGATGG
>NW_006308020.1:0-218 GCF_000327345.1 Myotis davidii | reverse complement strand
GCAGATAACTTTTGAATAATAGGCTTGAGCTTAAATCAACCTTTTTATCTCTGTCATCATATCCATGTACTCATTCATTTCACACATGGAGCAACTATTTCTTGGGAATTTACTCTGTTTTGGCAATGTTCTAGAAGTTGGATATATAGTGGAAAGGATAGTAATGATCCCTTACCTCATGAAATTATATTCCAGTTGGTAAGACAAATAATTAAACA
>NW_006308019.1:0-218 GCF_000327345.1 Myotis davidii | reverse complement strand
AATTACCCGTGTTGATTCAGGGATGCATTTTTTAACAGAGATAAGTAATGAAGAATACCTGGTTTTGTCAAATATCACACGATAATTAAAGGAAGCACCTGTATACAGAATCAAGCTGAATAACCGAACAGCAATAGAACGGATCCACGTGAATGCAAGATAAACCAGCATCGCTGATGTAGTGTTTTGCCAGTATTCGAACAAGTGCACTTAACCGA
>NW_006308018.1:0-218 GCF_000327345.1 Myotis davidii | reverse complement strand
GAAAACTTTTGCTTGTCTCTCTGGATAGTTTCACTATCCAGGACGAACACGAAGGAAGAACACCTGTGGATCCGTTCTCCACATCAACGAAGCGGTCTTGCCTTATTCTGTACGCCCCTCTTCCTTTTGGACTGAGATATATATATATATGTATAATACACTACCTATACAAGATATATAGTATATATACGATATATTTTGGATTCGAAATATAGACA
>NW_006308017.1:0-218 GCF_000327345.1 Myotis davidii | reverse complement strand
CATATTTTATCTTGTAGACAAATTACTTACCAGGGGGTAGATTGCCAACGTACAGACGCCGGTGCTTGCGCAGAACGTCAGTATCAACCCTCTTATTTGACCCTGCGCCTTGGAGTGGCTGAATGGTACCCGGAACACCTGGTGGAGCAGAAGGAGGTGGGGGTGGCTGGATACGGCTGTTCAATGTGTTGCTGAGAGCAGTACCATTCGCCACTGCA
>NW_006308016.1:0-218 GCF_000327345.1 Myotis davidii | reverse complement strand
CCTGTCATGGTCTTGACTCATTATCTTTCTTTTCGGAATGCCCAACAGACTTACAGATTTTCTTGTCTTTAGTGTCTCTTTCGCTCACATCGATTTCCATGAACATTTCAAGACAAATATCCCAATTTCCTTATTTCAATATGTCCTTAAATGCTCCTATTATTGATTATCCTCATTTTTTCTAGAATTGTCTCTCACAGTATTAGATGGCTTGGAGA
>NW_006308015.1:0-218 GCF_000327345.1 Myotis davidii | reverse complement strand
TGTGGTTGTGAGAGGCAGAAAGTACCTATGCTGTCATCTTGGTTCTCAAGAAAAAAGATTTTAAATAATATTACCAAAACTGTATTAACATATTATAATATCACAAAAGTTGTAGACAATATTAAAAAATCTGCAAACAACAGGATTACTTCTATTGTGTTCTCAAGTATATTTTTTTCTGGCTTTTTGTTTATCAGTTTATGTTGTGCATTATATTC
>NW_006308014.1:0-218 GCF_000327345.1 Myotis davidii | reverse complement strand
GCCGGCGCCTCCCCCCTCCGAGCCTCAGTCTCCCCGTGGGCCGGGTCGGGGCACAGGGACGGCTGTGAAAGGCGCTCCCCGCAGTGAGCCGACGGGGCGAGAGTCAAGTCGGCGAGCGCCCTGCCTCGGTCCTCTCGGCCTCTGGTTGCCGGTGGGTGAGCTGGAGCTCCCGGAGCTTTGTTTTGCAGAATTGAAGCTACAAGATGGCTGATCGGGAC
>NW_006308013.1:0-218 GCF_000327345.1 Myotis davidii | reverse complement strand
TGGATAGTGTGTGCGGATGGTGTGTGTGTGGGCATTAGTGCACGTTTGTTGTAGTGTGTGGGCGTTGATGTGTGGTGATGGTGTGTGTGGACGGTGTATGTGGATGGTGTGTGTGTGGGCGATGGTGTGTGTGGATGCTTCGTTGCTGATGGTGTGTGTGTGTGTGTTGGTGTGTTTGGATGTTCTGTCTGGGCATTGGTGTGTGGATAGTGTGTGTG
>NW_006308012.1:0-218 GCF_000327345.1 Myotis davidii | reverse complement strand
TTGATTTCATTTATTTTGTAAGCAATAGATGTAAGGTGGGCTGTCTTTCAGAAAGAGTAATCAGGTGGTGTAGACAAGTGAAAGGAGGCTGAGAGATCAGTTAGAAAACTATTGCAGTGATACAGCCATAAAAAGGCAAGAGCCTACACTAATTTGGAGGCAATGAGAAAGGAACAGATGTGAGAATCATTTTGATAGAGAAATGAACTCACTGAATG
>NW_006308011.1:0-218 GCF_000327345.1 Myotis davidii | reverse complement strand
GGCTTCCATGGAGAATTTGGCAGTGGCATCAGGGCCAAGGTTGCAGCTGGGGACAGGGTCAGGGCAGGGCCCCAAGGCTGAGGAGCTCAAG
Organism: Myotis davidii; assembly: GCF_000327345.1. NCBI lineage: Eukaryota > Metazoa > Chordata > Mammalia > Chiroptera > Vespertilionidae > Myotis > Myotis davidii. The sequence goes on along the minus strand of NW_006308011.1, from coordinate 127 downwards.
GAGGCAAGGACAAAGACAAGGAGTGAAACCCTGTCACCAAGCTGGGCTACTTGGTCAAGGACATTAAGATCAAGTCCCTGTAGATCGATCTCTTCTCACTGTCCATCGAGGAATCTAACGTCCTTGA
>NW_006308010.1:0-218 GCF_000327345.1 Myotis davidii | reverse complement strand
TCTTTGTCTCCCCATTTTTGCTGTTCCTTTGTGCTTATTTCTGTGTATTCGATCAAACTTCTATGTCACCCAGATTTTCGTTGAGTGTGTCTTATATAGTAGATGTTTTGGGGTATCCATTGGTGCAATCTCTCAGGTCTTCTGTGCTGGTTATTTTAAGGATGCCTCTTACTTGGGATATTTGGGTTCTCTTGGTGTAGCTGGGTCTTGAGTGTTAT
>NW_006308009.1:0-218 GCF_000327345.1 Myotis davidii | reverse complement strand
AACTCGAGTTCACCGTCGCCCATATTCGCGGTAATAAATGGGGAAGCCATACTTTTGGAAAAAATGGTTGCGTGTTTCGTGGTGTGTCTACCTGAGCTATAAATTAGTACGTAGGAGCGGTTCGAGAACCATCTCCTACATTAATCATTAAAGAAAATGAGAAACGTACTACATGCAAGACACGCTAAACCTTTTCTGAAATAGGTAAGCTAATGTCA
>NW_006308008.1:0-218 GCF_000327345.1 Myotis davidii | reverse complement strand
AGAGGAGACAAGTGCAAAGTTCTCCAGCATCACCCGTAGGTACAGGCGTCTCTGAGCCTCGTCCACCAGCCTCCACTCCTCCCCGGAGAAACGCACGGCCACGTCCTCCAGGGTCACGCCGGCCTGGAATGACGGGGACAGAGGGAACCGTGACCATCCTGTGCCTGAGGACCCACACACACCCCCCCATCTGCCCCTCCGCCTGCTCCTCCCAGCTC
>NW_006308007.1:0-218 GCF_000327345.1 Myotis davidii | reverse complement strand
GGGCACTTTTTATCGCACTGAGATTAGGGGTGGGCAGTCAAGAGTAAAAGAACCTGTTTCCATGTCCCCGGCAAGTGGACATGTCTCAGCATTACTCACTGCTCCCAAAGCAAGCCTTCTCCATCCTGCAGGCGGCGCATCAGGCTCCGTCCGCTTATCTTTCCCCCTTAACCTGCCGCCCTCCTCCCCACAGAGCGGTGGGAACTCAATTACTGAGC
>NW_006308006.1:0-218 GCF_000327345.1 Myotis davidii | reverse complement strand
TTTTTTTCATCTAAGACATTGTTCTTCTCTAGAAGTTCTATTGAGTCTTTTGGATATCTTTAATGTCTCTACTTAACTTTTTGAATACATAGACTATAGTTATAAAATTATTTTGACATCCTGGTCTGCTAATTTTAAAATCAGTCTCAGTTCTTAGAATGTTTCGATAGATTAATTACTTTCCTTATTAGGGACTGTGTTTTCCTGCTTCTTTGCAT
>NW_006308005.1:0-218 GCF_000327345.1 Myotis davidii | reverse complement strand
TATATGCTGGAATTCTATAGAGGAGACAAGCAAATTTCAGAAGGACGAAGGAGACAAGTTGCAATCAGGGGCAGCATATGTGCGAGAATTTAGTAATGCGGGAGGGCATTTCTTCCAGAAGAGCAAAGCAATATACCCGCCTGTTTACCATTTATGGTATAATTTAATCTTGCCTTTTCTTCATTTGGTTGCTGACATTTCTGCGTTTTGATTTGCTT
>NW_006308004.1:0-218 GCF_000327345.1 Myotis davidii | reverse complement strand
GATTTCAGGTGCACAATTCTACAACACATCATCAATACACTGTGTTGTCCCTGCCGATCACCATTTATCCCCGCTCTACCCTCCTCTACCGACTCCCACTTCTACTCCCCCCATCCCCCAGAAATCACCACACAATGGTCTGTATATCCTTAGTTCTTTAAGAGCTTTTTTAAATTTTTATTTTAATGACCAGAAACCTGCACCATAATTTACTTTTT
>NW_006308003.1:0-218 GCF_000327345.1 Myotis davidii | reverse complement strand
ATCCCCAGTAGGGGGAGTGCAGGAAGCAGCTGACCAATGATTCTCTCTCCTCACTATCTCTCTCTCCTTCTTCCTTTGTCTCTGAAACCAATAAAAATATTTTTTTAATGTCACTTTGGAGCAGAAAGGGTAAGTAATTATGATTATTATTATTATTGGTAAATGAATCAAAATTATACCTTTTTTCAGATAGGCAAAAAATATATTTTTTGGTGTGC
>NW_006308002.1:0-218 GCF_000327345.1 Myotis davidii | reverse complement strand
TTGAAAATCAAATATTTAAACCTGAAATATTATTTTTCCCTGGAAGCCTCCCAAAGTCTATATGAAGGAATCTGGTCTGATCTAATTCTAACCTCACGATGCTAAGAGAGCATCTGCCCTCCCAGTACTCTGGCTGCATTTGAAATCTGTCCTACGCTGACTGCAGAGTTCTGTGCTCATATTGCTTGTTTCTGGTCCCTTGGTCTCTCCTTTTTTTT
>NW_006308001.1:0-218 GCF_000327345.1 Myotis davidii | reverse complement strand
GTGGGTAAAGGATCCAAATATTTTAAGACTTCTCTGAAAACCATGCAAACTTATCACAATATTATTGACCATATTCCCCTTCACCTTTTTTGCCACCCCTCACCCTGCCCATCTGGTAACCATTCTCTTTGGGCTCTGTTTCTATGAGTGTGTTTTTGTTTTATTCTGTTTGTTCATTTGTTTTGTTTTTTTAGATTCCACATATAAGTAAAACCATA
>NW_006308000.1:0-218 GCF_000327345.1 Myotis davidii | reverse complement strand
TGCACAAATTTTTGTGCTCTGGGCCTCTAGTTAAGAATAATGTCCTCAGTAATCTCAACATTTCTTAATAGAACTAAAACCATTGCGTAATGCAATTGTAATTTTCTTGCTACAAACACAATCAGTCAAGAGGGTCTGTGGGAGGAACTAGGGCTATGGGGGACAAGTTCTCCCCCTATGTAATCCTCTATATCAGTGATTCTCAACCTTCCTAATGC
>NW_006307999.1:0-218 GCF_000327345.1 Myotis davidii | reverse complement strand
ACTGCACTTTGGGGTTTTGTGTTTGAGGGCTGACTATGAACTATGGGCAGGCACAGCGCTGCCTGACTCCCATCTAGGAGAGGAGACACACAGGGACCCCCGACTGAGATCCCTCATAAGAGCTGTGATACCTGTGTCCTGTGGAGCCCAGCGGGAGGGCCGATGCTGGTGTGTGGCAGGAGGGGTGCAGGGAGAGCTTCACCGCGGAGGTGACATTT
>NW_006307998.1:0-218 GCF_000327345.1 Myotis davidii | reverse complement strand
CAGTCCTCGCTCCTGCTCCTCCTGTCCCCTCCCCTCGGCCTCCTGGGTGGGTCCCACCAGCGTGCACCCAGCTGGGCCCAGGCACCTGCAGACGCCAGCTCCCCAGGTGTGCAGCTGGGCTGTGTGTGAACCTGGGTTGGGGTTCAATTCCCAGCCCCCTCCCCCCCATTGGAGGCAACCAAGCAGGGTCCCTCTCTCTCTCTCTCTCTCTCTCTCTC
>NW_006307997.1:0-218 GCF_000327345.1 Myotis davidii | reverse complement strand
AACCACTTCAATTTCTGGCCCACGCAGATCCCTCATCGTCTCTCAGTGACTGAGAAACTTTCGTTCACTCCCTAAGCTCGGTGGAGGCCTCCTTCCTTCGGGCTCTCAAGGCCGTTCCAATGAAGCAGCAGCAGCCCTGCTTCCGCCCACTCTGATTTTGTTCAGCAACTTCTCTCCCAAAGCATGTAACTTACATCTCTTATACACTCTCCCTCACC
>NW_006307996.1:0-218 GCF_000327345.1 Myotis davidii | reverse complement strand
TATTTATTGTAGATGAGAGTCTCATCCCAAAAGACTGGCAAATAAAATGGAAGTTTATTCATTTTAATGGAGAAATTTTTATGTATCTACATCTAGTACATTACATTTTCCAGTGACTAGTTTACATAAAGTAACATGGATGAAGTACTTGTACTACTCCATTTATACACATACACACCAACACAGGTATTGGAATGATTACAGGAAGGAATATAATA
>NW_006307995.1:0-218 GCF_000327345.1 Myotis davidii | reverse complement strand
CAAACTTTGTCACATTTGTATTTTCCATTGGTAGAATTTATTGATTTTAATGTAATCCGTTTCACTATGACTCATTACCTGGTGTTAGATTATGTCTTTGTCATTTTCATCAGTGGAAATCTGGTGCTGCAAAATAATAAATGTGTTAAAAATTAAAATCACTTCATAAGCTTCACTTACAAATTGACATACAAATTTATAGAAGTCGTGTTCATTGT
>NW_006307994.1:0-218 GCF_000327345.1 Myotis davidii | reverse complement strand
CTTTTGGGATGAGACTCTCATCTACAATAAATACACTTTTATATACTATATCTTAGCACCTGCCTTATAGATCTAGAGAATCACAACTCTGTATTATTCTTGTTGCTCAACTTCTAGTATTTAAAAATGGAGCAAATGCTAATTATTAAAATATGTAAACATCCAGAATCTTTGTACAATACACCTCATATTTTCTCATGTTATGCATTATTTTTTTT
>NW_006307993.1:0-218 GCF_000327345.1 Myotis davidii | reverse complement strand
TAGGATTTAGGATAGTTTTGATATCCATATTACAGTGACAGTTAAATAAACCTCATTTTGTCCTTTTGTGGTTGTTGTTGAGTTGTTTGCCTTTTTATTTCCTTTTGGTGAACTTATAATATGTATAATTAATATTTATAACAAAATGCACCTTTATAGTTTATTATTGAAAAGGGTAAAATTTCGCCCTGGCCAGTGTGGCTCAGTTGGTTGGACAT
>NW_006307992.1:0-218 GCF_000327345.1 Myotis davidii | reverse complement strand
GGTGAGCTAACCTAACCATTCCTTCCGGTACTGGAATAGGCCCTATCCATGGACTTCTAACCCAGAACCGACACCGGCCTATATGCCACCTTTTCCTGACCCATGTCTTCTCTAAGCTCCCCACCCCCATTGCTTAGGTGCCACTCAGATCTTTTACCACTTTGATTCTCTAGCTTTTATTTATCTATTTATTTTTAATATATATTTTTTATTGATTT
>NW_006307991.1:0-218 GCF_000327345.1 Myotis davidii | reverse complement strand
TCCTAACTGCTCACCTGCTTGCCTGCCTGATCAACCCTAAGTATCCCCCCTGCCGGCCTGGTCGCCCCCAACTGTCCCCCCACACTGGCCTGGTCACCCCCAACTCCCCCCCCAGCACTGGCCTGGTCACCCCCAACTGTCCCTCCTACTGGCCTTATTGCCCCATACAGCCTGCTGTTCAATTGTTTGGCCGTCCCTCACTAACCCCCCTGCCGGCC
>NW_006307990.1:0-218 GCF_000327345.1 Myotis davidii | reverse complement strand
CCCTCAAAGATGGCAGCGCCCAGTCCCCTCAGCGATGCTGGGGTAGCAGGTGTGGCATGGCTTGGCCCGCCCCCAGGCAGGTCCTGCTGCTCCGCACAAATGCCTCTAGAGTCTCCCAGACCCCTCAGTCCCCAGCCGCCCAGGGCCAGCCCACGGTGTAGGCAAGCCTCAGATGTCGGCTGCCTAGCTGCCCAGGGCCTCCCAAGGCTCAGGTAACC
>NW_006307989.1:0-218 GCF_000327345.1 Myotis davidii | reverse complement strand
TGGCTGCCTTGAAGCCTCTGTCACATCCAACCTCTTCCGCCTCCTCGTCCGTGACCTGAGATGTGTCGCTGATGGAGACCTGTGTGTGTGACCCTCAGGCCCACCTGCCTCCTGAACCAGCATCTTGGGTTTTATTTATACATCCCGCACTTTTCTTAATTTATTGCCACCCAACCCCTATTTATGTATTTATGTGTGTGAATTGTCAAAGTCAGACA
>NW_006307988.1:0-218 GCF_000327345.1 Myotis davidii | reverse complement strand
CTCGAGCCTCTCCGCTTGTGGCCAGCAGGAGGCACAGTGACTTCTCTCCTCGTCAAAACAATCTCAAATCCTGCCACTGACAGAAGGTAAAAGACCTGTGAATGTGATATAGAGACGAAACGTTACCAAAGTAGAAACATACTCAGCCCTGTCTCTCCTGGCCTCACCAGACATTCACATGTGGTCACCTGAAACCACTCGCCCATTTTGCCCAAGTT
>NW_006307987.1:0-218 GCF_000327345.1 Myotis davidii | reverse complement strand
GGAGGATATTGCAGGGATCTCTAATCTATAGCCAGTAGGTCAGAAGTACAGGTTGGTGTCTGGATTTGTGATTGGTGTCTGTAGTTGCGGGGAGGGTAGTCTTGTGGGACTAAGCTTTTAACCTGTGGGATCTGACACTATCTCTACGTAGACAGTGTCAGAATTTGAGTTGAATTGTAGGATACTCAGTGTTTGCTAAGAATTGAACTGCTTGCTGG
>NW_006307986.1:0-218 GCF_000327345.1 Myotis davidii | reverse complement strand
ATCAGTGGGGGCACATGCTCTGGTGGAGACGAACGCAAGGCTACCCACCCGCCCGTGAGGTGGTGATAGCTTGGGAGACTCCAGAGGGGAGAATTTCCTTAGCTAAGCCAGAGCCATCAGGGGGGCTTCTGGGTGGTGGTGGGTCGGGGGCGAGCCGACTTTGGCCAGTGCTGGGAAGGCGTGCGAGCCTCAGAACCCTGCATTCTCATGCCCCCAAC
>NW_006307985.1:0-218 GCF_000327345.1 Myotis davidii | reverse complement strand
TCTTGAATTGCCCCCCTTAAAAATCAAATTGCCTCCTCGGTGGGGCATGTGCCCCATGCTGGGAACCATTGATCTAGACTAATGGTCCAAAATTATGGTTTTTGTTTCTAAAGAAGATATGGAAATTTGTTGCAATTAAATAATATGAAAATATTTTCCTAGAAATTTCACTCTATGATATCAGACAATCGGGTTTATTTTCCCTTATAAGCCTCTCT
>NW_006307984.1:0-218 GCF_000327345.1 Myotis davidii | reverse complement strand
AAGAACCAGTGTATATATGTCATGCCCTCTTTTCCCCCTCTTTTGTGTCAATTAAAAACAATTGCCATGAGTGTTGGCCAACAACCTGGGTGAAGGAGTGAGAATAACACAAAGAAGGGCCCCTAGCTGACCTGTAGTGGACATGTGGTATGAGCAAGAAATGAAACCTACGTAGTTTAGTCCACAGCATAACCTAGTCTACCCTTACTGATATAAAT
>NW_006307983.1:0-218 GCF_000327345.1 Myotis davidii | reverse complement strand
CCTGCTCCGCACGGAAGCGCAGCGCCTTCCAGATCCGGGATGGCAGCCGCGTCCTAAGCTGGCTACGCCGGGTCATCAGAGCCCTGGGCAGGACACCGCCCGGCCTCCGCGCCTCCGCCCGGGTCAGGCTAATCCTCCAAATGCTAACGTTTCCATGAAAAGACGTTTTCAGCTCCCTGTGGTCAGATCCCTGGGGCGTCGGGGCCACAGGCACGAGA
>NW_006307982.1:0-218 GCF_000327345.1 Myotis davidii | reverse complement strand
GAGCTAAAACAGGATAGATAGAAATACCCAGAAAAATGTCATTCCTGCACTGCTGGTCACATAAAATATACCCTTAAGAGGGGATTTTGAATTCAGTTATCTGACCTTCTGAAGGCAATATTGTGACCATAAGAAGATGAGAATGTTAGCAGTCCATGGATTCAAGTGTTGACCGAGTTACTTAAATCATCACTTGGAAAGAGCATGGCATTAAAGGC
>NW_006307981.1:0-218 GCF_000327345.1 Myotis davidii | reverse complement strand
TCTGGTGCTAAACACTCCCATAGATGGGCGCTCGCCGGAGATGGCCTCCTGCCCGCCCAGCTCCGGCTTGTTAACCCCTAAGAGGCAGAGCACCTGGAATAGCCCTGCTGCGCCAGCAACGGTGCCGAGCCTCCCAAGGAACCCTCACAAGCCTTCAACAATGGCGGAAGCACATCCCACCGTGGCCGTCTTTGTTCCAGTCAGTCAAGGTCCCTGGA
>NW_006307980.1:0-218 GCF_000327345.1 Myotis davidii | reverse complement strand
ATGCATGTAGGTTTTATGCAATTTTCTGCATGTTTTTAATTCAGTATAAAAAATGTTTAAATTTTTTCAACATCCTATTTCATTTATATTTGCAAGTTTTCCTTCATCAATCTCTGCTAATCACTTTTTTAAAAGATGAATAAATTTAATTAGAGGAGTAAGGGAAAGAATGGAGGATATTCAAGAGATGCACTGAAACTCCACCTGGAAGGGAAATG
>NW_006307979.1:0-218 GCF_000327345.1 Myotis davidii | reverse complement strand
AAAATAAATAAATGGGACTAAATCAAAATAAAACATCTTCACAGAAAAAGAAACCATTACCAAAATGAAAAGGGAGCCCACTATATAGGACAGCATATTTGACAATAATACACCTGATAAAAGTTTAATATCCAATATATATAAGGAACTCAAACAACTTAACAAAAGCAAAACAATTCATTTAAAAAATGGGCTAAGGATCTAAATAGACACTTCTC
>NW_006307978.1:0-218 GCF_000327345.1 Myotis davidii | reverse complement strand
CACAGAATGGAGGTTTGCTTTCTTCTAGGCCAGCACTAGCACCTGTCTCTATTCTCCTTTCTCTGACAAGGGGGCTCATGTGATTAGGCCAGTCCCATCAGGATAATCTTTCCATCTCAAGGTCAACTGACTTGGGATTTTAATTACATCTGCAAAATCTCTTCACAGTAGTAAGTAGATTAGTGTTTGATTGAATAGCCAACGGCCAGGAATCTTGA
>NW_006307977.1:0-218 GCF_000327345.1 Myotis davidii | reverse complement strand
AGCAAAGCTCAGGTGCAAGGTGTTTTCTAACGCAACCCCACCAGTCATGGGGTTTGTCCCCTTCAAATGCCTCTGGCTTCCTCTCGGCCTCTGTCTGACACTCACACATGGTCTTTGAGCACAGACGCCAATGAGGACCCATTGCAACATGGCTGATCCAAGGCTGTCGCCCAGGGCACACGCCTGCGGTCTTGAGCCACCATCCCAGGCCTCACCTC
>NW_006307976.1:0-218 GCF_000327345.1 Myotis davidii | reverse complement strand
GATTATTTTCTTGTCAAATCACTTAGAGTTCAACTAAAACAGTTTAATTGCCCTTTATTTCTTTGCCTCCTTTGAATATTTTTCTAACTTTGACTTATGGATTCTGCTGAGGAATTAGCATGGGATCACATCAAGAAGAAATGCAGTGTTTGACCAGTAACTCGGGAGATAACATGAATAGTACCAGAGTTGATAAATCAATGGATTCTGCTACACCT
>NW_006307975.1:0-218 GCF_000327345.1 Myotis davidii | reverse complement strand
ATAGCAGAGCAAGCGCCCTGAGGGTGGGCGGGGTGGAGGTGCTGGAGGTGGGCAAGGTGTGTATGGGGAGAGAGCTTTTTGTTGGGGAGCCAGGGAAGGCTTCCAATGTGTGGGGTACCGTTGTCACTTTAGTGCAGGTGGTTCTCCGGGCCAGAGGAGAAGGGTCCCACGGCGCAGGGTGGGGCCGGCTGACCAGAGGGATAACCCAGACTAGGTAG
>NW_006307974.1:0-218 GCF_000327345.1 Myotis davidii | reverse complement strand
TTCATGTGCAGGCTATTTGATCTGGGGTAGTGTGGGAGAGTGATAGGCCAGAATGGGATGGAGATAACACAGATTTCTGCATGGAGGAGGGTCTTGGGCTGGATGTTGAGAGTGAGGTTTAGTTAGCAAAGACGATCAAATAAAAACACTAGAATTGCGCATTCATACAACATTTAAGACAGGCGATCAGAGGAACTTAAAATCACTCTCATTCATTT
>NW_006307973.1:0-218 GCF_000327345.1 Myotis davidii | reverse complement strand
CATTATTTAGAATAGCCAAGATATGGAAGCAACTCAAGAGCCTACCGGTGAACGAGTGGGTAAAAAAAGTGGTGGTGCATATGTACAATGGAATATTACTTGGCTACAGACAAAGAATGAAATCTCACCATTTGTGAAATGGATCTAGAGTGTATTATGCTAAATGGTGGAAAAAAGTCAGTCAAAGAAAGACAAATACAATATGATTTCACTTATAT
>NW_006307972.1:0-218 GCF_000327345.1 Myotis davidii | reverse complement strand
ATAAATTGATTATAATAATTATACTCATACATCATTAAATTTTAAAAGACAACCCCACCAAAAATGAAAAAAATATAAAACGTGAATAATTGTTTTTTGCACGATAGGGGATTAGCTGATTAAGCGGATTAAGCTGCTTTTTTTAACGAATTTATAGCCAGCAAAAATTTATACAGCTCTCTGTTACAGAGTATTTTGCTTTTCATACAATAAAACTC
>NW_006307971.1:0-218 GCF_000327345.1 Myotis davidii | reverse complement strand
CAGCCTGCGGGTGTTTGCAGCAAAGGACAGGACCAGGACTGACTCCCTGGCCTGCCCCCCAGGAGGGCTCAGGCCTCAGCCAGCTGGCTCAGCACGGAGAGGGCCCCATAGAGGGCAGACAGGGGCTCCTGGGCTTCCGGGTCCCAGGTTGACCCAGGGCTGTTCACCTCCATCTTCAGGCCACACTCGTCCAGCAGCCCATAGGTAATGGCCAAGTC
>NW_006307970.1:0-218 GCF_000327345.1 Myotis davidii | reverse complement strand
TTCCAACCCCCCACTTCTCACTTTGTTGTTGGTGCACTGGATGGGAGGCTGGAGAGTTAAGCTCAGGGTTGGCACTTGGGGCTTCAGCCACTGTGCACACTTCCAGCATCTGCCAGCACCCACGGTGGGACGCACAGGAAGCAGCAGATGAAACCAGCCACACAGCCTGCAGGGTGCTCCATCACTGGTCATGAGAATCCACGCACCAAGGCCAGTCC
>NW_006307969.1:0-218 GCF_000327345.1 Myotis davidii | reverse complement strand
TTTCCCCTTTCCTCAATCTATAGCACACAATATACTGGTTTGAGTAGGGGAGACCTCCAAAAACTTAATTTGAAAAATATACTAGGAATTATATACCTGGGCTTTGGGGGATAGAAAACAGAAAGCAAAACCAACCAGTTTTGAACTGTAGTCCAGAACCATCTGTTCAATTTTCTTCTTCTCCACACCCTGTAGATGTCTCGAAAGATGGTCTTTTA
>NW_006307968.1:0-218 GCF_000327345.1 Myotis davidii | reverse complement strand
GATCTTTATCTCTAATATATTTGACAATTATTTTATTAGCTTGTATTATGTCCTATATATTTCTTTTACTAAACATTATATGCTGTTTACTTGTCATCTATATATGTTTTGCTTTTGCATCTTCAGGGTAGGGATCTTAAGTAAATCTTTTGATCTTTTCATGCTATGTCTCATCTGTATCAGAATAGTAAGAAACTAAGAAAAGTCCTGGGCAAGTG
>NW_006307967.1:0-218 GCF_000327345.1 Myotis davidii | reverse complement strand
ATACACAGACAACAGGGTGGTGAATGCCTGGGGCAGGGTGGGAACCAGGTGGTGGGAGGCAGGGGGGAAAAAGAGGGGAAATCTATAATACTCTCAACAATAAAATTAAAAAAAAAGGACTCTCTTTAAAGGTCTCCATTTATTTCAAGGGTCTGCAAACTATGACCTGAGGGCCAACCAGCTCGTCACATTTTTGTAAATAAAGTTTTATTGAAACA
>NW_006307966.1:0-218 GCF_000327345.1 Myotis davidii | reverse complement strand
TATATCTATACTAGAGGCCCAGTGCACGAATTCGTTCATGGGTGGGCCCTGGCCAGTCCATCCCAATTGGGGAGAGGAGAGATACAGGGGAGGTGCAATCGGGGGCAGGGCTGGCCCAGGAGAGGGGTTGCAGGCAGTTGGTGGGCCAGCCTTGCCCCCTGGTCGAACTCCTGGTGGAACTCCTAGTTGAGGGGACAATTTGCACATTAGCCTTTTAT
>NW_006307965.1:0-218 GCF_000327345.1 Myotis davidii | reverse complement strand
AGAAACAGAAGTATCATCTCCAGCAAAGTCCTCTTCTCTGGAATTTTTTGAGATCTTGCATCTCATTTGGTCAATAAGCATTTGTTGAGAGTTTAATGCAAGCAGGATGTGACATGGTCTGTGCAGACACTGCACATTCCCTGTCTTTAAGGAGCTGTCCCTCTGATGTGGGTGGTAAGAAGTTCATCCAATAAACTCATATATTGAGTGAAAAAAAA
>NW_006307964.1:0-218 GCF_000327345.1 Myotis davidii | reverse complement strand
TAAGTCTTCACATGGTTGCTGCCTCATCTTTTATTTGGATAGTAAATGTCACTTTCTGAAAGAGATATTTCCCCCACCATCACCATATCTAACAAAGCCTTCCCCTTACACACTTCTCATTCTCTGTCACAGAACCATCTTTATGTCCTTCACCGCACTTTATGACACAAATGATGTTCCTGTTGTGATTACTTTTTATTCCCCCTTTCCTCCATTAC
>NW_006307963.1:0-218 GCF_000327345.1 Myotis davidii | reverse complement strand
AGCAAACGCGTAACGTGATCATGCTTTTGACCTCTTGGACTCCTTGAGAGACTTTGGGGACCACTCTCTGAGAAATGCCGTCCTACAGGGTGAAGCCCAAACTTCTTGGTGTGGCCCAGACGGTTCTCTATGACCTGCCCTGCCCGTCTGTCATCCCATCGCATCCCTACTCCAGTTCATGCTTTACCTGGAAAGGGTGGCCTCATCCTGTGGGCAGA
>NW_006307962.1:0-218 GCF_000327345.1 Myotis davidii | reverse complement strand
AGTTTTAAATGGTTCGCCATTCTGAGTAGCAAGATGAAATCTCATGCCATGTCAATCCCTCTGGCCCAGGATGTGAACCATCCCTTTGTCCACGGTCTCCAAGCTTTATATGCCGCCCCTGGTTAGTCAGTTAGTAGCCGTCTGGGTTATCAGATCCCATGTTAGGGTATTGAAGTGCTTGTGTTCAAGTCGCCCTTCTCTTACTTAATAACGGCCCT
>NW_006307961.1:0-218 GCF_000327345.1 Myotis davidii | reverse complement strand
TCTATCTCTCTTTTTCTCTCCCTTCCTCTCTGAGATCAATAAAAGCCTACAATGGTGATGTTTAAGGCATAGTCATCACTGAAAAGGCAAATAAACTATAGAGGAGAACTAACAGGAAGTGATAGGCTAGAAAGATAAGCCATGTGGACCAAGAAGAGTTTGAACTCCAAATTTAAAATTCTGAACTTTTTTTTAAATTAAATCTTTATTCAGATTAT
>NW_006307960.1:0-218 GCF_000327345.1 Myotis davidii | reverse complement strand
CTGACAAGATGCATCTACTTACTTGCAAATCTGGTTTTTGCCTCCTCCACTAAAGCAAGCTCCCCTGCCGCCCTGGGTCAGGGACCTTGGGCTCCTGTTGCATCCCAGTGCCTGGCACCCAGCAGGTGTTCAGTAAAGACCCCCACAGCGGTCCTTATCATGTACCAAATCCTGTTCCAAGGGCCGTACTTACATTGGTGCACTGAAAGCTCACTAAG
>NW_006307959.1:0-218 GCF_000327345.1 Myotis davidii | reverse complement strand
TCAAATATTAAAAATTGATAGATGCCAGAACAGAAATACTGTAAGTAAGCATACATCTCAAATGTGAAGTCCCTTCAACTCAAAATGGCTCTGATCTGTAAAGAGGCTGAGACATGGAGTGGGCTGTTACTGGCCTGGGAAGTTCAGATTTCTGAGCCTTTGGGTTTTGTAACAAGGCTCCTAGCATTCTAGGGTCCCTGTGCTGTTTGGAAGGAGGG
>NW_006307958.1:0-218 GCF_000327345.1 Myotis davidii | reverse complement strand
CTATATTATTACAAAAGATACCTTGTGAAGTTGGCACCCTAGTTTATATGCAATTTTCATATCTCTATTTTATGAATGGAAATTTTACCCTTTAGATATAATGACTAAAAAATATATTTTAAAATATATTTTAAAAATTCTTTTAAAAGAATTAATAAAATATATTTTAAAAATTCTTTTAAAAGATTGAATAAGCCTGTTGGCAAGTGTGAAGAAGA
>NW_006307957.1:0-218 GCF_000327345.1 Myotis davidii | reverse complement strand
GGCTGTTGTTAGTGAGTTAGGTGAACCAACTTCGGTCCCAGACTCTCCAAAAACGCTACAGAAAGGTAAGACTCGTCCTTGCAGGCCTCCTTCCCAGGATGGTCTCCAGGGAAAGCCTGGAGTGAGAGATCCAGTTCTGGCTCCACTGCTCACACATGCTGTGACCTTGGGCTCTTTTCTCTGACGTTGCCTTCTGTGTGTTCCTGATCAAAAAATGC
>NW_006307956.1:0-218 GCF_000327345.1 Myotis davidii | reverse complement strand
CCTCTCCAAGTTTTAAAATAGATTTCTAACCTTGTTTTGGCTAATTGTTTTCCCAAGTGGTGAAGAGCTGAGACTTCCCTGCCTATAGTTTCTCCCAGGATTTGTGGGTCCATCCTTTGTTGAATTCTCACAATAGGCGTGAGAAGTGAGGACTGCGTGAGAGAGGAGTTTGTGACTTGTCTACGTGCGCGAGCTCTCGGTGGCAGAGCTGGGATGAA
>NW_006307955.1:0-218 GCF_000327345.1 Myotis davidii | reverse complement strand
CTTGAGAAGAATATATATTCTGCTGCTTTGGGAGATAATATTCTGTAAATGTAAATCAAATTAGCTCTAGTGTGTCATTTAAGGTCTCGGTTTTGTTGTTGATTTTTTGTCTCAAGTATCTATCCAATGATGACCTTGTCAGGTTACAGTTCCCAGCTATGACTATACTGGAGGCCCAGTGCATGCAATTTGTGCACGGGTAGGGTCCCTAGGCCTGG
>NW_006307954.1:0-218 GCF_000327345.1 Myotis davidii | reverse complement strand
TAGAAAAGGCATTAAAACTCACATTCTCTTTTTTGCACACCATAAAACTGAAACCTCCAGGGCTAAATATATTTTAAAGGTATTTGTATTCACCATAAGGCTAAGCTCTGTCTGTCTCTGCCCCCTCTTTGATCCTGAAAGGAATCCTCGTCTCAGAGGTGCCTTTGGGGGACCCTCCTGAGTGGAGGCTGACCCAAGGCTGTGAAGGACAGCTGTGT
>NW_006307953.1:0-218 GCF_000327345.1 Myotis davidii | reverse complement strand
TTCGTAGTTTTCAGGACACTTTCTGAAGAGCGTAATAAAACCGCTTCTTGGTCTCAGAGTCCAAACAGGTAGAGGTGAAGGCCCTCTTTGAGTTACGGGAGGTCTGCTGCCCGGGTACCTCCGGAGGGTCCGAGGGCCTGCAGGGTGGCGAGAAAGCTTGTGTTGCTAGGGCCCGTGAGCCAGATCCTGTACCGTGCTCTGTGCCTGTGACCTAGCTG
>NW_006307952.1:0-218 GCF_000327345.1 Myotis davidii | reverse complement strand
CCCCCATCTCTGCTGGGCCCATCCAGTTTGGGGAGACCTTCCTTCCTGGGTCAAACACTGGGACAGTCACCACCGCTTAGGAAAGAGTTTGACCAGCTACTGAGTGGGAAGGAAGGCGGGAGTGAGGAGCAGCACCAGAGCCCTGCTGCGTGAGGCACGGGGGAGAGTCAGGCACATGGATCTCGGAGAAGAGACTAGGAAGGAGGCATGGCTGCCAG
>NW_006307951.1:0-218 GCF_000327345.1 Myotis davidii | reverse complement strand
TCCAGAGTGACTGATGAGCAGTAGTTAATGGTTTGGCTGGGTGGCCAGGGATGGGGAAGGACTCAGAGGGAATTAGTGACAAGGAGGTTTAGGAAAGGGATCTGTGAGTGGACCCAGACCCCCAAATTACAATACTCTCTAGTCTCCCTCCCGCTTCCCATACACCTCCACCCTGTCCTCCAAGTGATCTTGCTAATCTGATCATGTCATTCCCCTGA
>NW_006307950.1:0-218 GCF_000327345.1 Myotis davidii | reverse complement strand
CCAAGCAACACAGGCTAGATGTGCACAGCTTTTTAATAATCTGGTCAGGAAATATGATTGATTTTCTTCCATCTGGAAAATGTTTTTGTATCTGTCCCCTTGAGAAATGCAGACTTTTATTTCTTCTGGGTAAATGGTGTGAGTGGTCCTAGAGGTTGCATGGTAGTAGGTCACTCATCTGGCAGGAAGTGCTCACATCACCATTGAAGAGTGTGTCT
>NW_006307949.1:0-218 GCF_000327345.1 Myotis davidii | reverse complement strand
AAGAAGTAAAACTGTCATGATTTGCAGATGACAAGACACTGTATGTAAAGAACACTAAATATTCCACCAAAAAACTATTAGAGCTGGTCACTGAAAGTAAAGTGGCAGGATACAAAAAAATAAATACACAAATCAATTGCATTTCTATACACTAATAATGAATTATGAGAAAGGGAAACTATGACAATGATTATATTTGCAAATGCATAAAAATTAAA
>NW_006307948.1:0-218 GCF_000327345.1 Myotis davidii | reverse complement strand
ATGAGGCTAAGGGCTTTGTCTGCTAATTGTTAGGCCCTAATCCCTAAAGCAGTCGCAGACCCATTAAATGTGTTGAACAAAGAAATGAATGTGTATCGCTATGATCATCCTCCATTATCTATAGGTGATGCCTGACACCACTGATAGTACCAAACCTAGCTACACTGTTTTTTCCTAAATCTGTGCCTATGATAAAGTTTAATTTATAAAGTAGGCAC
>NW_006307947.1:0-218 GCF_000327345.1 Myotis davidii | reverse complement strand
TTACTCAGCAGTTAAGACATGTCTGTGTGTAGCTTTGTGTCTCATACACATCCTGTTAACGCTTCATAACAATGGTGCTGGTGACACCCTACCACAAAACGTCAGGGATTCAGAAAATGAGGAAGTCCTGTCTGGATGAAGTAATTCTAGAGTCCAAACCTGGGTGTCCTGTCAGTTTACCCCCGGGATTACCATTAGACTAGTCCATGATGTGCATA
>NW_006307946.1:0-218 GCF_000327345.1 Myotis davidii | reverse complement strand
AAAAGAATCTTTTTCTAGTAGATCAAACGTTTTTATAATAAGCCTAAAATCAGCTTGTATAATAAAAAATAAAATAATAGCGGAGTAATTCTGGGTAATTCAGAATAGAAAGTAGAACAACAGAATGGGTAAAAATAGAGTTAACATAATAGAGTATCTTTACTTCATGAATTCCTTTAAAGTTGTATTTTATAATGGAAGCAAATTTTAAACATCAT
>NW_006307945.1:0-218 GCF_000327345.1 Myotis davidii | reverse complement strand
TAAGGATTGTGTGTATGTGTAAACACAGTTAAATTTTTTTGGTCCTTTCCTAAGAATGTGCCTCAGGAGAGTAGCAAGATTTAAAAGTGGGCCCACTGAGCCATTGTGAAGATTTTGTTACCGATTTTTCAACACAGAAAAATGATTATAAAGTACTAAAAATATTTATTCAGTGTCAGCCATGAGTTGCAATGAGACACACTTCTCTCTCTCTCTCT
>NW_006307944.1:0-218 GCF_000327345.1 Myotis davidii | reverse complement strand
GCTCCTGGCTCCCGCGGTGCCTGGTGGAGGTGCGGGTGGAGAATGTGGCCTCTGGAACTCACCAGAGTGCGGTTTGAATCCTCCTCCGTCTGATTTCCGTGGCCTCGGGTGAGCCGTGCTGTGTCCCTGTGCCTCAGTTTCCCCACCTGTCTGCAGTGAGAATTCAGGGAACTCGGTGCCAAGCGGCCCTGTGCAGACTCAGAGCTCGGGGCGGCAAG
>NW_006307943.1:0-218 GCF_000327345.1 Myotis davidii | reverse complement strand
TCATCTGAGCTTGTTGGAAACTGCTCTGGTAGACTTACTTGACCAAGCAGGTTGCCACAAACATTTAGTTTGTAAAAATGCAATTTGTATAAAGTGCAATAAAGCGAAGCACAGTAAAGTGAGGTATGCCTGTGCATATAGGTTTTGATATAGCTTTTCAGAAACATATTGGGATACCCAGGTGATTTCTGCAGAATTATAAAAAGTTTAGTCAAGGT
>NW_006307942.1:0-218 GCF_000327345.1 Myotis davidii | reverse complement strand
TTCCTCTCTGAAATCAATAAAAATGTATTTTTGGGGGGGAATAAACAAAGAAAAAAATGTCCTCAGGTGAGGATGAACAACAAAAAACCTGTTCCCGGGTACAGAAAATTCTATAAACTTCTCTCTAGAAATAGCTTGTCCAGACACATTTTTTGGTCTGTCTTCATCTCTGTCCGTCTCTCTCATTCCTCTAGGCCAGCAGTTCTCAACCTGTGGGT
>NW_006307941.1:0-218 GCF_000327345.1 Myotis davidii | reverse complement strand
AAACTTGCCTGTTTTTGTTAGCATCTTTCATCAACAGGCACACACTGTGGCCCTTACTTTGGCAGTTTCGGGTGCAACAGCAAACTAGCACAACTTTCTTCTTTCCTTCTTTACAATTTTGCAGATAGAAGATTGATTCTTATCATAGATCTTACTTTGCAACCTCAGCATAGATGATGTTTCCCTAAGTAAGGTACTTTCACTTAAAGGAAGCAATT
>NW_006307940.1:0-218 GCF_000327345.1 Myotis davidii | reverse complement strand
TCTGCAAAATTCCATAAACCAAAAACCAAGCTTTCTACTAGTAAAGCCAAGCTCCAGCCTTTTTCATTACACTGTGCTATCTTTGGTGAAGTTTAATCTTTTCTTTCCTTTAAATTGACAAATTAATGATTTTTCCTTTCAAGATCTAAGTACTTAAATCCCTACCACTAAGCTTATCAAATTTTAGCTTTTTGTAGGTCATGTATTTTCTTTAAAAA
>NW_006307939.1:0-218 GCF_000327345.1 Myotis davidii | reverse complement strand
GTGTGTGTGTGTGTGTGCACATTATAACATGAAATATAAATATATACTATGTCTAGTACATAGTACATGCTTAATGACTTATTGTGGCAGTTTGAGGATTTTAGCAAATATTTAGTATTATCAGCCACTGGCAGACACTTCTTGAATTGATGTAGGCCAGAGTCCCGAAGGTTAGCAAGAGGAGAAACACTAGTTCACTGCTTGTGGGAATGCAGACT
>NW_006307938.1:0-218 GCF_000327345.1 Myotis davidii | reverse complement strand
AAACAAACACGAAATTTAAAAAATGTGGCATTTCGGAAGGCAAGATTTAAAGGTATTTCTTCCACACTTATGCTTGTACACTTGATTTTTATATTTATGTAACTTTTCCATTCTTAATTTTTACATATGTAAATGGTTTTAGCTACATCACAACCCCTACCCAATTCCTGTTTATGAGATACTAATGGCCCGGTGCATGAAATTTGTGCAGGGGGGTG
>NW_006307937.1:0-218 GCF_000327345.1 Myotis davidii | reverse complement strand
ATTGCTGGGAAGCAGAATCTCAATGCATTGAGATAATGCTACGGAGAATGGCAATTCTTCACCTTGTTTTATATTACAACTAGAGCCCATTGCAGGCAGATTCCTGCAAGAACAGGGCTTCCTGAGCCCAGGCTTCGCTCCCTTCTCCGCTGCCTCACTTCCTCCCGTGTCTGCTGCCTCAGCTCCGTTCCCTTCAATGCCACTTTGCTCCCTTCTGC
>NW_006307936.1:0-218 GCF_000327345.1 Myotis davidii | reverse complement strand
ACAAGAAGAAGAGATAAAAGGCATCCAAATTAGGAAGGGGGAAATAAAATTGTCATTATTTGCAGATAACATGATATGTGATAAATGATTTTATACATACGAAACCCTAATGATCCCACCAGGAAACTACTAGAATTGATAAATTTGGCAAGGTAGCAGGATACAAAAATCAGCATTCACAAATAGATAGCATTTTTATACACCAATAATGAACTCTC
>NW_006307935.1:0-218 GCF_000327345.1 Myotis davidii | reverse complement strand
CACATATCTCATTGCCTTACTTCTCATTTTGTAATAGTGTCTATTGCTTCTGTCCATGGTTATCATTTGGTTTGTGCACAGCATTCATTATCTGTAGATACCAAGTTCTTCCAGTGCAGAGAATGGGAAGTATATGCATTGACAACACCCTCGGCAGGTAGGACAGGGGCTTCTACATAAAAGGCACTAAACAAATCTTGATAGATTGGCTAGTTAAT
>NW_006307934.1:0-218 GCF_000327345.1 Myotis davidii | reverse complement strand
GACATCTTCCAGATGTCATTCCAGACGTCCTTCTTGACAAAGCCTGGGCCCGGACAGAGATGCCCAGGGTCTCGGGTGACTGTGGCCAGCAAGAGAGGGGGAAGCCCAGATTCCAGTTTTCTGCGGCCAGCCTGAGGAGGCTAGTGTGGGTCCCACGTGCAGGCACCAAAAGCAGAGATGGTTAGGGGTGATCAGCTATGCAGGCAGGCATTTAGGGG
>NW_006307933.1:0-218 GCF_000327345.1 Myotis davidii | reverse complement strand
AACCCTGTCCCACCAGGACCTGTGGTCACAGGGTCACACATCCCCCAGGTTTTGTCACGTGTGTTAATGCAGCGCGTTTTCAGGACCTTGGACAGCGAGGCCTTCCTGGGGCAGGCCAGCCTGGGCTCAGGCCTGGGTCCCGCCCTCCCCCTCATCTCCTGGGTGTTTGTTGTTTCTCTGTTTTTGGTAGATATTATGCCTGTTACTGCTTTTGTGTA
>NW_006307932.1:0-218 GCF_000327345.1 Myotis davidii | reverse complement strand
TGCAGTGTAGGTAAATGTTTTATCTGTTAGCATATGCAGAACTGTGGTCTAAAATGGTCATTCCCTTTGCCTTGCCACCCACTCACAGTAATGAAAATTTTAGTTTTTCCACAACCATACCAGCACATGTGATGTTTAAACTTTTTAATAATAGGCTGAGAAATGAGTATAGTTTTAACTTGCTCTGTTTTAATTCCATTTCCCTAATAAATTTTTAT
>NW_006307931.1:0-218 GCF_000327345.1 Myotis davidii | reverse complement strand
TCACCTGCCTCACTTCTCCCTCTTAGGTCTGACTCCAAGGGGTGTGGGGAGAATCCTCGGAGACCTTGGAGCACAGTAGTTCCCTGAAATTTCTCCAGGACTCCTGGCCCCCCTGGGACACAAGCCTGTCTCCGGGTTGTGGGTGGTGGTGGGGCACTAGATCCTCTAAGTGACTAAGAACTCCTTGGGGTGGACAGTGCTCCCTCTGAGCAAAGGGG
>NW_006307930.1:0-218 GCF_000327345.1 Myotis davidii | reverse complement strand
CTCTTCAAATAATGAATTTGCCCTCCGGACCCTGTCCAGGATGCTGTTGGCATGTTCCCGGTGGATGAACACTGGAAGACAGGGAAGCACACAAAGTACTTACCAAATTATCAGGTCATCTCCCTGCTGCAAGAGGCTGAGAACTCCTTCCTCAGGCACCAGGGAGCTAGGAAAGAAACACCCACCTCCCTCATGACTCCTCCTTGAGTTACATACAG
>NW_006307929.1:0-218 GCF_000327345.1 Myotis davidii | reverse complement strand
GTCCAGTGCATGAAATTCATGCACTGGAGGGGGTTCCCCTCAGCCCGGCCCGTGCCCTCTTACAGTCCGGGAACCCCACAATTGATTGCCATAAAGAGGTAGGCCCTACCCACCCAGCTGGGGCTTTGTAACTGATTGCCCCTGCAGGGGGAGGCCCCGCCCACCTGCCACAGCCCGCTGGTTGGTGGCCTGAGCCTCCCTCTTTGGGGCGATCATGG
>NW_006307928.1:0-218 GCF_000327345.1 Myotis davidii | reverse complement strand
CTGACAAGCAGCCTCAGGTGACCTGGCTTGAGACCTTGGCTCAGTAGAGCTGCTTTATACTGGACGGGGTTGGCCAACGGCATCCCACTCTTGGCAAGTTTGAATGCAATGAGCAGAAAATCAGCATGGGAAGAAGTTAAGGAGAAGGTAGTAGACAGAAGCTAGTGTAGGAGAGAGAGAGAGGGAGAGGGCGGGGAGACTTAATCACCATTGTGATG
>NW_006307927.1:0-218 GCF_000327345.1 Myotis davidii | reverse complement strand
AGACAAAGATCTCCTTAACCAAGGCTGGAATTTTAGTTAGAAATGTGTTCAGCTACTGGGGAGAGGATTAAAAAATATCTCAAACAAATAGATGTTTACTTTTCAGGCATAACTTTTAGTCCATTGGTTCTTTGTACTCAGCATTGTCCCAGCTGTGCAGCGACGTCAATGCCAGGCTCTTGCTGTCTCTATCTTAGCGTGTTGGTTTTCATCCTTTT
>NW_006307926.1:0-218 GCF_000327345.1 Myotis davidii | reverse complement strand
CAGACTTCTTCACTTGGTTTCCTCCAATGGTTCCATTACTCACCCATTATAATAAAAAAGGAAGAAGCTGACATGAATACAATGTGTGTGCATAGTTCTCTCATTTTATCATATGTTCAGATTCAGGTGACCACCAACACAGTCCACAGACTGATCTAGTCCATCACCATGAAGACAGCCCTCATGCTATCTCTTTACAATCATACCCACCTCTCTTC
>NW_006307925.1:0-218 GCF_000327345.1 Myotis davidii | reverse complement strand
ACTTGGAGATACCAATCTCTCAAAACCCTCGCATTATGATTTATCGCGCACATAGGGTGAGTTACCTGAGATGCAACCGAGCCATGGCTCCTACTCCCATTTAGAACTATAACCGGGTTGCTACCCTTGGATGGGGGGAATTCATAGCTGATCCTCCTCATATATTGCATCGTGAGAAGCTGCGTACTTGTTGCTGACAGGAAAACTTTTATTTGTTG
>NW_006307924.1:0-218 GCF_000327345.1 Myotis davidii | reverse complement strand
GGCTGATCAGGGGAAGGCGCTGCCCCCATCACCGCGCTGTTGCTGCCACTGCCAGCCACGATGGTTGCAAGGCCTGAGCCCCGGGCCTCGCAGCTGCCGGGGTTCACAGCTGCTTGAGCCTACGGCTGCCATAAGGCCTCGGCTATCTGAGCCCCAGGCTTTGCAGCTGCTGTGGCTTTGTCCGAATGGATGTCCACCCTAATTAGCATATTACCCTT
>NW_006307923.1:0-218 GCF_000327345.1 Myotis davidii | reverse complement strand
AAAAGAAGTGAGCTATAGAGCCAGAAAAAGACATGGAGGATACATACTGCATATTATCAAGTGAAAGAGGTAAATCATAAATAGCATGAGAAGTTTTTCTTTAAAATAATCAGGATTAAGGAGAGAAAGCACAAACTTCTCACTACAGTATTTACTTCAAAGTTTCTGTACCCCCTGAAATCATCTTGGTGCCCTCAGTGTCATGTGCCCCACACTGA
>NW_006307922.1:0-218 GCF_000327345.1 Myotis davidii | reverse complement strand
TGAGAGGTGGAGAGACAGTGGGCATAGCCCATTCTTATCCTAAGTCTAATAAAATTAATACTGATTACTTAATGCCATCTAATATCTAGTCAGTGTTCAGATTTCCATGATTGCCTCAAAAATGTCTAAACATTTCCCTAGCCAATTTGGCACATTGGTTAGAGCATTGGTCTGCAGACAGAAGTGTCACAAGTTCAATTCCTGGTCAAGAGCGTGTA
>NW_006307921.1:0-218 GCF_000327345.1 Myotis davidii | reverse complement strand
AAAAAGTTTGCCCACCCCTGCCCTAGAACAATAAATAAAAAAGTAAAATATCTTTTTAATGTGGAAATTCTGGTTTTTATTAATGGTTTTATTTATGGAGATATAGGTGATTAAAATATTTTCTCAGTAAGTAGTTGATGCTGTCTCTGCTTAAAACAACATGGATAAAGGTTTTTTAAAAAATGTATTTTACTGATTTTTTTAAAGAGAGGAAGGGA
>NW_006307920.1:0-218 GCF_000327345.1 Myotis davidii | reverse complement strand
AAACATCCACTTAGAATCCAAAGGGAGAAGCCAAAGGGGTTTGGGAATCCATGGTTTGAGGGATGTTCCTCAAATAACAAAAGAAACATTTCAGACATCAGCTAAGACATAGGTTAATAAGTCCTGGATATTACACTGAATACATCTAACACGCCTACACCTCACTGCTTACCTGATAGATTTGCCACATGCATGAGGACCATGGACTGAGTTAAGAA
>NW_006307919.1:0-218 GCF_000327345.1 Myotis davidii | reverse complement strand
ATAAAGTTTAAAAAATAGACTTAGAGAACAGGGAAAGATGTACAAAAACAATGTATTCAGTCTAAAATGATTTATTTCACATCTGCTATTTGTTTGGTGGGCCATATTCTAAGAACAGAGAAAACAGGCATGACAACTATTCAAAATGAAAAATTTGATGAGCTTGATATCAGGGAAATAATTTCATACAAAAACCAGTTAATTTTTAATCACTGCAT
>NW_006307918.1:0-218 GCF_000327345.1 Myotis davidii | reverse complement strand
ATTTTATATTGCTGCCATAAGAAATCAACCACATGCCTAGTGGTTTATAATAAAACAAATACATTATCTCCGTTTTTGTAGGTCAGAGGTCTGAGAGGACTAGGCTGGCTCCTCTCCGAGGAGCGCACAGGCTGAAACGGACATGTCAGCAGGGCTGTGTTCCTTTCGGGAAAGCTCTGGGGATGAGCCCTCTTCTAGGCTCATTCATAAGTGTTTGG
>NW_006307917.1:0-218 GCF_000327345.1 Myotis davidii | reverse complement strand
ATAGTCTTTAACACTGTACCTCATTAAAGAGTCTCCGTCAACCAGGGGCTACACCGGAAAGGGATACAGACAGTACGTTTTCAAGCTTAGACAAGAGGAAGGTGCAGGACACTGCCCAGCTGAGGCCACTAGGGAGGGGCTGCTGGGAGCAGGAATCTGCTTTCGGCGGCCTCTGTCCACTCAGAGGAGCCCGGGCGGCCTCTGTCCACTCAGGGGAG
>NW_006307916.1:0-218 GCF_000327345.1 Myotis davidii | reverse complement strand
AATATCCTCGGATGAGGATTAACAAAAAACAAACACACAAGCAAGCAAACAAAACAAAAGTCACCAATGCCCCAGGGTTTGTCTCAGTAATCCCCTCCTGGGAATGTATCCGGCAGATACACTCACACTGCTGAGAACGGACTTCTGTTCACGGTTAGTTTGTAAAAGCCAAAGGTTGTGCCTGCTCCGGTGTGGCTCAGTGGATAGAGCATCGGCCT
>NW_006307915.1:0-218 GCF_000327345.1 Myotis davidii | reverse complement strand
TAGCCTTTAAATATCCATTAGAAGGAAAAAGAAATACTAAACCCTGTCTTATTAGCATCCCCTATCTTGGATGTTTAATCCTCATTTTGCTTTATCCTTCTTCTGGACTCCAATTTATTGCAATAGAACAGTTTAGGTTCGAATGAATATTCTTTAAAATTGCCCCCAAATACAAATTAATTCCATATAGTGTGGATGAGAAGATTACTAACCATGTT
>NW_006307914.1:0-218 GCF_000327345.1 Myotis davidii | reverse complement strand
GCCTCTCCCAGGAGCATCTCCCAGGCACACGTGGGCCAAGCAGCTCTGGCAGCCAGAGGCGGCCTGGGGGCAGGGGCACTGAGCGATGGGACCCACGTCGGGCCCTGACAGCATCTGCTGCATCCTCCCAGGAGGCAGGGCAGGCAGCCTCCCTGCCCTGGAAGCAGGTGGAGGCGGACCCACGACATGATGAGAATCCACAGGCGAGGCTACTGATT
>NW_006307913.1:0-218 GCF_000327345.1 Myotis davidii | reverse complement strand
TTGAATATGCAGGATGGCTCCAGGAGCCAAAGAAGCAATAATGCAGCTCTAGTTGCTGGAAAGACAAAGACAGAGCATCTCTCCTAGAGCCCTAGAGGTTGGGTGGCCTTGCCCACACCTGGGTCGTGGTCCAGTGAAACCCATGTCAGACTTCTGACTCCAGAACCCTAAGAGAAGAAATTTGGGGTGTTCTAAGTCACTGAGGCTGTGGTAAATTA
>NW_006307912.1:0-218 GCF_000327345.1 Myotis davidii | reverse complement strand
AAAAGATACCTGAGGAACTAAATTACTTACCAGGATCTTTCTTAGTGAGCAGAAAAGAAATGAGGTGCAAGAAATCTGACAGCCCACAGGGATATTTTCTCTGACCACTGGCAATGACTGATAGGATCCTGCTCTACAAAGAAAGGTTACTTCTTCATTGATTAGAATCATCTTTAAGATACAGCCTTTGTGCCCTTTGTGTAATGCTGAACCAATAC
>NW_006307911.1:0-218 GCF_000327345.1 Myotis davidii | reverse complement strand
AAAAAAATGCTCATCTTGATTCTATTTCCAGGTAGGCTGAAGAAAGTTGCGAAAGATCATTGGTCCTACAATAAACACTGAGAGAACACTAGAAAAAATTTAATATTTTAAAATATTTTATTTTTCCTTAAAACTACTAGAGAGTTGTGGGTGCACAGGTCAAGAGAATTAAATTTGAGAGATGGACTAGTCCTCCCTGAATAAGTAGAGCCAGTGGG
>NW_006307910.1:0-218 GCF_000327345.1 Myotis davidii | reverse complement strand
TACAGTAAACCTGTGCTGCAGAATTGAGGGAAATATTAGACTTTCCCAAAATAAAAGTTAAGAGAATTTGTTACCACCATAATTCAGCTACATAAAAAGATCAAGGCTGTCCTAAAGTTAACTAGAGAGTAAATAATGTTACCTAGGCAATCAGTCCTAGTGCTGGGGAGTCTCACCCATTAGCTAAGTTGGTATAGGGAGACATTCTTATACTAAAG
>NW_006307909.1:0-218 GCF_000327345.1 Myotis davidii | reverse complement strand
GGCGAGAACGCTTCGGGGAGAACAGTCCTTGTTTCTGAGTCCCATTCTGTCTCCGGGTTTCTACGATGTCACATCCTTAAAGGCTAGTGGAGCGCTTGGGTCCTAGCAATTCCCAAGACATCTGAGAACCCTACTTTGTTCCCATTCATCTTAGAGGAAAGGCCCTGACTCTATATTCTGAGCCAGCATCCATACGAATGCCCCACTCTAAAGGAACG
>NW_006307908.1:0-218 GCF_000327345.1 Myotis davidii | reverse complement strand
GCCTTGTATTTGAATTACATAAGGAATTACATTAAGATATTTTAGATTGGCTCTCCTCCCCCAGAGATTCTGACTACATTTATTGGGGGAGGATGCAGTAATCTAATGTGTTGCATGTTCTCGCTACTCAGAGTGTGCACAGACCAGCAGAATTGGCATCACCAAATATAAAATTTGTGCTTATAAAATGTATAATTTTAGGCACCACCACAGACTCA
>NW_006307907.1:0-218 GCF_000327345.1 Myotis davidii | reverse complement strand
GTGCACTGACCACCAGGGGGCAGCTCCCATGTTTTGCAGTATCGGGCTGAAACCAACTCTCCAAAATCCCAAGGGGCTCCGGACTGTGAGATGGTGCAGGTGAGGCAAAGGGGTGACAATGGTGCATGATTGGGGGAGGGGAGGGATGCAACAGGTAGCACAGCCAGGGAGGGACAGCAGGAAGGTGCCAGGACCTGTCTAACCCATCTTGCTCAGTC
>NW_006307906.1:0-217 GCF_000327345.1 Myotis davidii | reverse complement strand
CTATAGTTCATTAGGCTTCAGTCAAGGGAGTCTAATGAGGCCTGGGTCAGGTCACCTGCCTCCACTGCTCCAAATCTCAAATTGCTCCCATCCCCTGCAGAATAGACTCCCAAGTTGTCACAAAGATCCTCTAGCCATGACTCATATCCATTTTACCACTTCCCCTTTTATTTATTTATTTTTAAAAAGGATACTTTAAAGTCCCTCCACACACCCA
>NW_006307905.1:0-218 GCF_000327345.1 Myotis davidii | reverse complement strand
ACTTCCCAAGTAACTTCTCTTAGCTCTTGTCATGTTAGATTTGACATGTAAGTCTGCTAATTTTCTTGTCTACTTTACTATGGTGCCCCTAAGGGAAAGCCAAATTTAATTTATTTAGCTACTTCCTGAACTCAGGAGCAGCTAAAACCCACCTTGATGGAGTTTATATCTTTTCTTTCAGCGAATCTCGAAGCAGAGCTGGGTGAGTCTTGCTTCTT
>NW_006307904.1:0-218 GCF_000327345.1 Myotis davidii | reverse complement strand
TGGCTGAGTGTTGATCTATGAACAAGGAGGTCAAGGCTTCCCCCTTTTCATTGGCACAATTATGTAGGTGCCACAGGGAATCTTGACTGGCTGCCATCCTGGACAAACAGTGCTGAAAATACAGGATGCAGACTGGAAAGCCTTATTTGTATTTCTCCTTTATGCTTGTCCTTAGCATCTGCTCTTCCTCCTCCTCCTCCTCCTCCTGCTCCTCCTCC
>NW_006307903.1:0-217 GCF_000327345.1 Myotis davidii | reverse complement strand
ATAACTATACAAGTGATCTTTCTAAAACTCAATTTCCACATTTATATGACCTACAGTTTATGCTGTAAGGTCAAGGAATAATCAGCCCTATCCTGCCTTTAACTAAAATACATCAGTGCCATAAATCTTATCAGATTGAGGTTCAAAATGCATCATTTTGTTTAAAGAGGGCAACCTGTCTTCACAAAGTAATGCATTGTTCTGCTTTATTTGGGAT
>NW_006307902.1:0-217 GCF_000327345.1 Myotis davidii | reverse complement strand
ATCACCACGCGCTGCATCCCAGTCATTGCTCTGGGTTTATCAGAACAAGTCTGTGTCGTTTTCAGATGAGGAAACTGAGGCCCCAGAGGTGTGAGCAGCCTACCTGGGGCCCCAGAGCTAGGAAGTGCTAGACCTAGACTTTGAATTCATCTGTTTGGCTCCAACTGCCTTCACTGCAAATGGCCTCCACAGCAAAGATCATGTCACAACTCAGGTT
>NW_006307901.1:0-217 GCF_000327345.1 Myotis davidii | reverse complement strand
AAGACAGAGGCAGGCAAGAAGGATTTTATAACCGAGGGGAGATAACTAATATGAGGACAGGGGATCTCGGAGGGGAGTGGGAGAGGCTGGAATAAAGGTTGGGAAGCCACTCCACAGCGAGACTGAGAGAAGAGAGGTTTGGGGCAGAAGAGGAAGAATACTGGCCTGTTAGCATGAGGGCTCGGATGATTTTAAAGACGTTTATTCTGGGTTATGA
>NW_006307900.1:0-217 GCF_000327345.1 Myotis davidii | reverse complement strand
CCCAGCTCATCCCCAGCTGTTCGGGGGCTCAGGTGAGCGGGAAAGCGGGCACTGGCGACTTCACATCCATGCATGTGCGCTGGGCCGGCTGCTGATGGAATAGGCTGCTGGCTTCGGCCGCTCACGTGGGCGCAGCTGCTGCTGCTACTGCCGCTGCTTCTGAGGCTTGCAGCGCTGACAGAAGCTGCGGGGCACACCTGCGACCTACCCGCCCCCG
>NW_006307899.1:0-217 GCF_000327345.1 Myotis davidii | reverse complement strand
ATAAATTACAAGGGAAATTAGAAAAGAGAGAGAGAGAAAGGAACTACAGCTAAAAAGAGATTGGAAAGGCAAAGGGGTGAACCTTATTTGCACCCTGAATCAAACAGTAAAAAAACATGTTTATGAGACAATTGGAAATTTGAACCCTGAAAATATAGATGACAATAAGTAATCAGTGTAAACATTTTTTAGGTATGATGATGATACTGTGGTTCTA
>NW_006307898.1:0-217 GCF_000327345.1 Myotis davidii | reverse complement strand
TGCAGCAGGCTCTTCCTCCCAGCACATGGGGAAATGTCTTGCCTCTCAGACCACAGAGGCAGGAAGTCCAGGGAGGGGGTGCCTAGGGGTGACAATTTAAAGAGACAGGAATATTCACCACTGAGGCAGGGGATGGGAAATTTCCCCTGATGGCCTGATCACCCCAAACTGCTTCTGCCTCAGACCCTGCACCCAGGACCCAGGCTTCTCTTCCTCT
>NW_006307897.1:0-217 GCF_000327345.1 Myotis davidii | reverse complement strand
CCTATATAATTGTATTAACCAATGTCACTGCAACAATTTTAATAAAAAAGAAAAAATTGCATATAAGTAAAAACTTGAATAACGGAAAGAAGAAACAGAAAATCCACAATTACAATTGATGACTTTAATGTATCTCTCTCAATAACAAATATAATTAGTAGTCAGAAAATAAGCAAGGATATAGAACTGAACAACATCATCAGTCAGCTGGATATAA
>NW_006307896.1:0-217 GCF_000327345.1 Myotis davidii | reverse complement strand
GTATTTTGATTGGTATTTTCAAAATAAGTAGGTTCATGCATATGCTCATGTGCTTTAAAAAAGTTTTTGTGGAGTAAAATGTCATTCAAGGCCACAGACAGTTGTTGAATGTAAGCTTAATATAGGTAATCTACACCTTTGATTTTCCACAGCTCATTAAAATCTTATGTAATTGGAAAACTAATGTAATAAAATATTTGTGTGGGTGTTGCCATGG
>NW_006307895.1:0-217 GCF_000327345.1 Myotis davidii | reverse complement strand
ATCAATCCCCCTTCATGTTTCCAGAAAATAATATCAGTGGTCACAGTGACTGTCAGCCAGAACAGAATCAGGGACACGAGAGTGACTCAGTGTCGTGGGGCCTGGTTGTGTCACCTTTGAGCTGGGCCAGGCCCACCTCATGTCCCTGGGTTACCTCTGAATGCTCTCCCCTCCCATCCCCCCGTTAGAGAACATCCTCGGGAGAGACCAGCTGGGG
>NW_006307894.1:0-217 GCF_000327345.1 Myotis davidii | reverse complement strand
ACCAGACAGGAGAAGGTTGCCTGCACAGGAGAGTCACGGAGCAGAGACAGAGACAGACACAGGGGCACCTGCCCAAGCCAGAACGAACACAGGCAGGGAGGCAGCGCGGGCCTGGGGCGGAAGTCAGGCGCAGATCCTGGTCGCTTCCAGCGCGGGTCTGGTCCAACTCCCATGGCAGCCAGTGGGGTGCCTTCTCAGATGGCGGTAGGCAGGGCGC
>NW_006307893.1:0-217 GCF_000327345.1 Myotis davidii | reverse complement strand
TCCACAGGTTGATGCTCTATACATTGAGCCAAAGCAGTTAGGGCAGTGTTGGGATTTTAAATGATCCTTCCTGCTTTTGAAAATTTATGTAATGCAATAAGAATAGTTACATTGATAGAATTTTGGTTTATAATTTTCTTTTTAATTAAAACAAGTATGAAGTCTGCAGCCTAAAGATTTTGATAACAACTTTCTGTTAAAGTCCTCTTTTGATATA
>NW_006307892.1:0-217 GCF_000327345.1 Myotis davidii | reverse complement strand
CCAGATCTGCATGTACAGATGCAAATATCAAAACATAACCAACATCTACAAAACGAATATCTCTCCTCTCTCCCTGTCAAACTTCTCTTCATGCAAACAGCAAATATCTTTCCATTCCTCTTTCTCTTCTGCCTTACCTTGTAAGTGTCATAGCCGCGAACGAAACGCTTGAGCGTCAGGCAAAGGACGAACGGAAGATGCTGTCGAACAAGGCGCG
>NW_006307891.1:0-217 GCF_000327345.1 Myotis davidii | reverse complement strand
CACCAGTGCATGAATCCATGCACCAGGCCGCTAGCATATATAGAAAACCCCAAAATTCAGTTAAGTTGAAAAATACAAAATCAACCAACAAAAAATCAATTCTGTTTTTATACACTAACAACAAACTATCAAAAAAAGAAATTAAGAAAACAAAATTATTTTTAATAGAATCAAAATTAATAAAAATATTTAGAAATAAATTTAACCAAGGGAATGA
>NW_006307890.1:0-217 GCF_000327345.1 Myotis davidii | reverse complement strand
CCCCAACTCCACATGTAGAAATGGCTTCTACTAGTATTCTCTTAAGGCAATCAAATGAGTCTTTTATTCCCTTTGACCACTCTGATTGATTTAGCGAGGGATGGTTCAACCAAAAAAGACTATTGAGGCAAAAAAGACTCCATTCCTGGGTTATGGTTGAGCTATGGAGGAGGTAAGCTCTGTGTTAGTGGACCTGAAGCTGGAGCTGAGTCACTTC
>NW_006307889.1:0-217 GCF_000327345.1 Myotis davidii | reverse complement strand
TGTCGGGGAAGGTGAGAGACACAGCCAGCGAGGCAGCCACTCCAGCACGTGGAGGGAGGAGAGTGGCTTTTGGTGGCTGTCAGCTGTCTACCACAAAGGTGTCGAACGATCTAACCCATCCTTTCCCAAGATCCGGCAAGATGGCAGGAGTGGAGCAGAAGCAGACCTTCCCCTCATTCTCCTCCCGCGGCCTGGCCCTCCACCAGCGGCCTCAGCA
>NW_006307888.1:0-217 GCF_000327345.1 Myotis davidii | reverse complement strand
GTGTGTGTGGGGGGCAGGGGGCGGGGGAGAGGTTCTTGCTGAACCTACCTAACAGGATTCTTGCTGAAGGCAGGCTAGGAATTATACATCAAAGGTGGGAAATGAGGAACTTGATCAGATAATGAGAGTGATCAGATATTAAGAATGGGGGATTCTTTTCAGACTGACTTTGCAGGATTCTTGCTAAAACTGGGCTATGCAAGCCCAGCAAGGACAG
>NW_006307887.1:0-217 GCF_000327345.1 Myotis davidii | reverse complement strand
GATTTTGATTTCCTACTTTAGGTCATAGTTACCTTAGAACTAAATCCATTTTCTCTAGATTCCTTTGCCCAACCCCATTTCTTTTTAGAAGAATCTGAAATGATCTCATTCTCTTTTATCAGAATAGTCTCAAATGACTGTGATTGACTTATTTTTGTTAGCTGTCTCATTTAAAAATGTTGGAAAGAATAAAAATCTAACTCACTTCTGTTTTTTT
>NW_006307886.1:0-217 GCF_000327345.1 Myotis davidii | reverse complement strand
GAGAAGAAATAGAGAGAGAAACATAGGCATACATAATTAAAATGGCAATAAATATCTATCCTATATAACGAAGAGCTAATATGCTGATTAGATTGGACAGCTGAACGACCTTCCAAAACCACCTTCCTGACGACCTTCTGGAATGACCAGTGGGTGGGGCCATGAGGTAGCTGGGACTGTGAAGGGCCAAGGCAGCCAGAGCTGCAAGGGCCAAGCC
>NW_006307885.1:0-217 GCF_000327345.1 Myotis davidii | reverse complement strand
CAGGATATTGGAGAGGGTTGAAACATGTTGTTTTTAATTGAAGCAATAGACATGTAAAATATTTTACTGGAGAAAACTAGAGTCTATGGAAGAAATAATCATAATAATAAATCCTGCTTCTTAATATACTGCAGGCAGAGGAGATGGCCAATGAGAATAGCACAGTGGTAACTGAATTCATCCTCCTTGGTCTGACCCAGTCTCAAAATATTCAGCT
>NW_006307884.1:0-217 GCF_000327345.1 Myotis davidii | reverse complement strand
GCCCCGGGCACGGCCCCGGCTGCTCTCCCTGAGGTGCGGGGCCGGGGGTCTGCGAACTCACGCACCACGATGGTGGAGCTCCTGCGAGAGGCCGTGGGGGTCGTCGGGAGGGAGTTGAGCGAGGAGCTGGCGTTGAACTCCTCGGAGCTGAGGTTGTCGGAGGCATCGCTGAGCCCGCTGCTGATGGAGCTGCTCTCATCCCAGCTGCGGGGGGGGG
>NW_006307883.1:0-217 GCF_000327345.1 Myotis davidii | reverse complement strand
TACTTGGGAAGGGGAAGCACTATAGTGTTATTTCATAGGCAGCCTCCTACCTCATCTATGGACGCAGAAAGGAAGAGGAGACCTTTATTGCATAATGTATATGGGAAGGTGGAATTTTAGCATCAAAGAGCTCTTAGAACAATGCTCTAGTTAATGGTCAACGGGCCTTTTACAGCACTCCTGGCAAAGGATCATCAAACTTCTATTTGAATTCCTC
>NW_006307882.1:0-217 GCF_000327345.1 Myotis davidii | reverse complement strand
CAGTTATTCCTGTTACGCCCCCAGCACATTTTCTCTCAGATCATCCCTGGTTTTCTCTACCCTTCAAACACATCCTCTAGGCCAGCAGGTGCCAACCTTTTGGACCTCGAAAACCACCTACGGTCCATGGACCACCGGTTGGCAACCACTGCTCTAGGACTGTTACCTCTCAATTGAGCTTAGAATTCATGGCCGGCCATTCTGCCCTTCTCTGGCA
>NW_006307881.1:0-217 GCF_000327345.1 Myotis davidii | reverse complement strand
CAGATTTCTGGATGAATTGCATATAAAGGTGGGCCAACACCAGATACACAGATATCAATAAGCTAGTTATACACTTTTGAGTCTAGTATGAGCTAATTAATCTTTTTAGCAAATCATGTGGTTACTTGACAATGAGGAGGAAAATAAGATTTTCTCTATAATGTGGTCTTACAAGTCACATGGCAGAGCAGTAATGTGTAAATCCTCTTACTGGGAA
>NW_006307880.1:0-217 GCF_000327345.1 Myotis davidii | reverse complement strand
TTTTTTTTTTTTTGTCGCTTTGTATTCTGTTTTGGTGATTTTAAAATGGTAATTAATCAACACAGGTTGTGAAATATTTTCTACCTAAATGAGAATTGAAGTTACTCAAACTAAGTGAATGAATATGCAAAATTTACAAGCTATTGAGTAAGTTAATCCAACATTTCTAAAATAAATTTTAAATGAAAGGGACATTTATTCCCTTGCTCAAATATTT
>NW_006307879.1:0-217 GCF_000327345.1 Myotis davidii | reverse complement strand
ACTCTTCTAAGCAATGTATCAGAAATATTAATAAGTCCTGGAAATAAATATTCACAGGTACTCTTTATTAAGTCTTAAAACTGACTCTGTTCACTCCCAATTATGTCTTAGAGACTTTATGATTTTAAATTTCTTATTCTCATTTGTTACTTATTTTCAAATATGCTAAAATTCTAATATTCTAATTAAAAACAGAGGAGTGAACAGGAAAAAAAAA
>NW_006307878.1:0-217 GCF_000327345.1 Myotis davidii | reverse complement strand
TGAATGTAGGTTTTGAAAGAATCTTTTTTAGCCTGACATGTTTGAATCACCTGATTGGTCCTCAGGTTGACCTGTGTTCATGGGTGAACCTTTTCATCCTTTCAAAGCTATGTTGGGTAGTAGCTCGCATAGATAAACATTAGAGCTTTTCTTTATTTATTTTTTCCTTGCAATTTGTTTTTTCATTATTATTATTATTCTTTACCCTGTCCTACTG
>NW_006307877.1:0-217 GCF_000327345.1 Myotis davidii | reverse complement strand
TGGGAATGGATGAAGGCATTTCCCCAAACCTGAATAGGAAATTCACTGTGGCTGCCAGATAACTAAAAGGCATCTTAATCTACATGTTATTTGCCTCCTTCTGGCCAAACACCTGAACGGCTATAGGCTAATTCCCCCATTCTGACAATAGATTCTGTAGGAATCCCTGACCCTTTGAAGTGTGTATCTCTGCCTAGCCTCAGGACAAGTTGTGTTA
>NW_006307876.1:0-217 GCF_000327345.1 Myotis davidii | reverse complement strand
CTCCCTTTATGTCCATCAAGATTTGCTTTCTATGTTTAGGTGCTCCTATGTGGCTGCATAAATGTCTTCAAGGTCCCTCCAGAATCTCAGCCGCCTCCTGTGGAAGTGGGGCCAGCTCTTTTTGCATCTCTGCCCTTCCTACCAGGCTCAGTGTGGCTTCTTCTGTCAACCCTTGGTTATAAAGCTTCTCTTCAGCTGGTCTTCAGTTGGTTATTCA
>NW_006307875.1:0-217 GCF_000327345.1 Myotis davidii | reverse complement strand
TTTTTCTACTGAAACCAAGGATTTGTTACAGAGAAGAGAAGGAAATGATCCGGGATAATTACTAGTAAGTGGAAAGGAGATTGTGTGAGGCATTGAGTGCCAGTTGGGCTTGATTCAGTAGGAAACAATACACACTCTTAGCAGTTCAATGGCATGGCAAGGCCCTGCTTTAAGACATATATCCAGCCCTAGCCGGCTTGGCTCAGTAGATAGAGCA
>NW_006307874.1:0-213 GCF_000327345.1 Myotis davidii | reverse complement strand
AATTGGGTGTCTTCTGCTACCTTGTCTTCTAAATTGCTGATTCAGTCCTCTGGTTTAATCTAATCTGCTTTTGATTCCTTCTAATGTAGTCTTCATTTCTGACTGTTTTTTGTTTGTTTTTAATGCCTACTATCTCTTTGTTGAGGTTCTGAGTTCACTGAGTTCATTCATTTTTCCCCCCTTAAGTTCATTGAGCATCCTTATAACCACTGT
>NW_006307873.1:0-217 GCF_000327345.1 Myotis davidii | reverse complement strand
GCTTAGATCCTGGTACTCTAATTGCCCCATCCCGGAGCGTTCCTACCAAGTTTTCCCGTGAAATGGAGGTTAGGGAGCAGCCTTAAAACACGGAGATAAAAGGCTCTCCTAGAACTGAAAGAGGGAAGAGAAACCAGACATGAGAAACGCGGCGAGGAAAGAGAAAAGCAAGCTCTATCGTGGCAATAAGTCAATTACATACACACACACAAAAAAA
>NW_006307872.1:0-217 GCF_000327345.1 Myotis davidii | reverse complement strand
CATAATGTAGGAAGAGCTCACGTTAAAAGGAGAAATCAGACAACTACACTTGGAAAATTATATATTACATTTTCAATAAAGCTCTAAGATAGCACAGATTTTGTGTGAATCTTTGAAGGTGATGATAGTTCTGGTCTGCGGAAAACATGCATGACCTTTGTAACAGATTCTAAGCTTATTTCCAGGCTTCCTGTGGCCATTGGGGGACTAATTCTGA
>NW_006307871.1:0-217 GCF_000327345.1 Myotis davidii | reverse complement strand
ATCGCCTGGCCGCAGCCACGCAGGCTCCTCTGGGGGGCCATTTCCTCGTCGTGGGGTGTGGCCCACAACTCCCTAAATGAATATAATGAGTACCACCAGCCCGTTTACATAGAATTTATTCTTAGCCTATGTTTTAAATTAAACCATACTCAAGTCACTCCAGATTTTAGGAAAACTCACCCAGTAATTTTTTTTTAAATTTTCACCTGAGGATATG
>NW_006307870.1:0-217 GCF_000327345.1 Myotis davidii | reverse complement strand
GTCACGACTCCTGGGGAGCAGCCAGCATCCATAACCAGGAGACGGAAAGCCACCCTCTCAGGACCTGGAGCGGGGTAGGGAAGCAGGACCATGGAAGCAGCCTGGGTCCTGATGGCATCATTGGACTGCCCTGGGATCCAGAACTTCCTTTTGTTTCAGAGAAATAAATCTCTGTTCTGTTTAAAAAAATGCTGTTATATGAAAAATGTTGTAATTC
>NW_006307869.1:0-217 GCF_000327345.1 Myotis davidii | reverse complement strand
CACATTTTATCTTTATTATTTTGCAAGTAATTGAAAAATTTGTCATTTTTAAATTGGCACGTTTTGAATGTGCATTTTATACAAAATCTGTATAATGGTAGCATGGAAAATGGTTAACTTTTACTGAGATCCACTCACTATGTTAATTTTATTCTTATAAAAATTATGCCATTGGTATAATTATCCCAATTTTTAAAAACTTTTTATTGATTTCAGA
>NW_006307868.1:0-217 GCF_000327345.1 Myotis davidii | reverse complement strand
CTGGCTTAGCGCTGCAAATTCAAGGGGGCAGGGGTGCCAAGAAGAGAGAGGGTAGGGGAGGTGAGTACCAAATGGGTGGCTGAGCTGAAGGTCAAGGGTCTAACCAAGAAGTCAGGTGAAGTCACAAGGCACAGGAAGCACCTGCAAGAGTGCTTAATTTTTACATAAAGTGCGTGTGACCCAGGATTGTTATAAAAAGAGAGGTACATGCTAGTCT
>NW_006307867.1:0-217 GCF_000327345.1 Myotis davidii | reverse complement strand
TAAATTTGGAGATTTTATTTAAAAGATCACTTACCCACCTCGACATTACCAGGAATTCCGTGTTGACTTGCCCTATAAATGCAAATAAGAAAAACAGACACGTTCAGACCCAAATCCATAACCATTTCAAAGGAACATCACAGGAGGTTGATTACATTCAAGCTACATTGCAATGTTAGCATTACGTCTTAACATCTGCATTCATGATAGGAAAGAA
>NW_006307866.1:0-217 GCF_000327345.1 Myotis davidii | reverse complement strand
ACCTGCACCAATGCACAGCTGATGAGTGCTAGCTTGGCAAGGCGACTTCACCATTCCCCATCTGGATGTTTCTCCTCTGACTCCTCAGAGGTTTTCTTGTCTTGGGGCCACTGCTATCTGTGGTTGGCATACTTTGGTCAATTCCTCTCTCAGATTCATGTTGCAGGAATTGGAGGAGTTTTCTGGAAATAATACAAGTATATCCTCGACCAAAGGT
>NW_006307865.1:0-217 GCF_000327345.1 Myotis davidii | reverse complement strand
ACGTCACTTCTGGTCACCAAATATGTGGAGATTTCACCCCACACCAACAAGCAATTCTCAGACGGCAGCAGGCTGTCTAAGAATCCAGCTCAATTCTGACACTAGCTGCCTGGGGACAGCGTCAGATCCAACAGGTTAAGGGACTCAGTGGAACACAACTCCCCCAATCCTTCACTTCAGATGGCATTTGCAAGCCCAGGTTGTATTTCTGACTAAC
>NW_006307864.1:0-217 GCF_000327345.1 Myotis davidii | reverse complement strand
TAGCATATTACTCTTTTATTATTATAGATAACAGTAAAATATTACTAGCCCCTAATTAAGTTGTTTTGAATAAGCTGGTTTTGGTCTCTAGGCTTTTCTCATAACTTGGTTGAATGTGTGAGTTACAAAAAATATAATTGTCATTGCAGCATTCAAAGATTACACTCTCTTAATAGTATAAATACAGAAATAAAGGCTCTCATTTCTTTCTGTTAAA
>NW_006307863.1:0-217 GCF_000327345.1 Myotis davidii | reverse complement strand
GAGCCGGGAAAGAGGAAGAGGTGCATTTTAGGAGAAAGAGAAAAGAAAGGAAGAAGCTTCGTGGGAGTTACGGAATGAAGGGGAGGTGCGGAAGTCCACAGGGTAGATGCACCTACATGTTCTGAGAGCAGCGACGTTTCATGAATTTTCCCACTGAAAATGAATGCACACTCATCCGAAATCTGAAATGATGAAAAGGATGAACTCTCAAACCTTC
>NW_006307862.1:0-217 GCF_000327345.1 Myotis davidii | reverse complement strand
CAAGCTTCCATGGGTCTCCTCATAGTGAAGTCACATGGGAACATGCTTAATTCTACTAGCAACGGTATTAACAATTACATGCGAAGTGTTGTCAACCAGGGAAGCTCACCCAATCCTTGGTGTCCAGAGTTTTTACTGGGGGTTAGTTATGAAGCACTCACATAAATGATCTTAACTACTCAATCTCCAGCCCTCAAGAGATCAAACTAATACAGTG
>NW_006307861.1:0-217 GCF_000327345.1 Myotis davidii | reverse complement strand
CCTATTGTCTGTGTCCATAAGTAATGCATATATCAGATCTTTGGTTAATTTCTTCCCACACCCACCTTTCCTCTGAGATTTGAGATTTGTCAGTGTGTTCCATGTTTCTGTGCCTCTCGTTCTATTTTATTTATCAGTTTATTCTGTTCACTAAACCTCTTGATTGTTTAATTTTCATTTTGAGATTGTTGATAGATATGTATTTATTGCCATTTAT
>NW_006307860.1:0-217 GCF_000327345.1 Myotis davidii | reverse complement strand
AGGGCAAACTCCTGCCCTCACTCACACTTAATGTGTATGCTTAGCTGCTACAAAACTGTAGGCCCTCGATTTTATTTCTTCAGAGCTTTGAAGGCATCATTCCGCTGACATCCAGAATCTAATGTGGACAAGAAAGCTCATGGTCAGATTCTTCTCCCATGGTTCGTCTTTTCTCCAGCCCATCGAGCCACCAGACAGTGGGAGTCCCAAGCTTCCT
>NW_006307859.1:0-217 GCF_000327345.1 Myotis davidii | reverse complement strand
GAGAAAATTTTTGCAGTATGAATAATTATCAATGTTATAAGCATTAAAAATATATATAAAACCCCACAATCAGTAAGAAAAATAAATTAAGTGGGATAAACATAAACTTCACAAAATAAGGAAGATTGATATCTAATAAACAAGAAAAGTTTAATGATAAAAATATGATGTAGAAATGAGATACTACTTTTCTCAAAATATATTGGCCAAAACTTTG
>NW_006307858.1:0-217 GCF_000327345.1 Myotis davidii | reverse complement strand
TACATTGGTTTTTAATTACAGTTCCTAGATATTTGGAGGGCATTTCCCTCTATATTTCCTCCCTGAGCAATCTCTAAGCCACATTTAGGGATTTTCTTTTCTAAATGGATAGGCATTGCTAAAGTTTGCTTTTCCTGTGGGCTTACCATAAATCACTATATTAAAGACTTTTAGTTTCTTTGAAGCAGAACAACCAACTTTGTTGCCTTTCAGAAAA
>NW_006307857.1:0-217 GCF_000327345.1 Myotis davidii | reverse complement strand
GGTTCATAGGTTGATACTCAAACACTGAGCCACACCAGCTGCACTATCAGTACTCTTTTTGATCAATAGTTTTCTCTATTTCATTGTTATTCTTAAGAAATACTAGAATACAGACCAGTCTTGCCTGTGAGTAAATATATCTTTCCAATTTTACAAGTGATAAAGCTATTTAAAGGCAATTTTTGTTCATGAAAATCAGTCACTTGAATGAAAACCA
>NW_006307856.1:0-217 GCF_000327345.1 Myotis davidii | reverse complement strand
GTCCCAGTCCCTTCGTCGAAGAGTGTCACTGATTTACTCATTCAGCAAGCTTTTCAGAACTCTGAACTTGGAGCGGAGAGCACCTCAGCTTCTACGTTGGAGGATAACAGACATGGTCTGCCTGTGGGATTACCTCCGCTTTGCAGCGAAATCTGCGATCCCTCACAGAACTACCACGCTGCCCGCCCAGTTTGCGTACCACAAAGGTGTCTCGTCC
>NW_006307855.1:0-217 GCF_000327345.1 Myotis davidii | reverse complement strand
AAAAAAAAATATTTTTTGGACAGATAAAATAAAGTATAAAGAATGAGTTCAGTGTTCCTGATCTGGAAGACAGGCAGACTGGTGGTATTTCAGGAAAGGAAGATAATACATCTTACCTAGCAAACACTGAGGATTATCAGCTTTTCGAACTCTAACAGACCAATGGGGAGCCTGAAGAGGATCCAAATCACTAAAATGTAAAACAATAAACATAAGA
>NW_006307854.1:0-217 GCF_000327345.1 Myotis davidii | reverse complement strand
TTAGCCGCTTCGTTGGGAGCTTTCTCCTGTTTGGAGGCCACATAGAAGGGGTTGGAAAGTCTAACCAAAGAGTTAGAGGCAAAGTGTCCCATGTTCAGCCCCCACCCTACAACACCCTTCTCCTTACACACATCCCCACGGTCCGTTCCTGGGCCAAAGCCCACCCAGGGACCTTCCCAAAGGTTGGATGGCAGAGCGTTAGCTGGTGCTGGTGAAG
>NW_006307853.1:0-217 GCF_000327345.1 Myotis davidii | reverse complement strand
TGCGCACTGATCACCAGGGAGC
The DNA here is from genome assembly GCF_000327345.1 of Myotis davidii. NCBI lineage: Eukaryota > Metazoa > Chordata > Mammalia > Chiroptera > Vespertilionidae > Myotis > Myotis davidii. Next base: position 195 of record NW_006307853.1, on the reverse strand, counting down.
AGATGCTCAATTCAGGAACTGCTCCCTGGTGATCAGTGAGTTACCAGAGGGAGCACCGCTAAGCCAGAAGTCAGACCTCCCCCAAGGGGGCTCCCTGACTGCAAGAGGGTGCAGACCAAGCTGAGCGGAACCCCTCCTCCAAGTACACGGATTTTGTGCACTGGGACTCTAGTTTAAAATAATAACTATGCAGAT
>NW_006307852.1:0-217 GCF_000327345.1 Myotis davidii | reverse complement strand
TGGCTCTCAAGCCGCAGTTTGCCGACCACGGGTTTACAGCAATAGTAATTATTGTTGTTGCTATGATTATTAATATTATTCTTAGAAGCCGTTATCTACGGAGCACTGTGTGTTATGCGCTGGGCATTGCTCCAATCACCGTTAAACATCTTATTGTTTTTTGTTTGTTTGCTTGTTTGTTTTTTATATATGTTTGTATTGATTTCAGAGAGGAAGG
>NW_006307851.1:0-217 GCF_000327345.1 Myotis davidii | reverse complement strand
TCCCCCTCAGGTACCTGGTTGGGAGGGGGAGGACAGAGGGAGGTAAGCACTTGCTAAATTGAAGTCAAAATAACTACAAGGTGACAGGGAGATCTTGACCGAGAAGCCTGTCAGTCTCACCTCAGAAAGGGATCCTTAGTCAGGGTGTGGACCAGGGGTCCTCAAACTTTTTAAACCTCTGTTTAAAAAGTTCACTGTCCCTCAGACCATTGGAGGG
>NW_006307850.1:0-217 GCF_000327345.1 Myotis davidii | reverse complement strand
TTTTTTTTTCATAACTACCTCAGTCAATTCCTCTTGTAAAATCTATCCCATAAACTTAACGTGCTTCATTTGTGGGAGGCATGATGAGATTTAAAATGATGTCAAACGAAATCTGATCTAAACTGGAAACAAATTTATAGATGTCGTGATGTGACCTGAGAACACAGCAAATTACATATAATTTAAAGAATCTTGATATATTGAAAATTACTTCTTT
>NW_006307849.1:0-217 GCF_000327345.1 Myotis davidii | reverse complement strand
GCCGACATCGTTCTGGTTAGAATCGATATCTTTAGACTGAAACTGAAATGAACTTATTGATCTGTTTTTCAAGATCTTTAATGAAAACAAGCTATTACAAAATATTCGCCTGATTCCACTCAAGTCAGTTCATCTCTTATACTTTTCCATTAATAAATAAGACAAGGTATTAAATTGGAATGTTTCTACTACACCCAAAACGTGGCAGCTTGAGTTA
>NW_006307848.1:0-217 GCF_000327345.1 Myotis davidii | reverse complement strand
TTATAAATAGAAAATATTAGCCAAAATGACCAATTGTCAATTATAGAGCAAATGAAAGACGAGATCAAATAAATTCTGTCATATTCACTGAACCCACATAGTCTCTGCTTCCTTATCTGAGTTTCTAACAGTCTTACAAGTTTTGTTACAAGCTACACAGCTGCCAAAACAGCAATATCTTTTGCCACTGTTTTCAAGCTTACTAAACAATAATTAA
>NW_006307847.1:0-217 GCF_000327345.1 Myotis davidii | reverse complement strand
CAATGTCACCCCAATAAATTTAATTTAAAAAGGGAGAGGAGGAGGAGGAAGTAGCAGTTTGAAGGAGGTCTGGTTTGGATCTCAAGCTAAGGGGTTTTATTGTAAGAGATTCCAGAAGGAGAATAATTAGAAGGGTCAGGACACTGTGATAATTGGGGATCTTCAGGGCCTGTGGCTATTTATAGGTTTGTGTATTAGTTTTGTGAAAGTTTTTTTT
>NW_006307846.1:0-217 GCF_000327345.1 Myotis davidii | reverse complement strand
CCATGAAAAGACATGGAGAAAACTTAAATGTGTACTATTAAGTGAAAGAAGCCAATTTGTAAAAGGTCACATACTGTATGATGTCTACTATATGACATGCTGGAACTATGTCTCCATAGTTCAGTGAAAAGACCAATAGTTGCTAGGTGTCAGTGGGAGGAAGAGGATTTTTAAGGCAGTGAAATTATTCTGTACTAGAGACCCGGTGCACAAATTC
>NW_006307845.1:0-217 GCF_000327345.1 Myotis davidii | reverse complement strand
GCCCTCCTATCACACTGTACAGGTCACTATCTACTCCATTTGCCTAATAAGATCACTCATGATTCAGAATTTTCTTCCTTCTGTGATCTTGGTTCAGTTAATAATACTCTCTTCATGAGGGCCTAAGTGAATGCCTAAAACTCAATCACAGGGTGTTTGGTTTCAAGACAATGGAATAAAGGCCTTTCCTGCCCCATCCCCTCTCCAAAACTACCCC
>NW_006307844.1:0-217 GCF_000327345.1 Myotis davidii | reverse complement strand
GGGCTGAGCCTTTTCTTTCTAACTTGCGTCCAGTCGCTTATGCAGGGCTGTGAGCTGGTGCAGACTGCCGTAGGCACGGTCCAGTCCCTTTTCTATTAATAGGCATGAACGTCTCCTTGACACGTGTGGGTTTTTCCTCTGAGGCAGACCACCTCCTTTTCATGGTGTAAATTTGACTCTAGTCACACACATTCAGCCGGTGCCTCAGTGGGACACG
>NW_006307843.1:0-217 GCF_000327345.1 Myotis davidii | reverse complement strand
CGCCTGGGCAACATGAAGGTGAGACCGTGTGGCTGTGGGGGTTCAGGGGTTTTCACGACGGGTCCCTGCCATTCGACGGCAGCGTTTCCATGTGGAGAGAGAGAGACGGGGGTACAGGGTCCCGTTGAATCCGCGGCCGGAGTTCACATCTCGGCTCCTGGGCCCACAAAATTCACCTCGGTCCGCACCCGTCTCCCCGTGTGTCCGTACGAGCCAG
>NW_006307842.1:0-217 GCF_000327345.1 Myotis davidii | reverse complement strand
TAAACACTGTAGTCATAGTGAGTGGGAAAGATCGCATTAGATGAATAGTGCCTCTCATGAATTTACTCCACATATGATCAATGGTTTTTGGCTTTGTGATCTTTGCATACAGTAATTCTCAGGGCTTCCAAAATGTTCCTGTGGCTGAAGTCATGGGCAGAAAAAATAAACTCACAGAGTTTTGGATTCCCCTGGACCATTCACCTCAAGGTTTCCT
>NW_006307841.1:0-217 GCF_000327345.1 Myotis davidii | reverse complement strand
AAGAATGTGGACAGTAATTCCCAGAAGAAGGGAAGATTGGATAGATTAGAGACATGGAATGGTTACTAGGTACCACTAAGGGACCAGTTGAGGTTCAACTAATATTGTTATAATGAATGAAAGCTGATTGAATAAATGAGTTAATGAGCGGGCCTCTTCATAGTAGATAAAGCTGTATCTAAATTGGAAAAGCATTAGAATAAAAATAAATTTAAAT
>NW_006307840.1:0-217 GCF_000327345.1 Myotis davidii | reverse complement strand
GTGGAGGTACCTATGGGAGAAGGTGAGAGGGATGCAGACTGGGGACAAAGAGGAGAAAGATAAAACAAGAAGAGACAGTGTAGGGGCTGTTGGTGACAGCATACAGAGGCGGAGGACAACTTAGCTCTCTGCACCTTGGGTCTGAGAAACGAGACATCAGTAAGACCGCTCTGGCCCCGGCGGTGGCTCAGCTGGTCGGAGCAGCATCCTATGCACC
>NW_006307839.1:0-217 GCF_000327345.1 Myotis davidii | reverse complement strand
TCTATCCACTGAGCCAAACCACTTAGGGCAGATATTTAGTTTTTTTATATCCTCTTCTAGGACTCCCCTTTCTTTAGCTTATTTCCTATCTTTAGCTTCATATCTTTAGCTTATTTCCCTATCAGGATATTAGTCTTTTCTTTATTGACCTTTACGTATATTATTTCTGTATTTTCTTGGAAACTATTGTTTAATAAACAAATACTCATTAATATTT
>NW_006307838.1:0-217 GCF_000327345.1 Myotis davidii | reverse complement strand
CCCAACCCTGCCCACACTGCCCACAGCACAAAACAAGGTTAGGTGACATTCAAAGGGCGGACAAGCCAATCCGCGGCAAGCCTCCCCAAACCAGCAATACATAAAGCCTCACATGCAGTGCAGAGAAGGCCTGTGGAGGGGGCAGGAGTAGGGGGAAGAGGATCCAAGAGGGGAGAAGGGGTAGGTCTGCAATACTTTCAACAACAGAGATAAATTT
>NW_006307837.1:0-217 GCF_000327345.1 Myotis davidii | reverse complement strand
TTTCCATTTCACCCATTTATTTATGTTATCTGCTGTGTTTTCTATTAATTAGAGGTTTAATTGTTCTCTGTGGAGGTCTTGTGTGTGCTTATTTAAATTAATTGTACATACTTGATAGATTTGGTGCTACTTTGGATGGTGCCTTGTTTTCCTCAACTATTTTTCTCTTTAATTTTAAGCTTACAAAAAGTTGCAAAAACAACACAGGAAATTTTTG
>NW_006307836.1:0-217 GCF_000327345.1 Myotis davidii | reverse complement strand
TATTTATTTATTTTTCTATCCATTACAGATTACCTTTGCTCTCTTGTCCTACCTTATACAACTTGCTAGCCGATCATAGTTTTTTAGCTGGTGGGATGTTTTGAATCTTTACTTTTGAAGAATTTGTACCCTTGGTAGTGGTGTTGCAATAACTTTTGCCATTTGTCATGGAATCACTGTATGCTTCCCCAGGGAATACTCTGGATTCTTGATCCAT
>NW_006307835.1:0-217 GCF_000327345.1 Myotis davidii | reverse complement strand
CAGTCCTCCCGACGATGTTTCTATCGGCCGTACGCGCCCTAAGGCGGTCCCAAGAATTGAAGTCTGTTCATACTCGCCATTAGCAGTAACACGTGTCATCCACAAATTTTTTTCATCGCCACGGGCGGAATTCAACAACTCGAGTTTTCCATGACTTTCTGGATGGTCCATCCTGCCATCAATCGGTGGTGGGTGCAAAAAAGAAACACAATTCTTC
>NW_006307834.1:0-217 GCF_000327345.1 Myotis davidii | reverse complement strand
TCTTCTCAGTCCCTGTTCTAGTTTCTAATCTGAGGCACAGGGTCTGCTCTGCAGTCGGTGTGACCTCTGTCTTCAGTCAAATACACCTTCAAATATTTCCATCCATTATAACTGTCAAAACCTCCAAGAATGTTATTTAAATCTCTGCATATTTGCATGCACAGTTTATATTGTTACTCAAGTGTCTCCCTTAATCCTATTACATTTTATATATCAT
>NW_006307833.1:0-217 GCF_000327345.1 Myotis davidii | reverse complement strand
CTCAGACACAACACCATACAATGCAATGGCAACAAACAAATAAAAACACTAGTTTGAGGTAATATATGAACTTAGAATAATATAGCTAAGTATCAAGGATATACTAGGAACTCAAGGTTTAATTGTTGTTTTGATAATGTATGAATGTGTTGGATTTTGTTTATAGATATAACAAATGACAAATTAACATTTTTAAACATATTTTATTGATTTTTTT
>NW_006307832.1:0-217 GCF_000327345.1 Myotis davidii | reverse complement strand
ACTAGAGGTCCAGTGCACAAAATTCATGCACAGATAGGGTGTCTAGGCCTGGCTGGCGATCAGGGCCTTCCCCGGCTGCCAGCTGCTGGCCAGACCTTCCTTCATCACACACAACCGCCTGGTGGTCAGCACTTATCATACCAACTGATTGAACTCCGGGTCTCCAGGTCAAACTCCCACAGAGACAATTTGCATGTCAGGCTTTTATATATATATA
>NW_006307831.1:0-217 GCF_000327345.1 Myotis davidii | reverse complement strand
AGGAAGGGTGGAGACATGAAAAGGGCTGGCCTTACACCTCCTGGGTCAGCTGAGATTCACTCTGAGAAGTGTGGGGTCTAAACCCCGAGCCAGGTTCCTCAGCCCAGAGCATCAGAGCCCAGAAAAGGCACCCACATAACACCTGGCTGTGGACAGCAGCAGAGTTTCTGTCCACCAGAGAGAGATGGTAGTCCACTAGAGACACAGGGCTAACACA
>NW_006307830.1:0-217 GCF_000327345.1 Myotis davidii | reverse complement strand
AGTATACTCGTCATTTCACAGTTGTTTGAAAGTGAGTTTTCAGTGTACTTACACAATCCTTTAGATATTAAGACTCCTTTTACTTGTAATTCTAGTGTTCCATATACATTTATAGACAATTCCAGGGACTAGCTTTGTGAAATCTAAGACTAAGAAACACATTTGCATAGTGTTCTGAGCTTTATAAGCTTGAATTCTTAAGGATGTTAACTAGTGT
>NW_006307829.1:0-217 GCF_000327345.1 Myotis davidii | reverse complement strand
AAAAAAACTTTACTGAGAACTTCACTTTCATTGTAAAACCATTGATGCTGCTAATTAAAAACAGGGAAATGGAAAGGTATTTAAAACGTCATCTAGTCCAAAACCCCAAAGCATTTAGTCATATTCTTTTAAAAATGTGTAATTCATATTTGACTAATTGTGGCATACTTCTATCATTATGTTGAGTCGGTGAGGTTTTACTCTGTAAAAAAAAAAA
>NW_006307828.1:0-217 GCF_000327345.1 Myotis davidii | reverse complement strand
TGGTTGATTTGCATATTAGGCTTTTTAAAAATATATAAGATAATGATACTCTTATATATGTAAACATTGTGAAATAATGTCCACAATCAAGCTAATTAGCCATCACCTTACATAGTTACCATTTTCTTCTTTTTCTTTGTAAGGTAATAACACTAAATATCTACCCTATAGGCAAATTTCAAGAAGACAATACAGTATTATTCACTATAGTTTCATT
>NW_006307827.1:0-217 GCF_000327345.1 Myotis davidii | reverse complement strand
GACCCAGAAATCCCTCTTCTGGGTATCTACCTGGAAAATTCAAAAACACTTATTTGCAAAGATATATGGACCCCTATGTTCTTTGCAGCATTATTCATGGTCATCAAGAGATGGAAACAACCAAAGTGTCCTTCAATAGAGGGCCAGATGAAGAAGATGTGGTACATATGCACTATGGAATATTTACTACTCAGCCATAAGATGAAATACTGCCATT
>NW_006307826.1:0-217 GCF_000327345.1 Myotis davidii | reverse complement strand
ATGTGATTTAGTAATGGCTCTCCTCTCTTTGCAAGAGTGGAGGAACCATTATCACTTGGTGTAATGCACCCAAGGATCTGTGTTGCATACAGAAGAAAGTTAGACGGTTATTGCGCACACATTTTTCTTTACCCTATATCTCCAGCAACTCCCTGGCAGCTATCCAACAGTTTAGAGGGGTTTCTGTTGTTGTTTGTTTTTCAAAAGACTTTTGATT
>NW_006307825.1:0-217 GCF_000327345.1 Myotis davidii | reverse complement strand
GGGCTCAGTGTGTGGGAAGGCAGCCCCTGCAAAAGATGAGAAGAGTTCATGCTTGGAGCCCAGCTTCTGTCACACTCAGAGTCCTGGCGCCTGCTTGGTCCAGCTGCTGTTCTGTTCTTGAGACATGGTCTCCTGGTTAAAGGTTTTGATTCCACTCAGGCCTAGGTTTCAGCTTTGATGGGTCTAATATTCAACCTCACTGAGCTTGACCTTCCTG
>NW_006307824.1:0-217 GCF_000327345.1 Myotis davidii | reverse complement strand
GCGGTAAAGCATCTTGCCATTTGCTCCATCACTCCTTTACAATACAGACGGTACACAGAGGCCTCCCGAAAATCCGACAAGCAAGATCAGAACAGATGCTGTTGAGGCTCACCAAGAAGAGTGTGTGGTCTTTCATTGGCCGTGCAGACGCGCAGTGTCAAAAGATTTGTTCCCGCATCACTTATAAAGAGGTGTCTTGCCGGTTGTGGGGAAGGGG
>NW_006307823.1:0-217 GCF_000327345.1 Myotis davidii | reverse complement strand
CAGGGGACAGACGCTCAACACAGGAGCTGTCCCATGATGGTCAGTGTGCTCCCACAGCCAACCTCACACATCCCTCCCCCCAGCCAGCCAGTCCCCATTGTCCCCTGGTATTAAAGTATTCATAGAGACCTACTTCTGGATGGAGGTTTTGTAGGTACCAGAGCAGCTTCTTCGTTTCAATCTATTGAGAGTCAGCCCTCGACACAAGGGTTTGTCT
>NW_006307822.1:0-217 GCF_000327345.1 Myotis davidii | reverse complement strand
GGCAGCAACAGCCCCTGGATTCACATGACCAGATGTGCGGCTCGCAATTTGCTTCTACCGACAAGCAGCCCTGGCATCCGGGTGGGCCCCTTCCTTCGGAAAGCCGCCTGGCACCCGCTCCCCCTCTGACAAGGGAACAAGGAGATCAGCTGGAATCGAACCGCGACCTCATGGTTCCTGGGTCGACGCTCAGCCCGCGAGCCACGCCGTTCGGGCC
>NW_006307821.1:0-217 GCF_000327345.1 Myotis davidii | reverse complement strand
CATAGGTCGCTGCTCAACCCCTGAGCCACCCGGGTTGGGCTGTAACCTGATTTCTTGATGTAGGACAAAGGCCTGTTGTAAATCCCCAGAGAAGACTGGCCGCCAGGAGCCCGAGGGCTTATGTAATTATAGGATGTGTGCAATCTCAGAATCAGTACTTAAATACAAACGGCACCAGATGGGAGGATTTCAGTAATTTGTCACAATATTCAATTCT
>NW_006307820.1:0-217 GCF_000327345.1 Myotis davidii | reverse complement strand
TTTGAAACACATAAAAATCTTATGGAAATAGATATTATATTGCGATCCAATCTTTCTTTCTGGGAAGTATTGATAGGAAAATCTTTAGAAACAGAAAACACTGAAAAAAATTTTTAATGACTACAATCTTAGAAATCATCTTTCTTCATGCATTCATTTCTCAACAAACAATTCTAAGGCTCAAAGAAGTCACATGGTTGGACCACAGTCACTGCAT
>NW_006307819.1:0-217 GCF_000327345.1 Myotis davidii | reverse complement strand
CAAAGGTATATTAACCTAGATGCACAAGAACAATGGGACAGGGTTTGCTTAAGGCAAAGATGAATCTTTAACTAAAAAAGTTATATGCTTGGGGTGTGACTAGCCATCATGACCTCCTCGTTAACAGTTTGTGATCAGACGTGGCCTGTGTGCCTCAGTTGGTTGAGTGTTGTCTCATGCATCTAGGTTTCTGGTTCAATTCCTGGTCAGGGCACAT
>NW_006307818.1:0-217 GCF_000327345.1 Myotis davidii | reverse complement strand
GGAGGAGGCATGCGGAGAAGGCGCCCCCCTCATCTCAAAGCATTTGCCCTTCTCTGCTGCTTAGGTAGGGCTCCGTACACACCAACAACAACGACCGTTGATGGCCGGTTGCTGAAGGACTTCGTGGCAGCTGTTCAATGCAAGCAACAGAAGGCCCCTCGTACACAGCTGCGGATGCAACATTCATGGATTTCCGTGGATTCTCCTGAAGATTGCC
>NW_006307817.1:0-217 GCF_000327345.1 Myotis davidii | reverse complement strand
CCTTGGTGAGATTTTAAGTGATTGTGCCAGGCTTTGACCAGATGATGAGCTGTGATGGTTTAAATAACATCCTATTAGTTTTGGTTTCTTTGGGAATAACTTGAATATTCTTTAAACAGTAAACTGAAGAGAGAGCACCAATGTTTTGGTTTAGAAATTTACTTATAGATATGTGCCCTTCCCATTTTCTCTGAGTTTATTCCACACTCACCTCCCC
>NW_006307816.1:0-217 GCF_000327345.1 Myotis davidii | reverse complement strand
GCAGCCAACAGAATGGGAGAAGATATTTGCAAATAATACCTCCAATAAGAGGCTAAAATCCAACATATATAATGAATTCACACAACTCAACAACCAAAAAAATAATCTGATTAAGAAAATGGGCAGAAGGCCCTGGCTAGCGGCTCAATTGGTTGGAGCATCAGCCCATACATCAAAAGGATTTCAGGTTTGATTCCTGATCAGGGCACATACCTAG
>NW_006307815.1:0-217 GCF_000327345.1 Myotis davidii | reverse complement strand
TAATTACCATGTTACTCTATTATTAGATTGGATGATGATTATATTTGTCATGAATCATCATCAAAATAATCAGCAAAGAACAAAGAAATATCACAGATAAATAGCCTTAGTCCTATTGTAGAAGTGGTTAGACTGAGGGTCATAGTCCAGAGTAAGCAAGTAAGTATTAGGATCAAGATAAACAAAATCTATTAATGAAAAGTGAATGAAGAAATAA
>NW_006307814.1:0-217 GCF_000327345.1 Myotis davidii | reverse complement strand
GACCTTCTGGTTCATAGGTCGATGATCTACCACTGAGCATCCACTGAACTGGACACATTTAACTGTAATATTTAAATAGAATTCATCCAGCACTGTTGCTTTTATAAAATAACAATATCTGTAGAGAATTATTTAAATAACTTTTTAAAAGTTAAATTATAATAATAAAAACAACAATAGGACTTTTAGAGAATTCTGAGTCCATACTTTTGAACAA
>NW_006307813.1:0-217 GCF_000327345.1 Myotis davidii | reverse complement strand
TGGGAGGAAGACCTGGACCTGCAGCAGGAGTGTTCGGAGAATATCCCTGAGGTTGAGGACATGAATCTGCTATATGATGCATTAGGGGACCCCAGTGAGAGCAGCCCATGAGAGTGTCCTCAGGACCCTGAATCCCTGGCCCAGGCCATACTTAGCAGACCTGTCCCAGCCCAGCTGGCAGATGGAGGCTAGAGCACCCACAGTGCCAGCGCCAGGA
>NW_006307812.1:0-217 GCF_000327345.1 Myotis davidii | reverse complement strand
ACATTACATAGCAGGCATCTATTAATGAGTAGCTAGTTGCATGCAAAACAGAAACTGAAAAATCTGAAGTGAGAGGAGATGCCTTCAAAGGTTTGTCCACTGCAAGAGAAACAGCACACCACCTGGGCTTTCGTAGCTTTCTTCACCGCTCTATCCTCAACCAAGCAAAAACCAGTGCCTGGTGCATAGTATGTGCTCAGTAAAAACTCAATCATGA
>NW_006307811.1:0-217 GCF_000327345.1 Myotis davidii | reverse complement strand
GTTGTTAGGATATGAAAGTTTATAACTTAGCTAGTCTGTGATGCTACATAAATATTTACAAAAGATCTGAAAGAGAACTATACAACTGCATAAGCACTCTGTACAACTACTACATCATTTAACTCTTAAAACAAGCCATGATATAAAACATATAATAATCCCGAACTTTACAAATTACACAAAATCCTTCATTGTTTTCTTAAAATTGAATTTACTG
>NW_006307810.1:0-217 GCF_000327345.1 Myotis davidii | reverse complement strand
TATCCTCAGGTGAGGATTAACCAAAAAAATAAAGAAGTGCCACCCTCCTTTGTGATCAAGCACTATAGAGAAACTAGGTGTCTGTATCAGTCAGTCTAGAAACTGTAAGGACAAATACATGTTAAATAAGTGGCTTACTTCTCCCTGTTGAAAATGAGGAAAGAGATCTCCCTCCCTCTCTTTTTCTTAGAGCAGTGGTCGGCAAACTCATTAGTCA
>NW_006307809.1:0-217 GCF_000327345.1 Myotis davidii | reverse complement strand
GCTGAGAAAAAAGTCACTATAGTTATGTAGATGAAGAAATAGAGGTCACCTGTTGTACCTTAAATCTTAATGCCACATCAGCAGCACAGTCTATTTACATTTATGCAGTGAGGCCTTCATTGTACCAACTGAAAATCTATTTAAAATTTATTTTCTACTTCATGTGTGTCTTTAATATAAAATTCCCGTACCCAAGGAACCTAATGAATGAAGAGGC
>NW_006307808.1:0-217 GCF_000327345.1 Myotis davidii | reverse complement strand
AATTAATATAGATGTACACCATGCTTTGATTTACTACTAGCATCACAGATAATTGTTGACAATTTTCCCAACCCTACCTTTTCTGCCGTCTTTAAAAATAATTTTTCCAGAAAATTCACATTGTTATATTCAAATTGAATGATCAACTGATTGGAATGACAGTATATATATTTTTTATATATCGCAGTGCTTTGAAAAATAAGTTCTCCCCATCCAG
>NW_006307807.1:0-217 GCF_000327345.1 Myotis davidii | reverse complement strand
GGCAGAAAGTGCTGCGTCCGATTTGTAGCAGTGTCCTTTCGCTCCCGCTTGACTTCTCTGGGACGACCCACTCTCCCATCGCTCTCCGACTGGGGCTTTCATGCTGGCCAGCACTCGTAGATGCCTTGTATTCAGATATATAGCTTCCTCGAGGCCTGACATGCGTTCTGCAGTTCTGTTGTCTCAGGTGGCTTTTTAATTTTTCCGTACTTTCCGT
>NW_006307806.1:0-217 GCF_000327345.1 Myotis davidii | reverse complement strand
TTGTAATGATGAACATGCTCTTTTCACTCTTCAGTGGGCAGAAAGAATGCAAGAACAACAAAACATTTCCAGAGTCCATAAAAGAGGGCTGCAGTGTTGACTTCACCATTCAGACAGGGATCGAGGTCAGGCAGAGGCATGGCTGCTGAGAGTCACGGGCAGCCATACTTCTGGCTGTTCTGGCCCTGGCTATCTGTGGTAAGCCACCCATGTCTTT
>NW_006307805.1:0-217 GCF_000327345.1 Myotis davidii | reverse complement strand
GAAAATGCAAATGTAAACTACAGAAAATATTCAACTGCAAAGCTATTAGAATGGCTAGAGTCCCCAAACCTGAAAGTGTCAAATTTGGGAGAGGATGAGGAACTCTCCTTCATTGTTAATAGGGAAGAAAATGTTACAGCCACTTTAGAAGAAAGTTTGGCATAGTCTTATAAAGTCAAACATGGACTTGCCATTCGATTCAGAAACCCTAGTCGTC
>NW_006307804.1:0-217 GCF_000327345.1 Myotis davidii | reverse complement strand
AGATGGTGGTTGGTAAGGAATATTTGATCACATATGCTTTGCTTTTGGTGGAAATTTGGGCTAAAATATTTCATATCATATCAATGTTTTTTTTTCCTATTTGAGGTTATATCGAGGTCATATTTACTTAGGTAATACTTTCTATCGCATTCAGAATTGTATTAATCTTTTTAATTTAGACCCCAAGCTATAAATGAATATGAGAGCTATTTTTTCT
>NW_006307803.1:0-217 GCF_000327345.1 Myotis davidii | reverse complement strand
GTGCACAAATTTTTGTGCACTAGGTCTCTAGTAATAAATATAAAGTACTTATGGTTAACAGTGTACTCCCACTTTAAAAAACACACACCAAACAAACTACATTTTATTATTAAGGCATTTTTTATGATAGTGAGAGATTATTTCAAAAAGTGACACTCAATAGAGAGGTGCAAAGAGTCAAACAAAGAGAGAGAGAGGGAGAGAGAGAGAGACATCA
>NW_006307802.1:0-217 GCF_000327345.1 Myotis davidii | reverse complement strand
GGATTGCTGAGGCTGCAGCTGGGACTCACAACAGGAAAATTCCTGGCAGCGCAGCGAATAGAGTCCAGGTCTCAGCCTGGGAACCCCCAGCCCAGGCAGCAAGCGGGATCCCTGGTACTGACTCAGAGGAGTTCCCCGCTTGTGGCCCATCTGGGTCACCAGAATATGTAACTGGGCAACCAACGGTCCGGGCTGCCTGTCACTACCTGAGCCAATT
>NW_006307801.1:0-217 GCF_000327345.1 Myotis davidii | reverse complement strand
CACGAGGGTTCCCTTTTCTCCACATCCTCCCAATAGTTGTTTGTTGATTTGTTGATGTTGGCCATTCTCACGGGCATGAGGCTGTATCTCCTTGTGGTTTTAATGTGCATGTCTCTGATCAGTGACATTGAGCCTCTTTCATATGTCTGTTGGCCTCTGTGTGTCCTCTTTGGAGAAGTGTTGGTTCAGGGCCTTTGCCCATTTTTTAATTGGATTG
>NW_006307800.1:0-217 GCF_000327345.1 Myotis davidii | reverse complement strand
CACGGGAGAACGTCCTGGGAGAGGCTGTGCCCTTACTTCCCCATCTGAGTGGCTTTCCTACTGGTCAAGGTCACCACCACCAAGACACCCAATCTTGGGGTCCCCCCCTTACCCCCTGCCAAATGGTCTTAGAACTCTAGACCAGCAATGGCGAACCTTTTGAGGTTGACGTGTCCGCATTTTAAAAAAACCCTCTTAACTCTGGGGCCGTGTCACC
>NW_006307799.1:0-217 GCF_000327345.1 Myotis davidii | reverse complement strand
CTGCTCTGTTCTGAGGCTGCCTGGGGTCTCACAGAGGCCAGCCTCACCCCCTGACAGCTGGCCAGACCCTGTGCTGGCCAGAGCAAAGTAGGGTCCAGCACCCAACAGATGTTCATTAATAATTTTTTTAATGAATCAATGTTAACTAATAATTTCTTCCCTGTGCTCTAAGTTCTCCATCATCCCCCTCTCTCCTGTATCTCCATACACCCTGCTC
>NW_006307798.1:0-217 GCF_000327345.1 Myotis davidii | reverse complement strand
AAGGTATTATAGATACTTTCCCCATTGACCTCCTCTACTCTATACCCATCCCCCCAGGCCTTCAGTATTGTCTGTGTTCATGGATTATGCATATTTATTTATATAAAAGCCTAAGCAACCATTCAGCTGTTCCACCATTTGACCGGTAGCTATGACATGAACTTTCCACCAGGGAGCAAATGCTCAGGCATGCAAACATGGAACAGACTGATGAATC
>NW_006307797.1:0-217 GCF_000327345.1 Myotis davidii | reverse complement strand
TTTCAGCACTCATTCCAGAGGTATCTTTCAGGAAGTCAGTATGCAGCATCTTCACTTTTCCCTTATTATTGCCTCAAAAATGCTTTTCATTTATCCAAACCAACTGTTTTTCTACCTCTTCAATTGCTTGTGATTATTGTTTCTTTCACACCCTTAGTAACATTAGTACTCTTGATGGTCTCTATATGTTTTAAAATTGTGCTAATTGTCCATTTTG
>NW_006307796.1:0-217 GCF_000327345.1 Myotis davidii | reverse complement strand
GTGTGGCTCAGTTGGTTGGAGTATCATCCTGTAACCCTAGGGGTCTCGGATTTGATTCCCAGTCAGAGCACATATCAGTATGCAGGTTCCATTTCCACTTAGGATATGTGTGTACACAATCGATTGATATTTCTTCCTCATACTGATGTATGTTTCTCTCTCACTCTCTGCCCCCCGCCCCCACCTCTCTTCCTCTCTATCTGAAACTGAATATAAA
>NW_006307795.1:0-217 GCF_000327345.1 Myotis davidii | reverse complement strand
CAGGTGAGTGGTATTTGCTCGGGGAGGGATATTGGTTATGGGTCTTTGGCCTCCACGTTCTCTCCGAGACAGGGAGCTCAGTGTGGTAGACGGCCTCTGAGGCATCTCATGAGAGATGGAGACGGGCCTCAGACAGGAAGCTCTCCCCCAGCTACAGCCTGTGGGCTCTGGAGGCTGAGATGCCTCAGGAGGGGTCCAGTCCCTAGCAGATGGCTCC
>NW_006307794.1:0-217 GCF_000327345.1 Myotis davidii | reverse complement strand
CCCTGAGAGTCATCAGGGAGCCCAAATGCCAGAACACTTGAGGCCTGTGCCCCAGCAGTGGGCCACCGGGAGGGTTGCACACTCTAGGATTCCCAGGAGCCTGAGGCTGAGGAGTCTGGAGTCCTTTGTCTGTGGGTCTGCAGCTGAGGTATCAGGTTTTTGGCTGGCATGGCTGTAGGGTCCTGGGTGGTGTCTGAGGCCAGTCTGGATGGTGATG
>NW_006307793.1:0-217 GCF_000327345.1 Myotis davidii | reverse complement strand
CCCACTGAAGCAGGGTTCTGCTCAGGGTGACATGTGATTCACAGGCAGGTTAAGGATCGCTGGGGCCCCCTTTCCCCCCCACCAGGCCAGTTTCTATAAAAGACTTCCTTTCCTCTTGCTTGCTTGTCTGGGGACATGGAGGTCAGAATTATGGTAGCATTTCCAGACGAACTGCCTTCCCTGCGAGCTTCTGTACTCCTTGCTGTGGTAAGGAGAG
>NW_006307792.1:0-217 GCF_000327345.1 Myotis davidii | reverse complement strand
GGAAGCAGCCCAAGTGTCTATCAGTAAATGAGTAGATTTAAAAAGATGTGCTACATTTACACAATGGAATGCTACATGGACATAAATAAAGAAGGAAATCTTACCTTTTGAGATTACATAGATGGACCTTGAGGATATTAATACTAAGTGAAATAAGCCAGTCATAGAGAAACAAGTACCATTGAATTTCACTCATATGTGAAATCTAATGAACAAA
>NW_006307791.1:0-217 GCF_000327345.1 Myotis davidii | reverse complement strand
TTATGTAGTAGTTGTTTCTGTAGGGTCCAGTGGCACAGCTTCCCCTATCACTGAAACGGGACAGTGCAGGTGCACCTCCCCCTCCACTTTTGGGCTGTATATATGCTCCTGTTGTAGTTGAGCCTTGACACCTCAATGGGTGGGATTCAGGAACTGAAGCTGCCCACTGGGTGCATTGCCTCTGGGGTCTCCTGGGAGGTGCAGGCCAAGGTAAGCC
>NW_006307790.1:0-217 GCF_000327345.1 Myotis davidii | reverse complement strand
ACGAACTCTCCACCCGAAGGACCTTGCCCGGGGGCTGGCAGTACTGGCCCAACCGCCCAGAGCCTCTCCACCCACAGACATGCTGGTCAATGACTGAGCCTGCCATCCCCGAAGCTAAGCCCCCACTCTGAGGGCTGGCACAGACCACACATCAATTTGGCGTCTCTGTGAGTCTCTGAAATCTTTGAATAGACAGTCAGGTTAGAATTAGTAAGAA
>NW_006307789.1:0-217 GCF_000327345.1 Myotis davidii | reverse complement strand
CCCACAGTTCCTTTCAGGGTGCATGAATTCGTGTACTATGCTCCTAGTAAAAGTACTAGTATATTAGCTTAAGCAATTATTTTCTTTTAATCATAAAGGTAAAATGTACTCATTTTAAAAACACATAAAAGCCATTTTTCTCACTTCCATTCATTGGGGTTAGCACTGCAATATCTTTTAAAATCTTTTCCATTCCACACACACACACACACACACA
>NW_006307788.1:0-217 GCF_000327345.1 Myotis davidii | reverse complement strand
GCACCTCAGCTCATGCCATAGCAAGAGAGATGTAGGTGGGATACATAGAAGAGCTGATCACAGAGGCAAGTGAGAGCTTCTGGGACCCCTGAACGCTTCTCACCTGAAGGGGGACGGAGTTAGAGAACTTTGAGGGCCCTGAGGCCCTGAAGCTGCAGAACAGGAAGTGACTCTTTAGCACGTTCCTTGGCCTCTGCATGGAGGAGGGGTACGGAGG
>NW_006307787.1:0-217 GCF_000327345.1 Myotis davidii | reverse complement strand
TCATTTGTCCCAGTGATCCCACTTCTAGGAATAGTCTATATAATAAAAGCCTGATATGCTAAGTGTACTGCTGTCTGGTTGTCTGTTCAAACAGTCAAAGAGTAATATGCTAACGATTGGCTAAGGCTGCTCAACCACCCACTATGACATGTACTGACACCAAGGGGCAGACTGTCGAACAGTCGCTATGATGTACTCTGACCATAAGGGGGCAGAC
>NW_006307786.1:0-217 GCF_000327345.1 Myotis davidii | reverse complement strand
GCTGTGGGCACATCCTGCCACTGAGGCCTCAGGGCCACACACCAGCCCTCCACTCCTCCCCCAGGCCCTCCCCACCCAAGTTCATGGGCCACCTCACCCTTCACCCCATGACCTCACTGCAGAGTCTGAACTTGGACAAGCAGCTTAGAGTGTTCAACGCAGAGTCCAGGGCAGAGCCGGTGACTCGGGAGTCAGGGAGGAAGGGTGTGGGGGGAGG
>NW_006307785.1:0-217 GCF_000327345.1 Myotis davidii | reverse complement strand
AGTAACACACCCCTCTTCCAACCTGCCCATTCATATCTCCAGGTTAATTCAAACACCCCCAACCCCTGGCAACCACTGATCTACCATCTCCATGATTTTGCCTTTCCCAGAACATCACATATTTGGGTCCAACAGTATGTAGCCTTTCGTACCAATTCAATGCATACGTAATGAGCACTGAGCTGATCTGAAGTTCTGTTTCCCACTGAGCAGGCTC
>NW_006307784.1:0-217 GCF_000327345.1 Myotis davidii | reverse complement strand
TTTTTTTTCCTGCTTCCTCTGTCACATGACTTCTGTCTCTGCCTCTGATCCTCTTGGTTCCTTCTTAACCACCTTCATGATTACACTGGGCCCACCCTTATAACCCAGCAGAATCTCCCCATCTCATAACCCCTAATTTAATCACATGACACATCCCTTTTGCTATGGAGGGTAAAATACTTGCAGCAGTGGTTCTCAACCTTCCTAATGCTGGGAC
>NW_006307783.1:0-217 GCF_000327345.1 Myotis davidii | reverse complement strand
CTAGGCTTGGTTTCCAGTGTAGTTCCTGTTGTGATTTGAATTGACCTCGGATGCGGAGGACATGATCACCCGAACGCCGATTAGGAAGGAGGACGTTATAACCGAACGCCGATTACGTTTCTAGTCTTACCAACAGAACGCTCTCCCAGGATACCGACAGGGAAGTCCATCTTCCCCAGGCCCGTCCCCTAGTGACCTGCGCGTGTCTCTTTTGGAG
>NW_006307782.1:0-217 GCF_000327345.1 Myotis davidii | reverse complement strand
TTATGTCCTCTCTTCTAGCCAACGCATAAAAAATGAACACTATCACAAATGTCTCACTAAGTAGGCAAAAACACCCAACTAAAAAAACACCCCAGGTGATCATGGCCCCCTGGAGGGATTTCAAAGAAAATGGGCTACCTTCCTATAGTGGAAAAAACAACTGACAAAGGAAATACCTTGCTAAGGCAGCAACTGAAGAAGGAAATGTGATTATAAA
>NW_006307781.1:0-217 GCF_000327345.1 Myotis davidii | reverse complement strand
AACAACAAAGCCTGTATGACAGCACATCTGTTTACAACATAGTTGACTGAATATTTTAAGTTCAGTGTTGAGACCTACTACTCAGAAGAAAAGACTCCTTTCAAAATATTACTGCTCAGGAAATAGCAAGGTGGCAGTGTAGGTAAATGTGGCACTCGCCACCTCCCACAACCACATCAAAATATACAACTAAAATACAGAACAATCATTATTCAGA
>NW_006307780.1:0-217 GCF_000327345.1 Myotis davidii | reverse complement strand
AGCACTTATTTGTAAACTTTGCTTCAGACACAGTTCCATCATTTCAACCAGGCGGTGTACATCTCCGGACCTCTCTGCTCCTATCAAGCCATTATAATTCCCCCCCCCAAAAATGACATAAATACCACACATTGAATGGAATGGTGTTTTTAAAGGTAGAAATATGACACTTTGGGGAATTTCCTGATGACTTCCAAGAACATTCTAATAATCTAGG
>NW_006307779.1:0-217 GCF_000327345.1 Myotis davidii | reverse complement strand
GTCCTGCAGGATGTTAAATATGAAGGCAGAATCTTCTACAATGCTCTGTATTCACTGATTCCCAAGATAGGGCTGAAGAAGCCCCCCCTTGTGAATTAAATACAAGTCAATCCAAAAAGCAAACGGAGTACCATGTGTGAACAAAACAAATCCCTAAGTGGACACATTACAGATCTGCCTCCAGATCAGCGGTTGCCAACCTTTTGGACCTCATGGA
>NW_006307778.1:0-217 GCF_000327345.1 Myotis davidii | reverse complement strand
GCCCCCTACTGGGGATCGAGCCCGCAACCCAGTGATACCGAATTTTTGGACTGGACTCGGATTCTCGTCCGAGGGAATCGAAGGATGAATCCTTGGACAGAAAGTGGTAGAGCAAAAATGGAGAATTTTTGAAGGACAAGGACAGACGCCCACGTGGGGAGGGGGAAAAGGGTCCCACTGAAGTCCTGTTTCCATGGCTTTTAAAGGCTGCAGGTCC
>NW_006307777.1:0-217 GCF_000327345.1 Myotis davidii | reverse complement strand
ACTCATTCTATGAGGCCAGCATTACCCTAATACTAAAACTAAACAATAATGTTACAAGAAAAGAAAACTACAGACCAATCTTTCATGAATATACATGCAAAAACCTTCATCAAAATATAAGCAAATCAAGTATAATATTGTATAAAACAATTATGCACCACAGCCAAGTGGAATTTATCTCACATATGCAAGGCTGGTTCAACATTTGAAAATCAAT
>NW_006307776.1:0-217 GCF_000327345.1 Myotis davidii | reverse complement strand
ATCCATCCACACTCTGGTGAGACCTGTTATCATCAAGTATTTCACCGCCCATTCTTGCTGGCTATCCCATGCCAGTATACTCCGTTTACCACTGCTTTGCTGCCAGATGCAGCTTTCATTTCTGTCCCCGGACATTGCAGTGCTTTAGCTCGGCTGTGACACGCTTGTTCCCTTACCATGAGGTACAGTGCTGGCCCATTGCGTACGATCCCCTCGT
>NW_006307775.1:0-217 GCF_000327345.1 Myotis davidii | reverse complement strand
TCCAATATTAAAACTCAGTATTATGTACCTGTGATCAGACAGTTACCTCCATACTCATGTAAACCGAAAATATCATCATCATTTACCCCGTTAAATTGATACAGCTCATTTGTTTCATCATCGATCACTAAGCACTGAAGTCAACATTCCTACTTGTCCCCTTTAATTCTATTTATCTAATTTCAATTGTCATAGCTACAAAGTACAATGGGTCAAA
>NW_006307774.1:0-217 GCF_000327345.1 Myotis davidii | reverse complement strand
AGGTTTATTTTTAAGTTTCTCGCCGTATTTCCTGTGACCGTAGCTCTTTCGTTTAACCTCTGTAGCTTCTTCTATATATCATCAAACTCAGCTCGGGTGTCCGTATAAAGGTTCTCCTCGTTTCATCTGAAAGGCGATGCTCCTGAAGTCGATTGGTTGCTAGGGGGGAACTACCCCTAGTTTTCTTATTTTGGTTATCCTTGTTGTTTCGCATTCT
>NW_006307773.1:0-217 GCF_000327345.1 Myotis davidii | reverse complement strand
CTCCAGAGGCCTGTGTGTGTGCGTGCGTGTGTGTACATGTATGTACATGGGGAACCTGTGTGCAAGTATGTACAAGGGTTAGGGTCACATCACAGAGGCGGCAGGTGGGGCTGCTTGAGGCAAGGCCTGCCTGGGGTGGCTAGCTCACAAGTAGATTCTCCGCAGGTCTCCGGGTGCTGTGATGGTGTTGCACTGAGGGCACAGCTTCTTGGCACCC
>NW_006307772.1:0-217 GCF_000327345.1 Myotis davidii | reverse complement strand
ATGGAGTGCCAAGTTCAGTGACTTGCCTTTTGTTTTTTCATATCTGAATCCAGTGGTTTATATGTCCATTTTTTACAAAAATAAGTCACATAGTACTAATTAGTACAGATACATTTTATAGAATTTTTAAATAAATATTGACTTGCCTAGTTTTTGAAGTGCTTTTTCTTAACACAGGTATAGCCCATTGTTTTTAAGCTAAAACAGCAAAGCTAAG
>NW_006307771.1:0-217 GCF_000327345.1 Myotis davidii | reverse complement strand
TATTATATTACTGTCAATTCTGGTCTTCATGTCTATTAACATTTGCTTTTATGTTGAGTGCACAAATATTTATCAATGTTACATCCTCTTGTATTGACCCTTTGACCATAAAGTAATGCCCTGCTTTGTCTTTTGTTATAGTCTTTGTTTTAAATCTGTCTTTTAAGATGGGTATGGCTACCTTGGCTTTCTTTTTGTTTCCATTTGCATGGAATAT
>NW_006307770.1:0-217 GCF_000327345.1 Myotis davidii | reverse complement strand
ACCCTCCTATCACATCTCTCTCTCTTCTCCCCTGGACCACTCGGCCCCAGATCCCCTACTTTAGCCTGGGTTCTGAGAGCACAGTGAGCACCATCCCTCCACAGGGCTTTGCTCTACCCCAAACTCCTGGCCTTTTCCAGGGCAGGCGCCCTGTCACCCTTCTGCTGCAATGGTCCCTCAGCAGGCAGGCTTTCTCAGATCACCCTACCTAAAGTCA
>NW_006307769.1:0-217 GCF_000327345.1 Myotis davidii | reverse complement strand
AGAGAGAGAGAGAGAGAGAGAGAGAAGGGGATAGAGAAGGGGGACATGGTGGATGGATGGAGAGGGGAGAGATGAGAGCGGAGAAAGCAAGATCCCAAATCATCATTTTTAAAAAAAATAAAATAAAATCATTATTGTTCTAATGGAATAAACAGGATACGCTTATTAGATTATTATCGCACTGTTACATTATTGGTCTAGTTTGGGGCTATTCCTA
>NW_006307768.1:0-217 GCF_000327345.1 Myotis davidii | reverse complement strand
CCACAAAGGACATGTGAGTTGCAAGAATCATCACACCTTGAGAAATCCGAAGCTATGTCTCCCAAAGTGATATCTTTAATGCATTCTGCCCTCCTGAGTCAGAGGCAGCTCAGAATCAGAGGTCATTTTTACCACTTGCAATATTCCTAGTAACACAGCAGACATTCCACCTTTATCAGGTTTTAGGCAAACAGAACTAGAAAGTTAACCCAAGGTC
>NW_006307767.1:0-217 GCF_000327345.1 Myotis davidii | reverse complement strand
AAAATATATGCTCTTTTACACTCACAGCCTGGGCGTACCAAATATGGTCAAAGTAAGGAAAATATCCCCCAGCAAATGCTCAAACCAGTACATGTTCTTGCGTGATGAAACTGGTAGTGGGAAAGCCACCTTTGTTTTATTGGTTTTGAAAAGTTAATATCTAGAAAAATAACATCTTTTAGCTTTCCCCATTAAAAACAGATTACTAAAAATACCA
>NW_006307766.1:0-217 GCF_000327345.1 Myotis davidii | reverse complement strand
GTGCACAAATTTTTGTGAACCAGGCTTCTAGTAATTTATAAAATTACATGTATCCAAACTGAATATAAGAACTTATATAGATCCTCTTAACTTAAACATATAATATAGAAAGTAAATAAAAAGCAGCCCCTTTTGCCATAGCTCATGTTCTCACTGTTTAGACTGTCTCAAAAATCCATGGAAAAAAATATCCCCTGATGTCGATGAAAAAAAAAAA
>NW_006307765.1:0-217 GCF_000327345.1 Myotis davidii | reverse complement strand
ACCTCATTAATGCCCTGAACTCTTCTACTCTCTTAAATCTCTCCACACCAGCTGTACCCACCTCTCCACTGAACGTATCAAGTGTGTTCTTTCCCCAGGATCTTGCTCACCTTGCACCACTGACTGGCACACTGTTCCTTCTATTGGTTTTGGTTTCATACTCAGGCTTTTCTTCAATTGTCATCTTCTCAATGAAGCCTTTTCTGACGACCTTTGA
>NW_006307764.1:0-217 GCF_000327345.1 Myotis davidii | reverse complement strand
GGAAGAAAACATCCATTATCAGGAAGAAGCAGGACTGGGGCATTGCCAGGGAGGGGGGCGGGCTGGGGATCAGACAGGCCATGGGCTCTAGGAAGAAACAGGGCACTTCCAACACCTGCTCTCAGAGGCCCTGGTCTAAGGGAGTGGGGTCATAACCCTGCATCTGCACACCCATCTGAGGGGAGACACAGCCCTGTCCTCACGGAGCCCCAGTCTG
>NW_006307763.1:0-217 GCF_000327345.1 Myotis davidii | reverse complement strand
CCACATGCCTCACTTATGGTAACAGCGAGGACCAACCACCCCAGAGCTCATCAGCTTATGACTTTGCCAAGAAAATTTTCTCAGAAATTGTTCAAAATGGTGTGGCTGTGAGATACTGCTAAATGGTTTTGATAATCTCATTTTGATTTCTTGGTGTCGAGTGTGAAGACCACATAGTTCTTACCAATAATTCAGGTACCAGGAGATATTTTTGCTT
>NW_006307762.1:0-217 GCF_000327345.1 Myotis davidii | reverse complement strand
AAGTGGCTGCGGAGGAGTAATGGACTGGCTCCCCGCTGCCCACGCCTCGCGGTTCCCAGAGTTTGGGGAGAGGGCGAAGGCACAGGCTCAGTGCCTTTCCTTGAGCAGCGGTAGGGAAGGTGTCTCCCCACTTTCTGGAGTTGTGCTCTAGGGTCCCCAAGCTCCTGTCCTGCCTAGAATTTGCGGGTCTGAAAGTTCTAGGTCTGGTGAGTCCCCA
>NW_006307761.1:0-217 GCF_000327345.1 Myotis davidii | reverse complement strand
ATAATAACTAACATATAATACCTACTATGTGCCAAGCACTGTTCTGAGCACTTTAGTCATATCAACTTAATCCTCACATCAATCCTATGAAAGTACTACAAATGTTCACTTTACAGATGAAGAAACTGAGGCAGAGACATTCTAGCTTACCACAGATCATGAAGCTAGTAAGTGGCAGAGCTGGGATTGAACCAGGGAGTGGGCTTCAGAGTCTGTG
>NW_006307760.1:0-217 GCF_000327345.1 Myotis davidii | reverse complement strand
AAAAAGTTGAAAAAAAAAGAATGGCAGGAAAAAAATCTAAAGAATTGGTATTAAATCTGTTTAATATCTTTAATAATTCTACTTCTAAATCCTTCCACAAAAGGGCATTACAATTCAGTTTATTGCAAACACATATTTTTTAAAAGTCTACCCAAATGTTGCAGCTATAATACAAATTTTTATTTATTGGCACTATACTATAAAGCATAATGAAGAA
>NW_006307759.1:0-217 GCF_000327345.1 Myotis davidii | reverse complement strand
CCCAGGGGGCACTGAGGCTCAGGGAGGCTGTCACTT
Source organism: Myotis davidii (assembly GCF_000327345.1). Classification (NCBI taxonomy): domain Eukaryota; kingdom Metazoa; phylum Chordata; class Mammalia; order Chiroptera; family Vespertilionidae; genus Myotis; species Myotis davidii. Next base: position 181 of record NW_006307759.1, on the reverse strand, counting down.
GTCCAAGTGGCTGTATTGGGGTTTGAATCCCTTAATCTATCTGGCTTGTGTTTTCCTCACTTCTTGAACTTTTCTTGACCTTCTTCCCCCTTCTCTGCCTCTGCCTGCCCTTACTGTGATATTCAGTGAAATATCACAGAAATGGTGGATACCATAAGGCACATTGCATATACCTAGCATA
>NW_006307758.1:0-217 GCF_000327345.1 Myotis davidii | reverse complement strand
GAACTACTAGTAAGTGTGAAGAGTGTTGGATGTATGTGTCCAAATGCAATTATGTACACATGTGCGTAAGCATGTATGTTGGGGTACATGTAAATACACCTCCCACATGAGGTCTGAGCACCTGGGAGGCCACTCACCGAGCCTGGGCTGTTTGGAGGGATGGGTGGGACCTGCCGGACAGAGTGGAAGAGCTCTTGAGAGTCCACAAGAGTGAAAA
>NW_006307757.1:0-217 GCF_000327345.1 Myotis davidii | reverse complement strand
TCAAGTTGAAAACATGAATTCTTGATGTTTTCAGTTTTCTGATAAAGATTGTTTTGCCTTTTCTGTTCACGTATTTATGTGCTCTGGGAGTCAACACCTTTGCTGACTCTCACTTCATTTAGTCTGAACATGGTCACAGAACTTCCCTACGATCTTTGAGCATAGCCAGAGGTGAGGTTTGAGTAATGTGTGTTTTTTTAAAAATATATTTTATTGA
>NW_006307756.1:0-217 GCF_000327345.1 Myotis davidii | reverse complement strand
CTCTGAGATCCCACTGCTGACACCATGACCTCAAAAGCTGATGGGATCTGCCCAGGTAGTCAAGTTCCTCCTTTCTGGCTGATTCCTGCCCACAACCTAGAATTGAGGGAAGTGCCTCCAGGATGGGTTAAACCACACAGTAATCAGGAACATCGAAGGGGATTGATGAGTATCCTTGAGACCCCAAGAGGCACCAAGGGGAGTCCCCTCAACCAGA
>NW_006307755.1:0-217 GCF_000327345.1 Myotis davidii | reverse complement strand
CCACTTTGCTGAGAGTTTTTGTCAAGAAAGGGTATTGGACTTGGTCAAATGTTTTTCGACATCAATTGATATTATTATGTGATTTTTGTCTCCTGGTTTATTTATGTGATGTATGATGTTTATTCAATGTGGATATAGTACCACTCTTGCATACCTGGAATAAATATCACTTGGTCATGGTGTTTGTTCTTTCTAATGTAATGCTGGATCTGATTTG
>NW_006307754.1:0-217 GCF_000327345.1 Myotis davidii | reverse complement strand
CTGATTACATACTAGTACTAGTAGTGGTTTAGTTTTCAAACAATCCTAAAAATGGCTGTTATCATTATTATCAATTTCCAGCTGGGGAAACCAAGGCTCAGAAAGTCAATGGTCAAGGACTCAAGATGGCAGCTGAATAGGTGGATGTTACACTCACCTCTTACGAGGACCAAACTGGAATTAAAATGAAAATATAGAACATTCAACTTGAATAACT
>NW_006307753.1:0-217 GCF_000327345.1 Myotis davidii | reverse complement strand
CCCCCTACTGGTTAGGGCTTGATCTGGATCTTAAAAATGAATAGGTTTTGGAGCATTAAGAGGATAGGGACTTTTCAAGGAGGCGTAATGACATTAAAGGGAAATGCAGTGGTGATTAAGAGCAAGACATATTCTTGGTCAGTGAATACATCAATTTAATTGTAAGCTTAGTATCTGAGAAGGAAAATAGCAGGACATAAAAAAAAGATTGTGCAGG
>NW_006307752.1:0-217 GCF_000327345.1 Myotis davidii | reverse complement strand
AATAAAAGTCGGTGAGTTGTGTGACTGTGCAGGGCGGAATAAAGATGATTAATTTACCATTTCTTTAGTCCAGGTGGAATCAATTCCGATGAACATTTCCATGAAATCCCAGGAGAGAATTCTAATAACCCTCGCTGCCCAATTTGGATTCCTTGGCAAGTTAGTGTTTATTTTTCTCAAATACGCGTATTTAATATGATTTCTGCACAATCAATAG
>NW_006307751.1:0-217 GCF_000327345.1 Myotis davidii | reverse complement strand
CCTTTCAGACCTCATGGACCACCAGTATCCACAGACCACCGATTGGTGACTGCTGCTCTAGAATGAATAAAAGAATATTTATGGCAATTTTGCTTATTTTTGCCAAAAATTAGGCTCAGCAGAATAAGGAAATAATTGTTTTCCTAAGGGAGAATTATAAAGCTACATAAAATCTTGTACTCTGATTATAAATATACTAGAGGCCTGATGCACAAAA
>NW_006307750.1:0-217 GCF_000327345.1 Myotis davidii | reverse complement strand
TGATTGGATGTTTTTTGCTTCCTTATATTCCAAGTCATTGATTTGATTCTCAGCTTCATCTATTCTACTACTGATTTTCTGTAAATTACTCTTCATTTCAGTTAGTGTACCCTTCATTTCGGACTGGTTCTCTTTTTTTATGTTTTATATGTCCTTTTTCATGCTATTGCAATCCTCATTAAGTTTCTTGAGCATCCTTCTAACCATTGTTTTGAAC
>NW_006307749.1:0-217 GCF_000327345.1 Myotis davidii | reverse complement strand
TTAAATACGGCAGGCACAATGACAGGGTGTGGTTTTTGTTGCTTTTCTAAATGCACAGGCATGCTGTATGGCATGACAAATAGATGATATGACAGGATATTAACGGTGAAAAATGGTCTGGATGCAGAGGAAACGAGAAAAAGAAGCTTTTTCAATCTGACAACTGACCCAAAACATTTATCATAAAGTACACACATCTTCTTAATCTTAAAAAAAA
>NW_006307748.1:0-217 GCF_000327345.1 Myotis davidii | reverse complement strand
AAAGGAAGAAGCCCCTGACTTCTGTGCCGCCCGTCAGCCTGGGCTCCTGGAAGTGACGGGGCCCGAGCTGGGCATGTCCCCCAGACTTCCAGCCGCAGGTCCACGTGGCCCCCTCAGGGTCACTGAGGGATGACACTCGGACCAGCGGTCTCCCAGGGCGGCCAGGTCACAGGGCGGCCTGCCGCTCTCCACCTCTGCTCCGGCTGGGTGGGGGTCG
>NW_006307747.1:0-217 GCF_000327345.1 Myotis davidii | reverse complement strand
CCTTCCTCTCTGTAAAAAATCAATAAAAAAATCTGTAGGAGAAAAAGAGACATGAACAACTAAACGACTCTTACATCAATCCAGCAGCAGAAGATGTGAGGGGTTTCCCATGCTGTGTATCAGGGTTTACTATACATAGTAGTCACTACACGTGACTACAGACCACTCAGTGAAAGACCACAGACCATGGTACCAGAGTATACAAAAGCAGAAACAG
>NW_006307746.1:0-217 GCF_000327345.1 Myotis davidii | reverse complement strand
TGGTAAAGAAGGCAGATAAGCTGACTTTGGGCCGGAACTATCTCTGCCAGCACCCCAGGCTGTGGAAGCCCTCCTTCGAGGTACTCTGGAGAGATGGATTTCAAACACCAGGGTCATCCAGTACCAAGCTGCCAAGGAAGCTACCCCAAAGCCAGTGGGGCCTTTACAAGAGAAGGTATTGGCAAATGGAAGCAAGCTACCAGAGGACCAAATGGTG
>NW_006307745.1:0-217 GCF_000327345.1 Myotis davidii | reverse complement strand
TGGAAGCTTTTTGATGACTGCTTCAATTTCCTTAGTTATCGACCTGTTGAGATTTTATTATTCTTCTGGATTCAGTTTTGGAAGGTCATAGTTTTCTAGGAATATATATATTTTCTCTATGTTGTTTAGTTTGTTAGAGTAGAGTTGTTCACAGTATTTCTTTTTACAATCTTTTGTATTTCCATGGGGTCTCTTGTTATTTTGCCTCTTTCATTTC
>NW_006307744.1:0-217 GCF_000327345.1 Myotis davidii | reverse complement strand
AAAGCCAGCCCTGGAACCACCAAGGACACCCCTACACTGACCCGGTCCGAAGCAGTTGGGCCCTGTGCACCAGCAGACCATGGAAATCAGAACACCCCCCGAGGAGGCACGAGAAGAAAGCTCTCTTCTCATTAGGTCATAAAAGAAGCTAACAGGAGGTGATTTGGGCAAGGTGAGAGATTCATCATTCTTCTAACCTTTTCCCATATTTTAGGAA
>NW_006307743.1:0-217 GCF_000327345.1 Myotis davidii | reverse complement strand
TACATACATACATAAAAACATACAAATACAAGCATACACATACTTGCATATACATACATACACACACATATATACACATTCATACAAACATACACATATATACATACACGTACATACATACAAGTACATATATACACGTACATACATACAAGTACATACATACAAACATACAAACATATACATACATACACATACACATTCATACACATACACATTC
>NW_006307742.1:0-217 GCF_000327345.1 Myotis davidii | reverse complement strand
CTTGATGTGAAAGAGAAACATGGATCAATTGCCTCCCAAACATATGTGCCCGGATAGGGAATCAAACCCACCACCTTTGGTGCATGGGATGACCCTCCAACTAACTGAGGGATGACCCTCCACCAGCTAGGGCCTTTCTCCATACCCCCTTATTTATTTAATTGAATTTATTGGGGGGTGACACTGGTTTGCAAAACCACACAGGTTTCAAGTGTAC
>NW_006307741.1:0-217 GCF_000327345.1 Myotis davidii | reverse complement strand
AATATCCTTGGGTGAGAATTAACAAAAAAATAACCACACCAAACAAACATTGTTTTTTACTCTTTAGATTAGGGCATGCCACACTATTGTTTAATATTTTCAGATTAATTTTTTATTAAAATAATATTATCACAGGTTAGCTTCCCTAGCAGTTAGCTTTGAGATGGAGTTTGGGTATGTATTTGTTTCCTAGGCTGCCATAACAAAGTACCACAGA
>NW_006307740.1:0-217 GCF_000327345.1 Myotis davidii | reverse complement strand
CCCTTCAGCCACTGATGACTATGGCTTCTGGCTCATGGTCTCACTGTTATCATTCTTAGAAACCTCAGCATCCATGTGTTGATCTGTCTAACAGCCTAGTGACTCCCAAGTCCTAGACCTTAGTACCAGCAAGTATTCCTTCAGTCACCCACTACCATGCCTGCACCCATCATGCCCTTCATGCCCTTGCTTCCATCAGTACCCAACCCAGACCTCA
>NW_006307739.1:0-217 GCF_000327345.1 Myotis davidii | reverse complement strand
AAAAAAGATATGGAGTTTAGATGATAATAATATATGAATACTGGCTCATTAGTTGTGGCAAAGGTACCATAGTAATGAAAGACATTAACATTAGGCGAAAACTAGGTGCAGGGTATATGGGAACTTTTTACTTTTTTAGCAACGTTCCTGTAAATTTAGAACTATTCTAAAATAAAAAGTTCATTAAAAATAAAATAGAGAACTGCATTTCAAGAAA
>NW_006307738.1:0-217 GCF_000327345.1 Myotis davidii | reverse complement strand
ACCCTGTTTGTCTATTATTAGATAGGATAAGTGTCCTGATATTTAATACTGGACCCTGATGGTCTGGAATGAACATAGAGTTGTGTTTTTGTTATTGTTGTTGTTTTAATACTAGAAATAACATGTCATTGACAAGCAGAAAAAATTATACTTGGATACTTGGGGCATTTCCTAATTGAGGACTTAATAGACTTTGGGTGCTCTTTTGAGGTTTAAG
>NW_006307737.1:0-217 GCF_000327345.1 Myotis davidii | reverse complement strand
ACACCTCTGCCAGGGATCCTGTGGCCTCTGGCCTGCCTTGTGTCCTTTCCCTTCCCTTCAAAGTCTAACCCACTTATTCCTGGTGGATCCCAGAGCTTCCTGGGGATGCAAACAGATACTCTCCTGTGCTCACAACTGCCTGCTACCTACACCATCCAGCCTAGAGGACTTCACAGCCCTCATGGACCCTGCTCCTACCATACCCCAATGCTGACTT
>NW_006307736.1:0-217 GCF_000327345.1 Myotis davidii | reverse complement strand
TATTTTATATTGTTGAGGAAATTAGCAAGAATTTAATATTTAATTAAATAAATACTCTGGTCCTTACAGATTGGTAATCCAGAACTAGTTGGAATTTCTCTCAATGTTAAAGACCTACTATGTGCTAGTTAATAATATGTAATCTCATTTATTCCTCCAAACAATTTCATAAAGAGAATGGTGTGATATTATAGCTGAAATGTCTTTATCACTTGAA
>NW_006307735.1:0-217 GCF_000327345.1 Myotis davidii | reverse complement strand
CCACTTGACAATGACATAACTTATCCAAACAATGTTCTTCTTTTAAGCATTCAATAAATGCCTATACTTTACTTATAGCGTAGGAGCGCTGTGTAGTGGGAAGAAAACAATAGATGTAACCATAGGCATTTTCAAGCTCTGTATGTTGATGTCATATATTTCCGTATCTTTAAAATAGGAACAACACTAAAAAGTATTGTACATGAGAATAAAATAG
>NW_006307734.1:0-217 GCF_000327345.1 Myotis davidii | reverse complement strand
ATAGGCTTATCTTTTGCGAGACTTTCAGTTCCGTAATATATATGAATGTCAGTTTTCGTTAAAAGGCAAAAAAGGCGTTGCAACGAAAGCTTTGAGTACTGACACGTTTTGGCTTAAGACGGAAGACCGATGATGAATAACTGGAAGACAAAAAGAAGAAATGGGGGTAAAGAAAAAGAAAATAGTTCTGTGATTAAGTTGATTACCCGATGCCGCC
>NW_006307733.1:0-217 GCF_000327345.1 Myotis davidii | reverse complement strand
TTGATGCTGCTGCCTGGAGCAGAGTTGAGAAACAGGGCCTGATGGAGTGTTGAGGTCTACCGCTGATGCCAGATGGGCATGAGGAGTCACGTTTCAGGTGTTTGCCATCCCTGCCCATACGCACCTGGAACCCCACAGCAGGGGGTAATGATGGGAATGGCCCTGCGGGTAGGAGTGGGGGAGATACAGACTGCAAACCCAGACACTTCCCTTAATA
>NW_006307732.1:0-217 GCF_000327345.1 Myotis davidii | reverse complement strand
ATAGAGTGTATTGTAACATCATAGACAGTATTGGGAGTTCATGTAGTTGATTGTTACTTCCTAGACTGGATTGTGACTTCTTAGAGAAGATTGTGACATCATAAATAGGATTGTTACTTCATAGACATAATTGTTACTTCATAGGATTGGTACTTCATATTCTGTACTGTTAAATCAGACAGGATAATAAGTTCATAAAGAGGATTTTTATTGCATA
>NW_006307731.1:0-217 GCF_000327345.1 Myotis davidii | reverse complement strand
CTATGTACGGCCAGTCTCCCTGAGCCTCCCAGCAGAGCCTCAACTGCTCCCCATGGCCCTAGGTGCTCTGGTCAGGCCAGTCTTCTGCTTGTCCACGCCCTCCCAAGCTCCATGTTTTCTCTGGATTCGTGTCAGGCTGCATGGGTCCCTGATTTCGCACAGTTATCAGCTGTGTGACTGTGCCCGTTTCAAAAACCTGTCTGGGTCTCTAGGCCTT
>NW_006307730.1:0-217 GCF_000327345.1 Myotis davidii | reverse complement strand
GCCGATCTCGTCCTGGCCCCCCTCACCGCCCTCAGGACCCGACCCGTGCACAAACTCGTACACCGGGCCTTTAATGTTTTATATTTACCTTGACTGTTACGTCCTATTGAGTCATCTACATGTCAACATTGGGTTGCTTTTATCTCAACTTACCCTAACTTCTCACTTGGTAACTTGATCTCAGTTCTCCCTTTGGTCCCTTTAAGTTTGCTGTTAA
>NW_006307729.1:0-217 GCF_000327345.1 Myotis davidii | reverse complement strand
GCCAAGGCCAGGCCAGCAAACCCACAGAGAAACGGTTAACCTGACGATTTGAAAACTGCACATTCTGAGGATATTGGCCCAACATCTCCTCCAGGGAAACAGCAGCCAGTGCCTGGGGGGCTTCGTTGTCAAGGGCAATAAAAACAGCTGTCAAGTTCGAGTTCACTGGTAGCTGCTGGTCTCTGTTCCCCCTCCCCCACCCACCTTGCCCACCTGC
>NW_006307728.1:0-217 GCF_000327345.1 Myotis davidii | reverse complement strand
CCAATGAAAGGGGGACCCTCGCCGGTGCTGCCTATATTTGATGCCACATGAAACGGGCAGACGCGGCCCTGTCCCTGGCGAGCGCTTCTCACCAGGTCACTGCTTCACCCTCGGTTTCTCATCCAAGGCGGCCTCCTAATCTCAAGATCCTTAGCGACACCGACAAAGGTCCTTTTTCAAACATGGTCGCACTCCCGGGTCTGGGAGGTTAGGACGG
>NW_006307727.1:0-217 GCF_000327345.1 Myotis davidii | reverse complement strand
TTCTCCTGAACTCCAGAACTCATAGACCATATACTGAACACCTCCACTTGAACATCGTAAAGGCACTTCAAATTCAACATGTCAAAAAAACGAACTCATACCCCACTCCCCTAAACAGCATTTACCTGTTTTGTACGATTTACCTCTTATGAATGGTAAAACCATCTATCCACTTACCTGAAATAGAAACCTAGTAGTCATCCCCAATTCTTTCTTC
>NW_006307726.1:0-217 GCF_000327345.1 Myotis davidii | reverse complement strand
CTTCTGCACAGAAAAAGAAATGGACATCAAAACGAACAGGCAACAGTTCCTGCGGAGAGCTCAGTGAGAGGCAGAGCGCGCCTTCTCCTCCTGGCTCCTCCAGGCCCTCCGCCCCGCCGGCGGGTGCACTGTGGGCCCGGGAGGGGCAGCAGGCTCTGTCTGCAGACCGGGATCCCTCCCTGCAGTGCCCACTGCCCAGGCCCAAGCTCGGAAGCGG
>NW_006307725.1:0-217 GCF_000327345.1 Myotis davidii | reverse complement strand
CCTTCCATCACCATATAGTTGACCTCTTTACCCTTCTCATCCTCCCCCTACCACCTTCCCTCTCTGGTAACCACCATATTGCTGTCTGTCTGAGTTTGTTATTTTTTGTTTTACTAGTATATCCCACATTTGAATAGATCAGATGGTTCTTGCCCTTTTCCATCTTACTTATTTCACTCAGCAGTTTTTCCTCTTTTTTATGGCTGAGTAGTATTCC
>NW_006307724.1:0-217 GCF_000327345.1 Myotis davidii | reverse complement strand
TTTAATAACTTTAGAGCTTGAAATTCACACCTAGTAAAGTATTAGCTGTGCATACAAAATGTTAAAAAAATGTTTACTGAAGCCTGATACACTGTACACACAGAACACTGCTCATATAAACGTCCCATTGGCTAATGTTCACCAGGTTAACACACCTGTGTAACCAGCACCCAGATCCAGAAGCAGGGCCCTGGTTGGTTTGGCTCAGTGGATAGAG
>NW_006307723.1:0-217 GCF_000327345.1 Myotis davidii | reverse complement strand
ATGTGGAGGGTGGAAGAAGTAACACGTGTGGTAATTTTGGTTCACTCTCTAATGTTTAGAAATGATACAGTCAAATTCCGTCAGCTCACCGAGTGGTACATGTGTGCACCGGGAAAATGACCAGACGAAATGCCTTCTTTCCTTCCCCATCCCAATTGGAAATACTTGGGCTGCTTCTGCCAGATCCTCTCATCTCTACTACATACCCTGCTTATGC
>NW_006307722.1:0-217 GCF_000327345.1 Myotis davidii | reverse complement strand
ATGAATTCATGCACTGGGCCTCTAGTTTCATAAGAAAAGAAAACAAGGAAAGGAGAAACTGTCACAGACAAGAGAAACTTATGGAGATGTGATGGCTAAGCATGTGTCATATGTATTCTGGGGGGGAACAGAAAAGGGACATCAGGTTAAAAACAAGGAACTAGGGGGAAATATAGACTTCAATTAATATATCAATATTGGCTCATCAGTTGTAACA
>NW_006307721.1:0-217 GCF_000327345.1 Myotis davidii | reverse complement strand
AAACTACTGCCAAGAACATAACTCTTTTGTCAGCACGTGTCTTTCTCCATGATAGGAAGAACAGGAATCTCCGAGTTCTAGGTCAGGGGCCTTTTGACTTTTATTTGATGGTGTGCTGCCAAATTGCCCTCCAAATAGGTGTCGGTAAACCCCACTCCAACCAGCAGTTGCTTGGGAATTTTCTTGCCAGCACTGGATATTAGAATCTTTGTGAGTG
>NW_006307720.1:0-217 GCF_000327345.1 Myotis davidii | reverse complement strand
AGTCTAGGATGGTCCATTTTTATCAGCCACATATCTGGTTTTTATAAGGATTAGACAAGTGAATTGACGGGGTGATGACAGAAACCATTACCCCTGTATCCTTTAGGTATTTGGTACTAATCCCTGTAGTTCCTCTAGGGAAGCTATATTGTTCTTAGAGGTTGAAAAATGTATTAGGCTGGTAATGCAATTTCAGGAGATTCTACTAGGCCTTCCC
>NW_006307719.1:0-217 GCF_000327345.1 Myotis davidii | reverse complement strand
TCCTGACAAAACACTGCTGTTCTGTGAGTGGGAACAATGAGCTCAATAGTCCCCTCTGTCACCCTCAGAGGCAGACCACCTCTGGTGTGTTATCTGAGGGTCAGGAAACATAAACAAACAGGCACGCAAGAGGCAGAGAGTGATGCTGGTGAGAAATGGGACATAGCTAGGCTTTCAGCCCTTGAAGATCACAACACTCATTCAAAAGCTCTTTCCT
>NW_006307718.1:0-217 GCF_000327345.1 Myotis davidii | reverse complement strand
GCTGCAGCCAGCCACAGGCACTGGCGCCCAGGATGTTGGGGCGGGCGGCTTCTCTGGCTGGCTGTGGCCCAGGACCACAAGGCAGGCACCTTCTTTGTCTCCTGAGCCGCAGCCAGCCTTGGGCACTAGTGCCCGGACCTCAGGCAGGCAGCTTCTCCGTCTCCCCCAGGACCATGGGACAGGAGGCTTCTCTGGGTGGCTGTGGCCCGGGACTGTG
>NW_006307717.1:0-217 GCF_000327345.1 Myotis davidii | reverse complement strand
TCGGGACACTCATAAGTCAAGGCCCCACGGTATTCGAGAAGAGCTGACATCACAGTATACCGAGCATGCTTACAATTTTTTGGAACTATTTTTCTAGAGCCTGATACTTGCGGGAGAGCTCGTCTGGACATAGCAGCCTTGGCTCATACTCTAATTTCTGATTGAAGGTGGCTTTCACATCCTCAGATGCTTGATTGCACTTACTTGGCAGTGTTGT
>NW_006307716.1:0-217 GCF_000327345.1 Myotis davidii | reverse complement strand
ATATTTTGCTCTCATGAATGATGCTTCCTTCTACATCACATTTTTATCATTATCAACCTGCCTGTTTTTATAAGGGAGGATAATTTCAGAGTAATTGAATAACTGGTTCATGGAGTGTGTGCATTTTAAATTTGAAAAATTCAGATCTAAAAAGTTCATTTTTTCTCCATAGCCACACCCACAGAGTGTATGTTTAAACCTTCTATCATTGGAGAAG
>NW_006307715.1:0-217 GCF_000327345.1 Myotis davidii | reverse complement strand
CGGTGGGAGGTGCTCACCGAGCCCCCCTGGCACCCACCCACAGCCGCGGCTTCAGGTGACAGGTGGCCTAGACTGGGCAGGAGGCGGCCTGCATGATGCAACAGCTGCTGCCCGTCTCCTGGGAGAAAGGCCTGGGCACAGGCTGGTCCCCGCCCGGCCAATGGGGAGCCTGGTGCTCTCCCCGACCCTGTCCTGGGTGTGGGGAAGGGGCCACACA
>NW_006307714.1:0-217 GCF_000327345.1 Myotis davidii | reverse complement strand
CCCACGCTGCGTGCCCGGCCCCCGGGTCAGCGCAGCCAGCACCGGGAGCTGGGGGAAACGCTGCTGCGGAACCTGACGGTGCAGGCGGAGTCGCCCTTCGGAGTGGAGGCCCTCGCCCACCTGCTGCTCTCCGGGAGTCCTGAGGACCGTGTGGCCTGTGCGCTGACCTTGCCCTTCATTTGTCGGAAGCCCTCTCTGTGGCGCCGGCTGCTTCTGG
>NW_006307713.1:0-217 GCF_000327345.1 Myotis davidii | reverse complement strand
AAGTAGAATTGCTGGATCATATGGTAATTCTGTTACTAATTTTTTGAGGATCCTTTATACTATTTTCCATAGTGCCTGTACCAATTTAGAATACTACTAACAGTGTGCATCAGGGATCCCTTTTTTTCCACATCCATGCCAGTATTTATTTATTTTTTGGTCTTTTTGATGACAACCATTTTACCAGATGTGAGGTGATATCTCATTGTGGTTTTGA
>NW_006307712.1:0-217 GCF_000327345.1 Myotis davidii | reverse complement strand
AGGGCCATAAGATTGATGAAAAAAGAAGTAAATTGATCACGCCGAAGAGAAAGTTCATGCTGAACATGTAAATCCAGGTAACCTAGTTACACAGAGACCACAAGAAGATCAACTGAAGAAAAAGACACGTGTCCACACAGAGGGGAGAATACAGGAATCAAAAGGAGCATCCAAAGAACCTGGTGAGGAAGCACTGTGTTCCGGGAAAGGCTGTTTC
>NW_006307711.1:0-217 GCF_000327345.1 Myotis davidii | reverse complement strand
AAAAAAAAAAAAAGAAAACCCTAAAAACACACAAACACTTGGAGAGTACAGAGCAGTGACAGGGTTAAAAATGAGATGAAGGAAGAAATCAAAAGATACCTTGACACAAAGGAAATGAGAACATGACAACTAAAAATTTATGGGACATCATGAAAGCAGTTCTAAGAGGGAAACTCACAGCAATCCAGGCCTATTTCAAGAAATAAGAAAAATCTCA
>NW_006307710.1:0-217 GCF_000327345.1 Myotis davidii | reverse complement strand
GATATTTTATGGAGCAACTACTCCCAGTCCAAGGACATTTACTAGTAAATTCATCTCCAGTCTGCCGAGTAAGGCAGAAATTCTTTTTATGTAGAGAACAACTCTCTTTCATTCACATTCACAGGGTATTTGTGAAAAAATACCTGTTAATAGTGAAACAGGAATTTTGGGGAGTAAAACAGACAGGTTTTAGGAAGGTTTAGAAATTAAGGGGACC
>NW_006307709.1:0-217 GCF_000327345.1 Myotis davidii | reverse complement strand
TCAATAAAAACATGTTTTTTTAAAAAAAAAGGAGCAAGTCTAAAAAACACAGGTGATAAAAGAATCATAATTTCTAGTTTTTAGTTCTTTAACCCCCAAACCAAGGGCACTTTTTACCTCGAGATGATTGTACCCTTTGTACCTGCTATCTCTAAGAATCCTTTCAGGGCCCTCTTTATGTCCCTGTTCCTAAGACTGTAGATGAAGGGGTTCAGCA
>NW_006307708.1:0-217 GCF_000327345.1 Myotis davidii | reverse complement strand
AACACTCCCCAGGAAGCCACCAGTCTATTCCCCACAGATCTCTGGTGAAGAGGTTGGGCTGGGGAAGATAAGAGGCACGTCCAGTAAAGTCTGGGTGACATAGGGCAAGCACTTGTTTGTCAGTCACACCTGGCAAAAGGTTACTGGCCCGAGTAGGGGTGGCCACGGAAAGCTCCAGAAGATCTGAGGTCATCTACACAAGAAGTGTGCTCTCTTG
>NW_006307707.1:0-217 GCF_000327345.1 Myotis davidii | reverse complement strand
GCGCTGCCTCTGGGTTGGAGGAGCAGACACACAGCCCGCAGGGGGGCGGGCAGCCAGCAGCCCCAAGCCCCGACTCGGCGCCTGGGTTGGAGAAGCAGAGACACAAGCCTTTAAGGAGGCCCGGTACCCAGCAGCCCCAAGCCCCACAGCCGTGGAGGCACTGGAGCCACTGGGGTCAGAGTAACAGAGACACAGCCCACAGGGGGGCCAGCACCCA
>NW_006307706.1:0-217 GCF_000327345.1 Myotis davidii | reverse complement strand
CAACATGCATTAAAGAATCAGATTACTTACATTAACTTAGTCTGGGGCTGCTAACAACAGGAACACGCCTTAATGGGGAAGGTGTGGTCCCAGTGAATATGGTTTGCAAGTATCGTTCTTAGAAAGGTCTTCATTAAATTGTTCTTTATATAATATTTGCTAATATAACTAATTTAAATTTTGACATATAAAATTTTAAATTTATATTTCTAGTATT
>NW_006307705.1:0-217 GCF_000327345.1 Myotis davidii | reverse complement strand
GTATAACTCTTTGACCATAATAGGAATCTATGAATCACAATGATACAAATAAAACTTGAATAAATATATAAATAATTGAATAATAGAGGAGAAGGGAAAGCTCTATCCTAAGATAAAACCACCTAATAAATCTAGAAGGAATGAGGACTAAGAAAAGCAACACTTGACAATTACCATAGTAACGATTGAGGTAAGAGTCCTGAACAGATGCTCAGTC
>NW_006307704.1:0-217 GCF_000327345.1 Myotis davidii | reverse complement strand
TTAGTGTTACATGCCATAGCCCAATATTTACTAAGTGTCTTGAGCGGAATCTGGATTAGAACTTGTTTTTTAACACTGTATGAATGATTTTCTTTTCTTTTCTTTTTTATTGTGATAAAAAATTTTAATTTTATAAGTGGCAAAATAGGTAGAAAGATTAGCCTTTTGGTTCACACAGTGCAGTCAAACTGCTGCTTATAACCTGATTCTAAAATAG
>NW_006307703.1:0-217 GCF_000327345.1 Myotis davidii | reverse complement strand
ATGGGGGTGATCAGCTCCGTGGCAGTTGTCACTTTGCCTTTTACTATCATGATATTGAGGTTCATGAGATAGTAAACGGTCAGGTGAAGCACGCGTCATCTCGGCACTGCCGGTCCAGCATGACGGACAGCGGGCGCCTCTGCAGCATCTCCTCGCGTGTGTCATCCAACTGGACTCCCAGTGTGGGTCGCCGGTGTTCTGTGGTCTGCTCCTCCTC
>NW_006307702.1:0-217 GCF_000327345.1 Myotis davidii | reverse complement strand
ATACTGACAAAAACCCTGGGCAGGCAGCAGCACATGGCCTTTCAATTCAAGTTCCCCCACAAGCTGGCAATTGTTTCCTTCATGCTGGTAAGTATCTTGCAGGAGGATGGAGGTGGGAATGCAGAGAGGAGGGAGGATGGGTCCACATGGAAACCATTGGTGGCACTCCTAGGCTAGAGCTGAAGGTAAAAGCCCAGATTTTCTAGTTTCCTTTTCC
>NW_006307701.1:0-217 GCF_000327345.1 Myotis davidii | reverse complement strand
CACTCCTACTTATATATCCAAGAAAATGAAAACACACATCTACCTCAAAACTCCAATATGAATGTTCATAGCAGCATTATTCCTAGTAGCCAAAAAGTGGAAACAACCCATAGTCCACCAAATGATGATGGATAAATCCACAGTGGACAGCAGGGCTAAAGACAGCAGGTACTTGGGGTCCCAGGACCTCAAACAGTAGGTGCAGAGGACAGAAATT
>NW_006307700.1:0-217 GCF_000327345.1 Myotis davidii | reverse complement strand
CTATATATATAAAAGCCAAGCGGCCAGAATGGCGGAACAACTGGAATGACCAGTCGCTATGACCTGCCCTGTGGTGGCCAATACTCCCAATGGGAGCCCCAATCAGTCCCCCCCAAACCGGTCATGGCCCCACCCCCCTCCTCTGCCCAGCCCGGCCCCGATTGGCCACCCCACCCCAATCGGGGGCGGGGCCAGCTGACCAACCTCCTGCATCCCC
>NW_006307699.1:0-217 GCF_000327345.1 Myotis davidii | reverse complement strand
GGACATTTACAATAAATCTATCTCAAGAAATCATCTTTAGAAAGCCAAAATCAGCTTCCAAGATGCCCCTATTGGATTCCTGCATCTTAAGAAAGGCTGTAAGACCTGGCCAGTTAAGTCAGTGGTTGGAGCTTTTGCTCCAGGAGCAAATGGTCCCTGGTGCCATAATGGTCAAGGGCAAAGACCTCAGTTGTGGGTTTAATCCTAAGGCCATGTC
>NW_006307698.1:0-217 GCF_000327345.1 Myotis davidii | reverse complement strand
TTTTGCCTCATGTCTCTCCTGTGCTGTTCACTTTGCCGTGCTTTTCATCCTTAGGAGCTCCTTTCCACACTCAGCTCTGCTGTGAACCTCCTGTCTCTCTGCTGCTGGTCCCCACCTGCAAATCCATGAAGGTGCTCTCCCCGCTCCCAGGATGCTGCTCCTTACACATAATCAGAAGGAAAGTGATGAATGTAGAGAAAGACATGGCTTCCTATTT
>NW_006307697.1:0-217 GCF_000327345.1 Myotis davidii | reverse complement strand
TCAGAGGATCTGACCTGCCGTCTAATATCCTCCTCCCGAGAGCCGGTCTTGCTCCCCGTTTCTTCTGTAGACACCAAAGCTCTAACACTTGGTCACGAGCTCGGATAGAGTTAAATCAGTAGACAATTTGTAGAATTGAGGCAGGAACCTGCTGCAGCAACGGCTTTGGGAGCTTTTAGGAGGCAACGTCAACCACGCAGCCTACGCTTCCACTTGC
>NW_006307696.1:0-217 GCF_000327345.1 Myotis davidii | reverse complement strand
CTACTGTGCACAGGAGTTGTCGCTAAAGGCACCCGAAGAAGGTAAATCCCACAGACTCTATCAAAGAGGGTTTTCTCTGCCTAAGGGAGGCTCAGGAATTTCTGTAAAACAGGACCGATTTCCAGTATTATGGGCGCACTTTCTCTGTGCACACCCCTGCTGCCCTGTTTGATGAAGAGATACGTTCAGGTTAGGTTTCTGGCTATGGCACCAAAAT
>NW_006307695.1:0-217 GCF_000327345.1 Myotis davidii | reverse complement strand
ACAGATGTAGTCCTCTGGGTTCCCTCCATCTAAACCCTGGTTTACTTTCTCCCTCAGTGGATGAAGCAAGAAATGGAGAAAACATCCCTCCCCACACCCAAATCAACACTGTGTTGCCTAGGCTACCAAATCCCCCCTCCCTCCCCACACACACACGAAAGGAAAATACTTGTTCAGGTTGCAACATAAGGGAGGAGAGGACAGATCAGAAACCAGC
>NW_006307694.1:0-217 GCF_000327345.1 Myotis davidii | reverse complement strand
AGCCATGGCGATCGAGGGATGCAGGCCATTCCGCCCTTCGAAAGCCATGGTGGGGGTCCGCGTTTGCTGCCTCACCGGCGCCCTGGCCCTCCCACCCTCCGATCACTAGGTTGGGGTCCTCGGTTGCTGCCTGGCCTACACCCTGGCCCTCCCACCCTTCGATTGCAATAATGGGGATCCGGGATTACTGCCTGGATTGCAACACCGCACTCCCACC
>NW_006307693.1:0-217 GCF_000327345.1 Myotis davidii | reverse complement strand
GAGTTTTAATTTCTCTGTAATCCAGGGAATCATGTCTTCTTGGAATGTAACAAATTAGCATCAAATGTTTCTGGTTCAGTAAAAGACTGATGGCATTAGAATCCATGCTCATAAGATGAATTAGTCTTATTTTGAAAGTGTTATCTTGGGAAGCATTTGGTGACAGTCCTGAGTACCACAATAAGATATCTCTAAAACTTTTTTAAAGATTATGAAG
>NW_006307692.1:0-217 GCF_000327345.1 Myotis davidii | reverse complement strand
ATATATATATATATATATATAACAATTATCACTGAAAGGTTTTATCAAAAACCTTTTATTTTAATTCTAACTAATTATTACTTCTTAATAAATCTGTGAGAGTCTAAAGTCTCTTACAAACTCAGAGACTGAAAATAACCACATCAGTGGTCTGAACATAAAAATTCCCAATTGGAAGTGAGTCATGGTGTGTAGTCACGTCCTAGGCCTGTAGCTT
>NW_006307691.1:0-217 GCF_000327345.1 Myotis davidii | reverse complement strand
CATTACAGTGTTGATAGAGGTGAACGTTGGCGCCCATCTGCTGATGATGTCTCCGTTAGTATTTATTTTCCGGTGGTAAGGCCAATAGGCTAATCTCTTTTCGGCAGCCACATTTTTATTGTAGAACCCGCTATTTTAAATATTACTTGGTTTTATTTAACACAAAAACCCTTTTGTGCTAACCGTTTTAATTAAGGTAATCTGCTTTTTCGCACGT
>NW_006307690.1:0-217 GCF_000327345.1 Myotis davidii | reverse complement strand
CACTTGGCCAGCGGGTTGCGGGGTGCCTTGCTCTTGGCAGCGTAGATGGCGAAGCCCTCCCCCTGCTTCAGCAGGCTCTACTGGGGGGGTGCCGACGCACACGGGTGGCTGACATTGTACAGGTACAGGTGGCCGCTGGCATGTGATGCCAGAAACAGGCTCTCCGACTCAGGCAGCCACTTCAGGTATGTCACCTTGGTCTTGTCAATCAGCTGCT
>NW_006307689.1:0-217 GCF_000327345.1 Myotis davidii | reverse complement strand
AAAAAAAACACATCCTATTTAACACTGATGTTTATATAGGAAAAGTACATTTAGGAGACTTACTTCTCTGTCTTCTCTCTCAAGTGTAATGTTTATTATTGCAAAGGGGAAATGTTGCAATAATTGATGGTGGTTGTGATACTTGCTATTTTGTATAGAAAAACAATTACTAACTTTCAAATAGAAAAGTAGATAGACAGTAATTAAGAATACAAAA
>NW_006307688.1:0-217 GCF_000327345.1 Myotis davidii | reverse complement strand
CATTCCTTTCCTCTGAGATTGTGCACTTCCTTCAGTGCTTCCATGTCTCTGAATCCACTCCATACACCACTTTATTTTGATATATTTTGTTAATATATCAGTGAGATCAGGTGATACTCGTTCTCTGACTTATTTTGCTTGGTATGATGCTCTCCAGGTCCCTCTGCTGTCTGTAAGTGTAAATATTCTTTTTTACTGCTACATAGTATTCCATGGT
>NW_006307687.1:0-217 GCF_000327345.1 Myotis davidii | reverse complement strand
TTTTATCCAATCCCAGAGATGTCCCTGCTTTGCATCCTCCCACCCCCTGAATCTACCACCGATGGAGTTTATGAAGCCCTCCTTCCGCCTCCTCCTTTTATTCTAATGTACAAAGTAAGCTGGAAACAGCCATTCTCCGGGGCATTTTCTCAGTCTACTGAGATTTTGCTTCCAGGCGGTTGTTAGTTTGGCTCAAATACTCATAAAAATTCTCTAC
>NW_006307686.1:0-217 GCF_000327345.1 Myotis davidii | reverse complement strand
TGCTATGTGGGGGATATGAAGTTGTTTCTTCTAAGGCTCCATCTCCCTTCTCTTGTAATATGATCCATAAGACATCATTTACTATGACACTTTTCCCAAAGAGTTAGTTAATCAGTTTGGAATTACACCTTGAAGGAAGCTGGTAGTTTATACACACAGACAGTGGAACAATCTAGGGTGAGCTTTACATCTCCAAGGCTTAGCAACTTCCAAGATT
>NW_006307685.1:0-217 GCF_000327345.1 Myotis davidii | reverse complement strand
GCATAATGCTCTCCAGTTCCATCCATGCCATTTTAATAATTTTTTTTAACAGCAAATGATAGGATTGGTAAATAAGAATATGGGTAAGCAAAAAATATTCAACTGAGCCACAAACATTTTAAAAATTAAAAAATTATGAAAAAGAAGGTAAGAGATACTGGGACAACAAGAAAAGGTCTAGTACAGTTATAACTGGAGATTAAGGAGTAGAAAAAAA
>NW_006307684.1:0-217 GCF_000327345.1 Myotis davidii | reverse complement strand
CGATTTCCCAGTTCGTCCCAGAGAGCTTCTCTCGAAGCGAAAACCGTCCTCCCCACAGACGAACGTGGGGGCTGGGGAGGACCCAGGAGTGCTCCCACGCTCACGCTCGCCTGACTTCCAGAGACACCCGCACACAGCCTTAAGGACTGCGGCTCCATCTGACCAGGCGCGGGGGCGGGGGGGAGGGATGGCTTTTATTATCGGCCACACCTCACTG
>NW_006307683.1:0-217 GCF_000327345.1 Myotis davidii | reverse complement strand
TAAAGGAATGAATGGAGTGTGTATATCCTGCTTGCAACAGTCCACAATTACATTCAGGTAAGGTTTTGGTAGATATTGAAACACAATGTGATAGATCGTATAACTCTTTATCAGTACTAGCAGTACATTTCCTCCGGGCTGGTGGTTCTCAAACTGAGGCATGCACAGAATCATCTGTAGGGTAATTGCTGAGTTCACCTCCAGAGTTTCTGATTCA
>NW_006307682.1:0-217 GCF_000327345.1 Myotis davidii | reverse complement strand
TGCCCTCTTTACCTGATGTTGTTGTTGTTGACTGTTGACTACATAGAAGATCTATGTGTATACTAGAGGTGCAGTGCATGAATTCATGCCCGGGTGCAGTCTGGCCGGCCCACCCCAGTCAGGGTAGGGGGAGCCGATCAGAGGCGGGGCCAGCCAGGAGGGGTCACAGTCGGTTGGCCGTCTGGCTCCACACCCTGGTCCAACTCCCAGTTGAACT
>NW_006307681.1:0-217 GCF_000327345.1 Myotis davidii | reverse complement strand
AATTCTCTTGAATCTCTTGTTTTGTTCGGAGCAGGTTCTGTCTCAAATTTCATTGTTTCTATTTGCTCTTGCATTTTTTCACTTATCTGAGACTAGTATTGTAGGAAAATGGGGCACATACCTATCAAAATCAGGGAGACAGGTAAGAGGCAAATTATTAAAACTTGCTCAAGACTATCAGAATGCACCAAGGGCTCTTTCCAACCTCACTCACCCA
>NW_006307680.1:0-217 GCF_000327345.1 Myotis davidii | reverse complement strand
TTCAAGAGTCCCGTCCTCAGGGAAGCCCTCCCTACCCTGACTCACAGCCCTGCTGTGGTTCATGCCCATGTTCCAGGTGACTTTTCCTTTCTTGGTTGCAGCAGAATGCTGGTTGGGGTCTGGATTTGGGGCTATGCTACACACTGTTAGTACAGTTGCCGGAGCCCAGTCACCCCAACTAGCCCTCAGCTGTGTCATGCATGTTACTGTGTTTCAA
>NW_006307679.1:0-217 GCF_000327345.1 Myotis davidii | reverse complement strand
TTGAGAACCGATGCTCTATATTATGTGCCAGAGTCTTTGAGATTGAAGAAACAATCAAAGGTCTTTGAGCTCGGAAAACAAAAACAAAAATTTCAAAGTTCTTGTCCAAAGTAGCTGATTGGTCCTCAAAGATACTCATAGTAAAAGAGCTGAGAAACATACAAATCCAGTTACTCAAACCTAACAGCTAGGGCAGGGGTGGGCAAACTTTTTGACT
>NW_006307678.1:0-217 GCF_000327345.1 Myotis davidii | reverse complement strand
TGGAGATGCACAGCCCAGAAGTCAGGTCTGGCTTCTAGATGACAGCAGAGTGTCAACTGCTCAAGGGCAGGCATTGTTGCCTGTTTCACTCGCCGCTGAATCCGCAGCACCTAGAGAGTAGGTGCTCAATACATATTTCCTGAAGAAATGACTGCGTTCTGGTTCATCCTCCAAAAATCTCACGCTCAACATGACTCCATAGCTGTAACTAACTGAT
>NW_006307677.1:0-217 GCF_000327345.1 Myotis davidii | reverse complement strand
ATCAATAAAATATATTAAAAAAAAGAAAATTTAGAGTGTATATGGGAGATATATAAGTCTAACCAAGAACACATACAGATCATAAATGTGGTTGCAACAAAAAGAAGCTCAAAGAACATGCAATAAACATAATAAAAGCAAAAGGAGAAATATAATAATTCACAGTTCTAGTTGAGGATTTCAACACTTTATTCTCAACAGCCACTGGCCACTGCCC
>NW_006307676.1:0-217 GCF_000327345.1 Myotis davidii | reverse complement strand
AGGCATTCAGGTGCCTCCACCAGCCTCTGTGAGCCTGCCCCGCATGAGTCCACCCTGACAGGCCGATCAAGTTCCATACACGCCAGGGTTCCGGGCTGCATGGCAGTCTGTGGGCTGGGGTGGTTTCCCAGGAGTAAACGTCCCTGAGGAAGCCCTTTGCCTGTCTGTGGGTCAGGCTTCTCCTTCATGTCATTACAGAGGTGAAAGGCCCACCTCT
>NW_006307675.1:0-217 GCF_000327345.1 Myotis davidii | reverse complement strand
GCAGGAGGACTCCACAGGAAGGTCACTGAGAATTCAGCTGAATCATGACCATCAATAGGCCATCATGCTGCTGATGTAGAAGTCAGGTTCAACTGAACTGGCACCATTGTGGAGAGCAATACCACTATCTGCTGTTCACATACACAAATTTCTGTGCCCAGATATAGGGGACTGTCCGCATGAAATGCCTCTCTGGGCTCATTGACTGTCTCAAGGA
>NW_006307674.1:0-217 GCF_000327345.1 Myotis davidii | reverse complement strand
TTTTTTTAAGAAGCACTCAAAACAGCATGTGGGATACCAAATTATTTTTATTGTAATGAAGTCTTCTGGCTTATTGTTTGTTTACAGATTTTATCAATAATAGACACCAAGGCGAAATGTCATGATTTGAGACACTGAAGCCTAGTAGATCTATTTCACTTGATGTGTGTAGTCAATAGAACAACTCATTTGTGTTTTGGCACAGAGAAAATAAAAA
>NW_006307673.1:0-217 GCF_000327345.1 Myotis davidii | reverse complement strand
GGGGATTGTTTTCTTGTCCAGAATCAAATTGTGTTTTGGTAATGAAGAATATCTTGATTGTGGGCGAAGACGCTACCTCAAGACCGCTTTCCATGTTGTTGAGTTCAAATTTGTTATTCTATTCTTCTTCTTCTCTTGCGCACCTCAACGGTTTTGTTGGTTTTCTGGTGTTTCTGATATGAATCTTTGATAAACAATAATTCCCACTGAAGCCAGG
>NW_006307672.1:0-215 GCF_000327345.1 Myotis davidii | reverse complement strand
AGCAGGTATGAATAATTTGCTACCTCATTTCTCATATATTTTTAGTTGATTTAAACTAAAAGAAACAGTTACCTTATCCCCATCTACTATTTATTCATTCAATTATATCAGTATGAACAAATATTTTTATTGTCATCTATGGATTATAATCTATTATTATACTTACTTGTTTTGATGACTAAATTGTTCTAGAATCGGCCAGTGGCATCTCATTC
>NW_006307671.1:0-217 GCF_000327345.1 Myotis davidii | reverse complement strand
AGGAAGGTTGAGAACCACTGGTTTAGATATTGGAAATGAGAGGCAATGGACTTGATACTTTCCTAAATAGAAAGTAGCTGTGGGTGGGATAAAGACCCTGCAGGTGAATAACTAAGGATTGATTTAAGGTGATGGATGTTCTTTTTCCCCCTTGGAGGTCAAGGTGCCGTGATGGAGTTATAGAGAGCGAATACATTTTAGAGTGGTGAGAAATGAT
>NW_006307670.1:0-217 GCF_000327345.1 Myotis davidii | reverse complement strand
TGCCCTGACCAGGAATTAAACTGTGACCTCCTGCTTTCTAGGTACACGTTCAACCACTGAGCCACCTGGCTAGGCCCACAGGGCCTTTGTGACCACCCCTGGTCTCTAGGCCGTCATGTGACTTGATAAACCCTCTCCCATAGGAGCTGCCCCGCCACTCGCCACTGAGGGAGCACCTGCGTCGTCTCCTGCAGGCCCACCTGGGCTGCCTCTGTCC
>NW_006307669.1:0-217 GCF_000327345.1 Myotis davidii | reverse complement strand
ATGGATGGATGGTGAATGAATGAATGAATGAATGCTAACACTGACATAACAGCATTTTTTATTTGTTTATTTTTAAAGTTTCACAGTAGTTAAATAGTTAAGAGATAGAAGGTGGTAAAGAGGGAGTAAATGGTGGTCGAAAGAGACCTGACTTGGGGTGATGCACACACAACACAACATATACATGATGTATTATAGAACTGTATACCTGAAACCT
>NW_006307668.1:0-217 GCF_000327345.1 Myotis davidii | reverse complement strand
ATATTAGCCTTTTATTATATAGGATTTATTGGGAACACTACTCTAGCCATGTGCTACATAGGGATGGTTTGGTCAACAGGAACTGCATATATATGATGGTAGTCCCATAGGTTTATAATGGAGCTTAAACATTTCCATTGTCTAGTGATGTCATAACCACCTTAAAGCTGTAGCACAATGCATGACTCATGTGTTTGTGGTCATGCTGGTGTAAACA
>NW_006307667.1:0-217 GCF_000327345.1 Myotis davidii | reverse complement strand
GAATTCGTGCACTGGGCCTCTAGTCAATAATAATCTGAGGTGTGCTGCTTCCTGTCCCTGAGTATTATGATGAATCATGCAAAATGGCTGATATTGGACCATCTTTAATGCTCAAAAATAGTAACTTTATATAGTTTGCAGACAAAAAGGGGCCACATACTAAACCCGACAAGCTCATGGGAGCCCTGCATGGAGGC
This sequence comes from Myotis davidii, assembly GCF_000327345.1. Lineage (NCBI taxonomy): Eukaryota > Metazoa > Chordata > Mammalia > Chiroptera > Vespertilionidae > Myotis > Myotis davidii. Next base: position 20 of record NW_006307667.1, on the reverse strand, counting down.
CTTACAAACTCAGAGACCAA
>NW_006307666.1:0-217 GCF_000327345.1 Myotis davidii | reverse complement strand
GAGAAAAAAGTGAACTTTACACAACTTGAAAGATGGAATGCACAGAGAAGTTGCTATTGCATCCAACTAACAAAGAACACAGAGACCACACAGTGGACAAGGCGGAGTGCATAGAAGACAGCTCAGGCTCACAGCAGAGGAAGGAGCAGGAGTTAAAAGGCTAAAGCTTTTAAATGCTATCACTTGTGCCACAAGATTACCCTGAAGAGGCAGAGAT
>NW_006307665.1:0-217 GCF_000327345.1 Myotis davidii | reverse complement strand
TTAAGAGAGTAGAGCAAAGATTTTCCTTCTCTAGAATGTTCAGAAAGGAGAATCTGTATATTGATGTGTAGATTGTACTTAGACTCAAATATACTTGAGGGGGTGGGAAACCTTTGATGACATTGAGGAGGCACTGAGGGGGTATTTGATGATATTATAGAATTATTGTTAATTACTTTAGGCATTATGATAACACTGTGGTTATGTTAAAAAAGAG
>NW_006307664.1:0-217 GCF_000327345.1 Myotis davidii | reverse complement strand
AAACCCGTAAGTCTGTGTGTTCATGTGATTCTCGGCTGCAGGGCTCCATTGGTCTCCAGCGAGGCCAAGAGTCTGTGCCCTATTGAGATGGGGAGGGAGTGAAGTCCATCTTGGCCTCTTGGTATCTCATTGTCAAAATCCCTCTGGGTTATTAATGGTGTATTTGAAAGCTCTAACACTATTTATTTACATAAATTTGAGAGGGAGAAAATGTGCT
>NW_006307663.1:0-217 GCF_000327345.1 Myotis davidii | reverse complement strand
AACATATTTTTTCCAAAAGCATTCCTTTTTTTTCTATTATAAATGAATCTTTTTTTTTACCTTTATAAACCACCAAAATGATAAATAAATATCTGGTTTTATTAAAGAGACCTAGTAAAATAAAACCCTGTCCCAGGTGAGGAATGTCACATGTGAAGAGATATTTCAGCACTGCAGGACAACATTTTAATTGGTCCCTTAATGTTTTTGGTTCAGC
>NW_006307662.1:0-217 GCF_000327345.1 Myotis davidii | reverse complement strand
AAGCTCAGGGCAGGAAGACTAGAGTTCAGACTGCAGCTTCAGCTCCAGGCCCTAATGACAGGTAACAACAATGACGCCTTTTAGGGGGCCAGGCCGGGGCAGGGGGTGGGGGAGGGTTGACACAGGTTGTAGGAGTGAAAAAGCAGTAAGGAAAGGACCTAGTGTGGTTTGGCACCAGGCGTGTGACTGCATTGAGCGACGCACTTGGTATAAACTA
>NW_006307661.1:0-217 GCF_000327345.1 Myotis davidii | reverse complement strand
AACCAGATAACATGTCACCAACCAGGACGTCAAAGCTCACTGTGAAGAACTGTGACCATCGTGCTGATGGGAGGAGGGTGTGGAGTCCTCAGGCAACTCGGCTCAGTTCCTGGGTGGGGAAGGGAGAGAAATTCGCTTGTAGGAACATCCCATACAAATGCCTTTGCTCCTGGCTTTTCCTTCATTTTCACAGGAAAAATACATACAGGTCCTGACC
>NW_006307660.1:0-217 GCF_000327345.1 Myotis davidii | reverse complement strand
AAAAAAATACACAGTAAGCATGTAGCAAGTCACTTTATCCATTTATTCCTTTAGTAAGCATTTACGGAGCTCTTAATTTGAGCTAGATATTGAGTATAAAAAAGTAATTAAGACTCTGTCCCTGATTTCAAGGAGTTCACAATGTCATAAAACGGAGACATAAATTACATGCAATTCATTCCCTCATTCATTCATCAACTTTTTGTTGAGTGCCTAT
>NW_006307659.1:0-217 GCF_000327345.1 Myotis davidii | reverse complement strand
AAAGGATCTGATGCCCTACAAAATTCCCAAGAGCTGCCAGTTATCTGACCTAATGTTAAAATTATACTGAGAGATTTTGAAGAAATATAAGGGAACTACGTAAATATATCTTAAAATAAAAATTAAGTCCCTAATCTTGTGAAAGGATACACTTTGACTTTGTACATGTGTATATTAATCTTTTAATCAATTAATGTCTGTGCATTAATCTTTTTTT
>NW_006307658.1:0-217 GCF_000327345.1 Myotis davidii | reverse complement strand
TGTCACACTCCCTGTGAGCAGTTCAGTGGCTCCTGTATGATCCACCGGGACAGTCCCTGGAAGCTGCACCTGATGTCCCCAACACCTCCCCAGGGGCCTTTTCTTGCGCTGACTTAGCTCTGTGTACTGAGTCCTAAGAGCTCTAGAGAGTCATCGAAACAGGGGGGCTGAGGACCCCAACACCCATCAGAATGAAAACAATGTTCAAGTCTGATAA
>NW_006307657.1:0-217 GCF_000327345.1 Myotis davidii | reverse complement strand
GGCATTAGGAAGGCTGAGAACCACTGCTCTAGTAGCTAGTAATAGGTTATGTGGATTAGGAACCATTGGCTGTCTGGAATAACTATTTTATTTATACCTATGAGATTCTGTACAAATCTCTTTTTTTCATTTTTTTATAGTTTATTGATTTTTTAGAGATAGAGGACGATATATGAAGAGAGAAAGAAACATCCATGTGAGAGGGAAACATTGATTG
>NW_006307656.1:0-217 GCF_000327345.1 Myotis davidii | reverse complement strand
ACTTTAAGTGAAACAACGTATAATGAAACCAATATTACAATAGGCTAATGGTATAAACAGGCGTCTATCCACACGGGTTAAGTTCCTACGGCACCTAGGCACCTGTTATTAGAAAATGACATTGACGGAAACATTAGCTGAGGACCTGCTGGAGGGCTGCATTTCTTTGTGTGGTGGCACCATCTTTTTAAAAATATACTTTTTTATTGATTTCAGA
>NW_006307655.1:0-217 GCF_000327345.1 Myotis davidii | reverse complement strand
ATCTGCTGCCTATCCAATTCCTACCCAGATTTTAAAGCCCAACTCAATGCAATCTCTTCCCAGAAGTAGTTATTCCCTGATCATCCTATGGTGTATAAAAAAAATCACCTCTCCATTCTCTGAGTTTCTATAGTGCATAAGTATATGTCATGAATAATATCATTCATTCATTTACTCAATAAACGCATCCAGATGAGATACCCTAAATCACATGATA
>NW_006307654.1:0-217 GCF_000327345.1 Myotis davidii | reverse complement strand
TGCTGACACTGACTTGTGAAAAATCACCCCCTTATCTCTTGGGGGCCATCTCACCCTCAAGGAAATTGCTGCTCTTAATCCTTGAATTCTAGCACCATTCACTATACATACCATTTAGGGAATGCTCAATAAATATCTATTAAGTAAATGATTTAACAATCAAGCATAGGTGGCAATGACATTCACATGAAGTCTTCCTGCTGTGATTATTAGTATT
>NW_006307653.1:0-217 GCF_000327345.1 Myotis davidii | reverse complement strand
AGATTTTTCTTCCTCTTTTAAAAATGAGAAAAAGCAAGGGTGAGTGCAATTGGTGTCTTGCCTCCTTTTTTTTTTAAAACTTCATTCGAGGATATGTTTATTGATTATTTTTTTTGTTTTTAAAGGGAAGGGGAGACAGGGAGGGAGGAGGAAGGGAGCAAGGGTCTGTGTTCTCACTGAAGAATCAGAGCTCTTGTAGTCAGCAATGTTTGTTCAA
>NW_006307652.1:0-217 GCF_000327345.1 Myotis davidii | reverse complement strand
TACCACTCTGGTGAGAATATTGATAGTGAAGGAAGCTGTATTGGGAGAGCGAGCACAGAGTATATGAAAATCTTTTATTTTTTAACTGCCTTTTATTATAAAAATCTGGATGTAATAAAATTCTATCAACTGGTAAGTGATCCCCAACGAAACCAGAAATTTAAAAATATGTCCATATTGACATCAGATATAATAAAATGGTAATATGCAAATTGAC
>NW_006307651.1:0-217 GCF_000327345.1 Myotis davidii | reverse complement strand
GAATTATGCCTTGAGACAAAATATTATTGGAGCCTATGTACCTTTTATCCAACAATGTTAGCATGGTATTTTGGCTTGGCATTAAAAAGATATATATTCTTGGTGTCACCTACATTGCCTACGCATTTTAATTTAAGGGCTACCTGTCCAAACTCTCGCTGTTGGAATTCTGCCAAATATCACCCATCTTTGAGACTATGACTGGAATTTCCATCTC
>NW_006307650.1:0-217 GCF_000327345.1 Myotis davidii | reverse complement strand
CCTTCTTGATCAACTCTACAATTCGATTGATGTGGAAATCCAAGTCCATTACAAGCTGGTTTAGTGCTTCTGGCTGTTCCTTATCCACCAGTTCAAAGGCTCGGCCATTTACGAACACGGTAGAATAGAATGTTAGAACCGTTCATGCATGCTGAACGATAACAGGGGGATACCCTGCAGGTGTGGAATGAGGAACTGGGTAGAGGAATCAGTGATA
>NW_006307649.1:0-217 GCF_000327345.1 Myotis davidii | reverse complement strand
GACCAGACAGAGTGGATTCCGAATGGACTATTCCTGCCCCAAGCAAAACGGAGTCATTAAGTTCAGTTATTAAAAATAACAGTGAAGTTACCGTTTTGCAGCCTTAGCCAAGAATCATGGCTGGTGAGATTCTTCCCAGTTGCAGAAGAAATATTGAATGGCCGCCTTGCAGAACTAAGGAGGGGGCTGGGTAGCTTAGGTCTGTGTGGACTACAGG
>NW_006307648.1:0-217 GCF_000327345.1 Myotis davidii | reverse complement strand
GGAGATTCATGATGTCTGGATGGTTGTTCAGAGCAGCAATATGTAGGGGACTGTTGTCATCGGAGTCTCTGACGTTCACATCAGCACCACATTCTATCAGTATGGCAGTAACTTGCAGAGATGGAAATTTGCAAACAGGATACCGCCCTACACATGTAGTATTCTTGTCCACAGCCAGATGAAGAGGGCTGAAGTTATTCTTTCCCCTTGGATGCAG
>NW_006307647.1:0-217 GCF_000327345.1 Myotis davidii | reverse complement strand
TCCATTATTAGTACATACCACAGTTAATTTATCTATTTGCCTGCTGATAAATATCTTGGTTGTTTTTAAGCTTTAGAAATTATGAATAAAGCTGCTCTAAACACCTCTGTACAGGGTTTTGTGTGGGCATAAGTTTTCAACTGTGAGTTAAATACTAAGGGGCTTGATTACTGGATTGTATAGGAAGAGCATATTCAGCCTTATAAGAAACCAACAA
>NW_006307646.1:0-217 GCF_000327345.1 Myotis davidii | reverse complement strand
GTATATATACTATAAATATATATATATATATTTAAAAAATTGTAGGACACGTAGCTGGTGTCACAGAGACTTGCTGGTGTAGGGTAAACCACACACGTCTGGTGTCAGAAGCGTTGGTGCGCGACGCTCCAACCAACTGACCCACCCACCGGGCCAGGATGCCTTGACATTTCCAAACAAGGGTTTAATCTCCTAACCAAGCCTCCCCTTCCTGCTG
>NW_006307645.1:0-217 GCF_000327345.1 Myotis davidii | reverse complement strand
CAGAAGACCCATGGAAGAGCTAAAGAATTTTCAAAGTACTTATGTTTTCCACTTTTTTTCTTGTTCACTCACAGGCATTCTCCTTTATAAACTCTTACTTCGTCCATATCTCAGATAGTTGCAGTCATGTAGACAGAAGAGGACTAGTTAATTCTTAATGGTTTATCTCTTCCTTCTTCCTTCCCAACTTTTTTATTTGATAATTTTATCTTTTTAC
>NW_006307644.1:0-217 GCF_000327345.1 Myotis davidii | reverse complement strand
AAAAGGCAGTATCAAGAACTGTGAAGAATTCAAGATGTTCTTCTACTTAGAAGAAACAAGTTAGACTGTCACAGTTTCATAGACGCTGGCAGAAAACAGACTTACTGGGTGGAGAACAATAACTGTATTATGTCTGGCACAGCAGGCAGTGTCAAATCCATGCTTACGCTGGTTCCCTTGACCTGCCAAGCCCCATGAGGAGAGGCAGAGCTGTGCC
>NW_006307643.1:0-217 GCF_000327345.1 Myotis davidii | reverse complement strand
GTGTGAGTGTGTGGTGTGTGCATGTGCATGTGTGTGCATGTGCGTGAATGTGTGTGAGTGTGTGCACATGCATGTGTGCGTGTCTGCGTGTGTGTGCATGCACGCGTGTGTGCGCATGTGCACATGAGTGTGCGAGAGTGTGTGCGTGTGCGTGTGCGCGTGTGTGTGTGCGCGCGCATGTGCCTGTGAGTGTGTGTGAGTGTGTGCGTGTGTGTGG
>NW_006307642.1:0-217 GCF_000327345.1 Myotis davidii | reverse complement strand
TGTTGAATTCTCGACAACTCATTCATTCATTCACTCAATATAACTCCTCAGTACCTTCTCCATTGCCATCACTGCATGCACAGCAAGGGACCAACAGACAAAAGCCCCTTTTCCCCTGGGTCTGCCACCCTAGTGGGAGGAGTCAGACAGGAGAAGAACAAGCAAAATACTAAGTATTTCCGAAGGTGACAAATGCTAAGGCGAGAGAGAGAAAAAA
>NW_006307641.1:0-217 GCF_000327345.1 Myotis davidii | reverse complement strand
AGAAAGACCGATTGAAATATGGACTAGAAGGTTTATTTTTGTGGTTTAGACAGCCGCTCTCTTTATGTTGATGTGTTTCCTTTGTGGAGAAGATAAAAGCTAATTCCGCTTTCTTCATCGTGGTCTTCGGTGTAGACATGCTACCGGGTAGATGATTTGCTTCTAGCAAAACAAAAGTTCGCTCAAATTTATCCTTATGCTGATAATGGTTTGGGTC
>NW_006307640.1:0-217 GCF_000327345.1 Myotis davidii | reverse complement strand
TTATTTCTAGTTTCATACTGTTGTGATTAGAGAAGATTCTTGATATGATTTCAATTTTTTAAAAATTTACTGAGACTTTTTTTGTGCCCTGTAAAAGTGGTCCACAAGTACTTGAAAATAATATATATTCTTCTGATTCAGGCTGGAATGTTCTGTATCTTTTCAGTGTATCTATTCTAGTGTGTCATTTAAGACCATTGTTTCCTTATTGATTTTC
>NW_006307639.1:0-217 GCF_000327345.1 Myotis davidii | reverse complement strand
TAGTGACCCATGTCCAGCCAGATTCTGCTGCTCTGCCCCACGAAAACTGGACTCTGTTCCCCACCAGGGGGCATCCTACCGGTTCTCTCCTCCACCCCCGGCCACGAAGGAACCAGGGAGCGACCCAGAGAGGAGGGGAGCCTGCTGCGCATCACAGAGCAACACCAGTGGGACCCTAAGCTGGCCCGGGACACTCACCCGACAGACAGACATCTGA
>NW_006307638.1:0-217 GCF_000327345.1 Myotis davidii | reverse complement strand
AGCTACTTTAAATATAGTAATGTTATATGAAATAAGCATTAATATCTCCAGAAAAGCTATTTTAAATACAATAATATTACATGCAATAAAAATGAATATTTAAAGAAACACTATTTTAAATATTATATACATGCAATAAACTAATATTTCAAGAAAAGCTATTTTAAATACAGTAATGCCATAGGCAATAAGCATTGATATTTCAAGAAAAACGATT
>NW_006307637.1:0-217 GCF_000327345.1 Myotis davidii | reverse complement strand
GCCATCATTCTTGGTGGTCAGCATCAATTCTTACTTTCGCTAAAACACATTGTGGGAACTGAGGGCCCAATGTTCCTTTCTGCTGCCGTGTTTTCTCATCACCATTTCTGACTCTCAAATGTCAAACAACCTCAGTAGCTTTGGGATTTCTCTCCAGGGCCGTCAATATATAAGACCATCATCAAAACACGCGAGACATCACAAGCCGGATGCCATT
>NW_006307636.1:0-217 GCF_000327345.1 Myotis davidii | reverse complement strand
TCTGCTCACATGCTGCCTCCTTAAAGAAGCCTTAGCGACCACCATGCCTAAAGTAGCGGCTTAAATTCCACCTATGGCCTGCTACTCGGTCCCTGGCTGCGTTTTAGTTTATTTGTTTCTGTCTGTCATCCCCACTGAAGTCTTAAAAGTCAGGGTCTTTTTCGTGTTCACTGTAATACCATTGTTTATTATAGAACCTGGCCAATAGTAGGCACTC
>NW_006307635.1:0-217 GCF_000327345.1 Myotis davidii | reverse complement strand
GAACGGAATGGTTCATTTTTCTCAAGTGCCTACGTGTTCCTGAAATAGTCGCCATTCCCACTGGGGAGCGGAGCCGGCAGCTGGGACAGGTGTGGGCCCTCTGGGATATAAAACACCCTGCGGGTGGCGTTTCCTAAAAATGACCCAAGTCAACTCGAGAACGAGGAGTGTGGTTAGTGCAAAGGGTCGTCAGTTCAAAGCTACTATGGTTTCATAT
>NW_006307634.1:0-215 GCF_000327345.1 Myotis davidii | reverse complement strand
AAATTTATGGGCCATGTAAGCGTCCTCAGTAGGACGATGGGCTGGGCTCGTTGCTAATGACTGAGGGGGACTCCGGGGCTGTGCTAGTATTATTAAATATGTGTATGTTTTGGGGTTTTTCAGAGGGAGAAAGTAGAGGGATAGAGAGATAGAAACATCAGAGAGAGAGACTGCACCCTAACCGTCCGGAGAGAAGGGTGGGCCCTCTGGGCAGC
>NW_006307633.1:0-217 GCF_000327345.1 Myotis davidii | reverse complement strand
TTCTTCTTTTTAAAAGTATATTTTTTGTTTCAGTGGCCATATGTTCATTGTTATGATACAGAAGTACAGCTGTTTGTATGTTTATCTTGAATCCTGCAACCTGGCTGAACTCACTTGACAGCTCTGAGTACTTTTTCTCCTAGGTTCCTTGAGATTTTCTACGTAGACAATGATGGCATCTGCATACAGGGGCAGGTTTATTTCTTCCCTTAGAATC
>NW_006307632.1:0-217 GCF_000327345.1 Myotis davidii | reverse complement strand
TCAAAAAGTTTGCCCACCCCTGGTTTAGATGATCTCTTAGTTCTGTTCTCAGTTTCTTCATCTTATCCCCATATAGTATGTATGAGATTGTTGAATAGAGTTGTGTTCTTTTTTGTTTGTTTATTTGTAAACATTTTTCCAGTTTCTAAAGAAGACCACAGCAAAAGGAGCAGTTTTGTTTGCGTGCTTCTAAGCCATGGCGACGAAGGGATCATTT
>NW_006307631.1:0-217 GCF_000327345.1 Myotis davidii | reverse complement strand
ACTTTTTACTTAATCTCACTGTGCCTTGGTTATGTAGTAAAATCAAGGCAATAATAGAACAACTACCTAAAAGGGCTCTGGTGAACTGAGATAAAATAATACCTGCCCAGTGCTTGGAAGTACTTAGTTCATATTATAAAATTGTTATTACTAATATAATGACTGTAATATCTCCATTTTTCTGTTCATACTAGAGGTCCAGTGCACAAAATTCATG
>NW_006307630.1:0-217 GCF_000327345.1 Myotis davidii | reverse complement strand
GTGTTCCCATTTCTTGGATGCTGGCAAAAGACAGAAGACCCCCTTCATCACAGGCAAGGTCTTTATTACTCACAGCAAAAGCAATAGCCAGGCATCAGCATGATGCTCACTCCAGCTCCCCCCGCCCTTGAGGCCCATGGAGTGGCTATCTATTACGGGTGGTGCATTAATTTACTGGGGCCATTAAGCAAAATAGCACAGAGTAGGCAGGCTTCAA
>NW_006307629.1:0-217 GCF_000327345.1 Myotis davidii | reverse complement strand
AGTTTCCTTAAATAGTGGAGCACTCCCGCTGTATAGATGTGGCAGTACCTCCACATCTTTTATCCTTGTTTGAGAATTTACATGGTTGTGCCCGAATGTACGAGCGAAATGAGAAAAGGTTCAAGTAGCTTCGGCTGAGATATGTACACATCATTAAGTATAAGTATAGAAATAAATCTTCCCTTCTGGAATTCAGTGATGCTTGTGAAAGGTTTTA
>NW_006307628.1:0-217 GCF_000327345.1 Myotis davidii | reverse complement strand
TTTTAAAACTAAGATAATTACAGAAGCTGAAAAAGCCTGGTGAAATTTTTACAGAGTTATGTTATACAGAAAAGCTAATGTGTGAGCCTTGTCATATATATTGATCATGGGTAGGGTGGTTTGAGACCCAACGAATGAGCTGGAGCTGTCCAGGGAAGTACCAGGCAGACGGTACCCCAGACACGGGAACAGCTGTTGCAGAGGTCCTCAAGCCAGA
>NW_006307627.1:0-217 GCF_000327345.1 Myotis davidii | reverse complement strand
CCTGGGCAGGGGACCCCCAGCTCCCGCAATCATCAGATCCGCCCCTGCTTCCCATTATCGCTGGCTCTGCCCCTGCTCCCCATCATCGCCGGCTTCCTCCCTGCTCCCTGCCATCGCCGGCTCCGCCCCTGCTCCCCACTATCGTCATCGCTGGCTCTGCCACTGCCCAGGCCTAATGCCTCTAACTGAGGCGTTAGGCCTGGGCAGGGGACCCCCA
>NW_006307626.1:0-217 GCF_000327345.1 Myotis davidii | reverse complement strand
GATATCTAACAAGAGAGCAGTTACAGTGGTGATGTATTTTGGTATCCAGCTCTTGATATTCCTCCTAGTGTTCAAAATCTGGTGGTGGAGTCAAAGCGTTACTATCATTGCGGCCGTCCGATTTCACTAGTTTCACTTTTCAACAAAATGATGTGATTAGTTTGTCTCATATCTCTAAATACTCTATGTGTATCTCTTTTTGTAGGATGTATTTGTT
>NW_006307625.1:0-217 GCF_000327345.1 Myotis davidii | reverse complement strand
TCGAAATCCATCCCTCCTCAACTGAAGCACTGCATCCCTGGTTTTGATTCCATACAGCTGTTGCCGAAAGAGGACCTTCTGAATGGGAAATGTGATCGCTACGTTGCTGAAAGCTGCACAGCAGCCACACAAATAATGTTTCCTTTCACCAACATCTGTAATATGAGGTGATATATCTTGTTTCGAAGATGTTATGATTGGCGACCTCTTTTTATGA
>NW_006307624.1:0-216 GCF_000327345.1 Myotis davidii | reverse complement strand
CATTTTGTGAATTAGTTGGTTCTCAAATAGATTAACAACAGTGTAGTCAATGTTGCAAATCTTTCATCTTCAACAATTAATATTGTAAGACTTGGGGCTCTGTGTATTAAAGTACTTGATGGACTACATTTTAATTAGATGATTTATGATCCTAAAAACATAGCATATCTTAAAAGTATTTTCTACATTGGAAATGATTAATTTTATTGCCAGTTA
>NW_006307623.1:0-217 GCF_000327345.1 Myotis davidii | reverse complement strand
TTTAAGGGATTCCCTCGTGCTGCCCAGCAGGGGCCCTAAGGTTCTCCCCCAGCCAGTCTGGGCCAAGGCCAGTGAAGAGAAGGGGAAGAGCAAGAGGAAGAGGTGTTGGGAGGAAGAGGTTCCTGGCTTCAAGGAGGTGCAGGCCACTGAGGGAGGTGGGATATTTACCGGAGATGTCCTCAGCGCTGGAGCCAAATGTTGGGATGTCAGCGAATGC
>NW_006307622.1:0-217 GCF_000327345.1 Myotis davidii | reverse complement strand
TTTTTTTTTCTTCCGTAAGAATCTTAAAAGTCACATAAGAAAATAAGAAACATAAAATGAGCAGCAATGGCTCCCAAGGGGAATCTAAGGACAGAGAATATTCATGGGGACTTCTTAATACACAAGAGTCTCTGCGTTTCCAATGCACATGTTGTAACCCACAGGTTGGAGGATGCAGGAGCCTGAGCTCTGTTCATACTTTAAAGAGACAGCTAGT
>NW_006307621.1:0-217 GCF_000327345.1 Myotis davidii | reverse complement strand
CCTCTCCAGCTAACAGTGCCCTCCTGAACTGTAGATCAGTACTTGCCATTGCTCATTGGGCCTGTCTCCCTCACGATCTCATAAACATAAATCAACAAATAGGTAAATGACTGAACTCATGCTCTAATAGCCCTGAACCCCCTCCTATCCTTAATAGTTGGTGAATGTCAAGTCATCTACTTCAGGTGTTAGATTCAACAGTTTCCAAAGCTGTCTT
>NW_006307620.1:0-217 GCF_000327345.1 Myotis davidii | reverse complement strand
CCTGAAGGCTCTCAATAAAACAGATTGTTCCTAAAAAAAACCAGTCAGAAATGAAGAATAACTGAAATGAAGAATACATTATAGCAAATCAACAGTAGAGTAGATGAAGGAGGAGATTCAATCAGAGATTTAGAGGATAAAGAAGAAGAAGAATAGATTAGCAAAAAGGAAAAACGAATTTAAAAAATGAGGATAATATATGGAGCCTCTAGGACAG
>NW_006307619.1:0-217 GCF_000327345.1 Myotis davidii | reverse complement strand
AAATTTCAAAAATTACTAGTATAATCTATTAAAATATATTTATTTTGAATTTAAATTATCAACAAAGAGAAAGTTTATTAAGAACTTATGGCTGCTGCTGAAAAAAAAATGAATGTAATAATAACTTGCATCTGTGTGATGGGGTGGTTATTAATAATAACATTGCACAAACTGAAAAAAAAATGACAACTTTGTTTAATATCAAAATTTTATCCCA
>NW_006307618.1:0-217 GCF_000327345.1 Myotis davidii | reverse complement strand
TTATTAGTGTAGATATTGCTATCAACCTGCTAGGAAATGATACAGACATAGTGAGTGCCCTCTAACTGAGAAGTCAATATGTACTTTTCAATTTAAAGAGCTAAAAATATATATTTAATTACACCAAATTGTAAAGTGACAAAATAACCACAGAAATAGGGCCTGGGGTTGAGATAGAATTATACTGGTGGGATGCCTGAGAAAAGATTAGAGAATT
>NW_006307617.1:0-217 GCF_000327345.1 Myotis davidii | reverse complement strand
ACACACACACACACACACACACACTGCTGTTTCAACAAGGAGCTGTGCCTTTTTATTTTGCACTGGACCCCATATACTATACAGCCAGCCTTGCTCTCAGGCAAGTATTCCAAGAGGCATCATCTGGGAAAATGCTGGAAAGAAGGAATGCACAGCAGGGAAGTGGAGCCTAAAGTTTAGCTAATTTGCTTCCCAGTCACAGGACAACAAAAGGGCA
>NW_006307616.1:0-217 GCF_000327345.1 Myotis davidii | reverse complement strand
CCATCTGGATTCCACACATGGCCACTCCCAGCCACCGGGCCAAGGCCGACAGAGGGCTTGCCGGTCACCTAGAACCTTTCCTGCCTTGCACCCGCACCGGGAGGAAGAGGGAGAGGATGGGGAGGGGGGAGGAAGGGAATTCACAATTGTGAGCTGGCAGTGTTGGGTCTCGCTCAGTGGGGCCGGCACCCTTAACGGATTTCACAGATGAGGACAC
>NW_006307615.1:0-217 GCF_000327345.1 Myotis davidii | reverse complement strand
CAGACAGAGAAAGAGAAATGCTGTGTGAATTCAGTTATATGCTGAAATTTATAAAAATCTACAAAACGCACGAACTCACAGAAACAAAGAACAAACTGATGGCTGCAAGAGGAGAGTGGAGTTGTTGCAGAAAAAACAGGTTTTGGTGACTAGTTAGGTGCAGAGCGCGTGGTCTCCTGGTCACCCCTCTTCTCGACCCTCCGGTAGTTTTCCAGGG
>NW_006307614.1:0-217 GCF_000327345.1 Myotis davidii | reverse complement strand
AAAAAAAAATGCATGAAGTCGATATCAGCATTTCATCATGATAGCCAAACTTAACTCTTTTATTTCCTTTTGTTTAGAAATGGACCTGGTCCTAGCAAATCTCAGATGCACAATTACATTTGAAAATATTGTCTTAAAATACTACAAGTAAAGACTTCCAGAGCTCGAATTTTATGATAACACTTTCTCACTGACTTTGTGCCTAGTCCATGCTGAA
>NW_006307613.1:0-217 GCF_000327345.1 Myotis davidii | reverse complement strand
TAAAAAATCAATAAAAACATATTTTAAAAATTGGGGCTAGGTATACTTGCCACTAGGGTGTCAGAGATTCTAGGTTCTCTCAGCTGACAGAGCAAAGAAATATATGTGTTCTATCCCATGTATACAGACAACTCTATAAATAGTTCTATATGTAATCCTTTTTATCTATGTTAATCATTTTAACTAGAGTTCATTCTGATGTCTTCAGTTCTAATCC
>NW_006307612.1:0-217 GCF_000327345.1 Myotis davidii | reverse complement strand
TATGTAATACTTTAAACAATAAAATAAATAAAATAATCTGATAAAACTTTAGACAGATTTGCACAGGTCTAGTAGGAATATCATGAAATATTTTAAAAATTATTTTAAAAATAAAAACTAACACAGTTTGTATTGAAAAAACAAAAGCAGCACGAGAAAAGCAGTCAGTTACCTAAGAGGTTGTCCATACGTCTGTCAGCTGATTTCTCAACAGAAA
>NW_006307611.1:0-217 GCF_000327345.1 Myotis davidii | reverse complement strand
GCCCCTCCCCACGGGGCAGATGAAGGGCAAACAACCGGTCACTCCCTGGCCAGCCTGCGGCTCCCAGCCCTGCATTCCCGTCTTCCTCCGGCAGCAGGTGCCTTGCCTGCCCCTGGGGACTAGGATGACACTCACAGGCTGAGCCCACGGACACAGGACCCCCTCTCCCCGGGCCCCACTCCCGTAGGAGGGACCCCAAACGGCGAACCAGGTGTGG
>NW_006307610.1:0-217 GCF_000327345.1 Myotis davidii | reverse complement strand
TCATTCATTTATGCACAGCCCCTTTTCCAGATTTCTGAACCCTTGCAGCTGCGGATAAGACCCTAGCAAAATGTGCCATCCTGTTCTGTATGCAATATGCATGAGCATCACTACTTCAAGAGGGAAGAAGGTAGCAAGATCAGTAAGTGCTCCCCAATAAGGAAAAGGTGAATCTGGGAGGAAAAAGGCTGAATCTCTGATGTCCAGCCACCCTGAC
>NW_006307609.1:0-217 GCF_000327345.1 Myotis davidii | reverse complement strand
CCTCATCCCTCGGAGGTGCAGGAAGGGGAGAGGTGAGGCTCTGGGGCCCTCGGGGTGCCTTTGCCAGTGCTATGCTAATGCCGGGCCACTCGTTCCACAGACACTTGCTGAGCATCCGCAGGGCCCAGGACTGTTGTTCACTGGAGATGTCCAGATACTTCTGCTTGAAGCCAGCGGTGATGGAATCCCCAAGGAGAGCCCGCCAGCCACTGGCTCT
>NW_006307608.1:0-217 GCF_000327345.1 Myotis davidii | reverse complement strand
CTGGCAGTTCCTCAAAATGTTAAAGTAGGAAAGGGTTCAGAATCAAGGACGAGCATACAGTGAACTTGAACTAATTTTCTATGAGAAAAGGAGAAAGGTTTTAACATGTTAGGGTTTGCTATATTTAATCAGGGACAACATGTGAAAGGATCCGTTAACATACCTGTGATATAACCTTCTAACGCCTTTGGCACCAGGGATTTAGCACGTTTCAGAT
>NW_006307607.1:0-217 GCF_000327345.1 Myotis davidii | reverse complement strand
AAAAAAAAAAAAAAGGGAATAGCTTGACTCAAAATCACAGAAAACTATTTATAGAGAGAACCATTACATGATTCAGGGTGAAGAAAAATGTCCTCTCTAGTAAGTGTGAAAAACCGATAAGGAACCTTGCCTAAAGAGTGAATCCACCTTAAGAGAACCCTTATAAGGTCATTATGTAGAACTGGTGAGAAAAGCGAAAATATTGCCAGGAAGAAGT
>NW_006307606.1:0-217 GCF_000327345.1 Myotis davidii | reverse complement strand
AGGCAAAATGAAAAATACACTGTCATTCCTCCTCCTGCAAACATTAAATGACATTCAGGAAATTATCACAATACTTTCCTATGACTGGTAATATCAGTTACTTACCAGTTTGACTTAAGACTTCAAAAACTATAAGATTAAACAAATCTAAATCTATTTTAATTAAAATAAAAATTAAACTTCCAGAATAAGTTGGCCTCTATTATAGTTTTTTTTT
>NW_006307605.1:0-217 GCF_000327345.1 Myotis davidii | reverse complement strand
TTCCTGTGTCCTGCTGGGCATAGTACGTGGTCTTTGGTGAGCTGGCAACTGACATTAATTTAGATTTGAGGACTCTGTGTTGCGATTGTTTGCTCCAGGGAATATTGCAACAAAAAGTATCTTGGCCCCCTTCGGGGAATATCCTTACCTCCTTCCATAAACCATCAATTTCTAGCTCCAGAGTCAGGATCTGCAGGTGTTTGGAGTCCCAGGCCAC
>NW_006307604.1:0-217 GCF_000327345.1 Myotis davidii | reverse complement strand
CCAAGTGCCCTCCTCGCTACCACCTCCATTTCCAGTTGAAATAGATCCCTCGGTCACTAGTTGCATCCTACTTACTAAATCTTTAAGATAGCTTCATACTTCATCCTCCTTGACAACTCTTCAGTGCTCCCCATTCCCACCCACACACTTCCTTTTAGAAGTCCTCCTTCTTGATGATTTCCTGAGGTTTTACAACTCATATTTGTTTATCCCACCA
>NW_006307603.1:0-217 GCF_000327345.1 Myotis davidii | reverse complement strand
CCCTGCTGATTTTCACAGCCAGATGTTGTGGAAACTCCTCTTCTTAACATTGGTGTGGGGCTAGGACTCCTCACTCCTCATTGGGGACCTCTGAAGCTGAGATATCCCTCCTGATTTTTATCCACTGTACACGGTTATGGGGCCAGTCCATTCTGCATCTCCACCCCTAATACAAATCTTGACATGGCTTCTTCTGTATATCCTTAGTTATAGGACT
>NW_006307602.1:0-217 GCF_000327345.1 Myotis davidii | reverse complement strand
TCAAAACTCTTCCAGTCTCCAATCACTACCCAGGTTCAAAGCCCATTCCACATTTTTAGATATTTGTTATAAGAGCACTCTACTTCCTGATAGCAAAATCTGTATTAGTTTGCTAGGGTTGCCACCACAAAGTTCTGCAAATGAGTGGGTGACTTAAAACAACAGAAATATATTTTCCCATAGTTCTGGAGGCTACAAATCTGACATGATTCCTTCT
>NW_006307601.1:0-217 GCF_000327345.1 Myotis davidii | reverse complement strand
TGGTCTGCAGCTCTGTGGGGCTTTGTGGGGGAATCAAGGGGGTCTACCAGGGTCTTTGTCTTTGCGAAACGGTCCCCTGAGTGTCGGCACTCACATTTAGTGCTGAAGATGATGAGGATAATTCGGTTGAAGAGAAAGCGTGTTTTGTTGCGCAGTGCAGCGGGCCAGGACCTCACCCGTCATGCACGCACCACCTGTGCGGATTCAGGCATGCTGA
>NW_006307600.1:0-217 GCF_000327345.1 Myotis davidii | reverse complement strand
TTGGGTGAGGATTAACAAATAAAATAAAATAAATAAAAACTGGTTTTCATGGACTGAAACTGAACCTCTGCTCCCGGAGGATGTTTTCCGGCCCTAGGCCCCAAGCTGGGGTCTAGAGTGACATACACAGGGGTGGCTCAATCTTTCTAAATCATAGTTTCCACCTTATGAAATGAAGGGAGTAGACCAAAAGCTCCTCAGGGACCTACTGACCACA
>NW_006307599.1:0-217 GCF_000327345.1 Myotis davidii | reverse complement strand
CTTTTCTAACTGTACTTAGGCGCGTGCGCGGGTGTAACAGCTGGTCGGTAAGATTATCCTGTGTTGCACTCTTACCTAAAGTAAGCAAACGAGGAGCATCGAATGAGAAGAGGTTTCATCCTGAAAAGGACAAAATGGGAATATACCTTATGAAGGTAGAGAGCTTTGGTGGAAACGGGGATAAGAAGAGTACATGTAGGAGGTAGGAGTAGCAGTT
>NW_006307598.1:0-217 GCF_000327345.1 Myotis davidii | reverse complement strand
AAAGTCACACAGCGGTGAAGCTGGCATTTGGCCCCTATCTGCCTCCTTAGCACATAACCTTAACTCACTCAGTCGTTCGGCCTTTGTCTGCACTGAGAAGTCAGTGGAAAGTGGACTGCTGTAAACCCTGGACGGTACCCGGGGAAGAGCACTGACTTCTGGAGATGGTGAAGGAGGAAGAGGGACCAAGCTCTCCTTGTCCTTCAAGGATTCAGCT
>NW_006307597.1:0-217 GCF_000327345.1 Myotis davidii | reverse complement strand
ATGGCCAACCCGGGTGAGGCCCAGACCCGCCCGGCACCCCCATGAACACACACACACATCACCGCCCAGCCCCGCCCCGCCCAGCCCTCCTTCCCTCCTGTGACTTCACACCCTCCCTTCCCCACCCTCCCCAGAGGCTGCCGGCTGAGGGGCCTGGGCAGACATGTGAGGAGCTGTGGAAGCTCACTAAGCAATCCCTAGTCCTCACACAGAAATG
>NW_006307596.1:0-217 GCF_000327345.1 Myotis davidii | reverse complement strand
CCGGCAGGTGGCAGCATGCTCCAGCATAAAGGGCCTCGTCCCTGATTCTCTTATTTCAAGATGGGACGACTTTCGGAAAGGATTTATCAAAATCGCCCTGTGTGTTGGGGGAAACGAAAGAGAGGCAAGCATTGTGGAGTGTTACAGGCCTGGGCCTCTGCACAGGAAAGGGAATGTCCGCGGCGTGGGCGATGGGTTTGGCAGGTCTTGGAAGAGC
>NW_006307595.1:0-217 GCF_000327345.1 Myotis davidii | reverse complement strand
AATATTGAAAGTCAACAAGCATTAACAGTAACTACATGACCTCTGCTGAGAAGTGGAGCCACAAAGCAGCATGGAGGCCACAGAGTGCCCAGCATGGCCCGGGTCCAGCTGCCCGGGGAGGAAGAGGCGACCTCCTGGGTCTCCTTCTAAAGCCTGCAGACCCCAGAAGGGACCAGCCTGGGGGTTTATCTAGGGATTGATGTGAAAGGCCCGAAGG
>NW_006307594.1:0-217 GCF_000327345.1 Myotis davidii | reverse complement strand
AAGGCAATACAAATAGGCATGAGTACTCAAAATTCCTTCATTACTTTTAGCTTTCAGATGTACCTCATAAATGAGTACCTCACAGGACGTCCCCTGTTGAGGACTAGCCTCCTGTTCGTAAAACCTTCAGTCACTTAGCCTTATCCTCTCAGCTCTCGGCCTGAGAACCGTGCTGAGGGAAGGCGCAGTGGTCGAAGGAAGTCTGTAGCACTCACCT
>NW_006307593.1:0-217 GCF_000327345.1 Myotis davidii | reverse complement strand
ATTGGAAGAATTAATATCATTAAAATGTCCATAGGATCCAAAGCCATTTATAGATTCAACGCGATTCCTATCAAGATACCACTGGGGTATTTCACAGAACTAGTAATATTCCAAAAATGTATATGGGACCAAAAAAGACTGCGAATAGCCATTGCAATCTTGAGAAAGAAGAACAAAGTTGGACGCATCATGCTACCTGATATCAAAATATACTACA
>NW_006307592.1:0-217 GCF_000327345.1 Myotis davidii | reverse complement strand
ACGCGTGTCATAGGTTTGCCATCACTGCTATAGCAAGTACTACACTAAGCACCCAGATCATAGTTTCCAATACCATTTTCCAATAAAGGAAGTCGGGACTTTTTGAAGAAATGGCTGATTCTAGGACTGAAGCAGGAAACAGTAAAGATGACCCAGGAGCACCTTGTAAAGGGTGTCCCAAAACTCAACGCAAGAAGTAATTTTGATAGAAAACACA
>NW_006307591.1:0-217 GCF_000327345.1 Myotis davidii | reverse complement strand
CCAGTTATCTTTCTAAATCATATCTTGGACACCAAGAAGCAAGATGAGAAAAAGATAGACAAAACCATGCAAAATCAGAAGAGCAAGATTAACCATGCAAGATTAGATTTGTTGAAAATAACGCAAAGTACATTGTTGTGATGAAGTTATTACCCAAGTGCTAGTGTACCTTCAGAAGTTCTAACCATTAGTCTAAGGATGAGGAGTTAATCAAGCA
>NW_006307590.1:0-217 GCF_000327345.1 Myotis davidii | reverse complement strand
GTTGCTTGATATAAGCCTTTTCCTATTACCTGAGAAGCCTTGCTTCAATGAAGAAACAATATGTGTTATTTGCCTCTTGGAAACGCGAACACCGCTGGGAGATTTCCTTCAGGCACATTGTAGAAGCGTCCTAGACACGGATTCTGTTCCCTGGTTTCAATAGCAAGGAAGCAAAATCAACATCTTAACTACAAACATTACAATGTTTTCAATTTGC
>NW_006307589.1:0-217 GCF_000327345.1 Myotis davidii | reverse complement strand
GTATTGAGCAATTTTTTTTTAAGTGATTGGCTTTCTTCTTCACTATATTGCTTATTTCTCAAATGTGCTGTTACTTTTCTGTATGATTTTGTTCTTATATAGAGGTGATTTATTCCACATTCGCTGATGACAATGTTAATAATTATAGTTTTGGTGTAAAGAGCTAAATTCTAGAGACAGCTTCCGGACATCAGGGAAGAAAACCAGGGCCTCTAGC
>NW_006307588.1:0-217 GCF_000327345.1 Myotis davidii | reverse complement strand
TGGAAATTTTCATTTTGTTTTATTAAAATACATAACCCTTCTTGCATTTTGAATAAATTTTTACTCATGATTTTGTAACAGCACTCACAGTTTGGGAAAGGGAGCAGAAAACTTCCGGGATTAACCTAAAATATCCCCTATCTGTTACAGTCAGTGATAAAGACTTCTGGCCACCCAAACTGAAGTGGAATAATTCAATGCAAATTGAATTTCAAAC
>NW_006307587.1:0-217 GCF_000327345.1 Myotis davidii | reverse complement strand
CATTAGGAGCTTTGTAGTAAGTGTTGTAAATAAGTCTCCTAGTAAATATTACCCAGGTTACAAAAAAAACTGGTTGGGAACGGCCCTGTGCATTGAAATCTTCCTTGGGAGCTGCAGTTGTCCTCCCCGACAAATGCGACATCTACGTGCTGCGTTCATCTTTTTTCAATTTTCAACGTAATAAAGGCCACATGAAATGCATAAACTAAAGTTTTCC
>NW_006307586.1:0-217 GCF_000327345.1 Myotis davidii | reverse complement strand
GCTAATCTACTTCAGATCACTAAGAAGTATTCCATCAAAGCTACCATAGAAAAGGTTAATGCTTAAAAATAATTACTAATGTAAAAGAAAAGTAGGATATGCTTTAAAACAGGGCAGAGCTAATTTCTACCTGTGCCACTACCACTTAAAAATGCCGCATAAGCACTGCTTAAATTCCTCTCCCGGTACATTATTCTATTTACTAAAATGCTGGACT
>NW_006307585.1:0-217 GCF_000327345.1 Myotis davidii | reverse complement strand
TGAGTGTCCCTGAAAGGGGGATGGTGACTGGCTCCCACAGCATTCCGGTTCGGTCACCCCTCCTTCTGCCAACAGCTCAGCTTCCCTCCTGCCCCAACACAACCCACCTCCTCTCAGATGGGGACCTTGCCACTCTATTTCCTGGACTGCCAGGGGATGTGCCAGGTGCTCAGAGGTCCCAGGGAGCAAAGGGAGCATTTAATACACACACACACAC
>NW_006307584.1:0-217 GCF_000327345.1 Myotis davidii | reverse complement strand
GTATAGTATAGTACAGTACAGTATAGTATAGTAAGGGAAGACAGAATGGTGTTAATTGCCAATAAGCACAGACTCAAAGATCTAAGACTTTGATAGGAAAAAAAATATTTTTAAGCTGTGGACAGTGAAGAAGTTAATCCAAATAGGAAATCCCATCAGTAGCCCAACTACTGTCATTTAGTTTAGCCATTTCATTCATTCATTCATTCATTCATTC
>NW_006307583.1:0-217 GCF_000327345.1 Myotis davidii | reverse complement strand
TCAATCTCTAGTGCAGGACAGTGTCAAACGCTGCTCCTGGCTAATTAGATCAGGCAAAAACTTAAAGCCTCCAGAGACCACCTCTGTCCACAGACTGATAGGATTCCAATTTGAAATTGCCCCCAGGCAATCCTCCTCATGTGTGGTGAGAGTTTTTTTAATAGGTGGGGCACTTGCTTCTGGGTGGAGGCTAATTGTTATTTTTAGTCTCTTAAGT
>NW_006307582.1:0-217 GCF_000327345.1 Myotis davidii | reverse complement strand
GAGTGTCCCATGGACGAGGCTGGATTAGCCAAACTCCCCGCGGCTGTGAGCCAACCCCTGGATAACGGACTAAATAAAACACAGGGCTACTAGCTACCTGCCTGGGCTCTGCCGCCTTCTCTGCGGTTCATATCTAAGCCACGTATCGCCCCATAGTAAGGGCACATTGGAGCCGGGTACACACGGACAATGGTCACAGCAGCCCTGACCGGTTTGG
>NW_006307581.1:0-217 GCF_000327345.1 Myotis davidii | reverse complement strand
CATGTATCCACCTAATCATTTCTATTTATTGATATTTCTGGTAGCAATTTTCATGCATTGTTTTGTATTTAATGCATGCTCATGGCACATAATTCCAAAGATATACAAGGCCATACAGCAAAATGTCCTTCCCATCCTAATCCCTAGACACCCACAAAGAGCTACTCTTTTCTAGCTTCTTGTGTGACCTTTCGTGTGTGTGTGTGTGTGTGTGTGT
>NW_006307580.1:0-217 GCF_000327345.1 Myotis davidii | reverse complement strand
ATGAAGACCGACTGGTCCTTTGACTTGTAGGAGAAGTGTGGCTTTGGAAGCAGAGAAACCCAGACTTGAATCCCAGAGCTGCTAGTTATCCGTGCAGAGCCAGGACGAGGGTGAGGAGAGCAAACCACTAACTCTGGGCGAAGATTTAAAGCACTACGAACAAGCTCAGTAATCAAGTAAACACTATTTTAATAAAAAAATCAACATTAATGCAAAA
>NW_006307579.1:0-217 GCF_000327345.1 Myotis davidii | reverse complement strand
TTCTCTGGTTAAATAAATGTGAGAAATGCCATAACACCCGTCCTTGAATTGGAGATTCCCAAACATATTAGCACCAAACCCTCGGTGAAGTCCTCTGGTAAAGAAACCTCTCTCTCTCATTTTTAAAGCTTTCTTTAACCCGTGCTGTGCCCCAGGCCTCCGTGACCAGTGGCTCTGTTTGCATCATTGAGTACTACCTTACCGAACTTAGCTTTGG
>NW_006307578.1:0-217 GCF_000327345.1 Myotis davidii | reverse complement strand
CAGCTGGTTTCATGATCCATGTGGATTCCCCATGTGGAAGCTGAGACACATGTTAAAGCAGAGCCCAGAAGGCTCTCAGGGACCCACACAGAAGGCTGCCCAGCAGGCGGCGGAGGATTTCATCTCTGGACTCCTCTTTCACTCTGCTCTATATGGAATTCTGAGAGCTGAGTCAGAACCTCCATTGGGCTAGTTCTGGTCCAGGAGACTGAGGGGT
>NW_006307577.1:0-217 GCF_000327345.1 Myotis davidii | reverse complement strand
AAAACAAAACAAAACAGAAAAACAATTGTAAGTTTTTATTATGTCTTGACCTAATTTGAAATTACTTTGGGGGGAAATAATTATAGCTCTATGGGATAGGCTTGGATATGCATAAGTATGTATATGGAGTAAAGACAGGAATTGGGGGAAGGAATGGGAATACAAAGAACTGTATCTGTATCACATGCATCACGAAGAAACATTTAGCCCCTAATTA
>NW_006307576.1:0-217 GCF_000327345.1 Myotis davidii | reverse complement strand
TGCAGGCAGGAGGCTCACTGCAGTGGCTGCCTTGGCTTTAACTTCATAAGCAGTGAGAACTTGCAGATACAAATATCGGAACACCCTTTGGTTCATGCTCTCTCTTAACAGTTAGCTCTCTAACTTTATTTATTCTTCTACCCACACAATGCTTGTTTTTAAAGGAAATTATGGCCGTTTTTCTTTTGGGTTAGGCTAATTCCCTTAAAAAAAAAAA
>NW_006307575.1:0-217 GCF_000327345.1 Myotis davidii | reverse complement strand
GTTAAATCATTATTTACAATTTTTCATGACTTCGGTTAATAGTCAGGAGGCACCCAATTATAATTTTCCTCTTATTACTCATTTAAATAATTGATGCCTAAATAATTATACTTAAAAAGAAAAACCTTAAAAAAAAAGGGGGGTGTAAAAAGAGATTGTAAAGCATGCCAGTTGAGGAAAAAAAAAAAAAAAAGGTTTGTCTAAGGAACTGAAGTTG
>NW_006307574.1:0-217 GCF_000327345.1 Myotis davidii | reverse complement strand
GTCCTACCATTCGACCGGTAGCTATGACACTCATGAAGGAACAATGTCAACACTGGAATCGAAGTCTCCCAATTTTGTTATTTGTGGTCCTTTTTTCTATTAAACTGCAAGAGGAAAGATTTGTAAGTTGCCAGAAATCATACTTAGTTGGGGGTGTGTGTTTGGGGGTGTGTGTGGCAATAACACCTACTCATGCAACTCACTTGGTGCAGGGAGG
>NW_006307573.1:0-217 GCF_000327345.1 Myotis davidii | reverse complement strand
TCTTACCACAAGATGTATTTGATGTCTCAAAATACCACACAATCTAGTAACAGGAAACGATCCAGACCCCAATTCAGGCGAGAGAGTGATTCTGCTAGGCCGGATCACTCTCAGTGCATCACCCCACTCGAGCAAACTGAAACAACTCAGCTGGTGTTCCACATTCTTTTCTGGTGTGCAGTATTGCTGCTCGAGTCATCTGTAA
This sequence comes from Myotis davidii, assembly GCF_000327345.1. Lineage (NCBI taxonomy): Eukaryota > Metazoa > Chordata > Mammalia > Chiroptera > Vespertilionidae > Myotis > Myotis davidii. The sequence continues at coordinate 12 of NW_006307573.1, read as the reverse complement.
GCTGCCTTTTGA
>NW_006307572.1:0-217 GCF_000327345.1 Myotis davidii | reverse complement strand
TGCTTATCATGTGCTAGGTACTCTGTGTGTGAATAAACTCACATAAACATGCATACATTTACATATGTATGTATGCACCTTTGTAGGGATGTATTTTTGTATAGTTGTTAATTCTTACAATAGCCCTGAGTGAAGTGAGTGCAGAAAGTTAAGTAACTTGTTCAGTTACACAGCTATTTAATGTTTTAGCCAGGCCTCAGATTCCAGGTAACCCTGG
>NW_006307571.1:0-217 GCF_000327345.1 Myotis davidii | reverse complement strand
TTTTTTTCCTGAGTCTCAGCTTGATGACAAATTAATGATAATCACAACTTCTGTGCAGAGTAGTTTGAAGTTTCATGATGGAATCTATAAAGCACTTAGTATAATATTTTGTACAGTATACACTGACAGGTTAAGTTATTATTGAAACATATCTCAAGAGATTGTTAATTCAATAGAGAATTAACTTCACTCATTTAGTCAAAAATCATTTACTCTA
>NW_006307570.1:0-217 GCF_000327345.1 Myotis davidii | reverse complement strand
ATCAATGATGTTTCTTTATCATCGATGTTTCTACTCTCTATCCCTCTCCCTGCCTCTCTTAAAAAAAATCTTTAATTTTTTTTAAAAAATAAGAATATTTTTAAATATAGGAATTATAAATCAGTCATTCCCCAAGTTGGAAAATAGAACTATCTACCCAGGAAAGAGTTAGAGTTTATCACCATTGATTATAAAATGCATATGCCTTCTCCACGAT
>NW_006307569.1:0-217 GCF_000327345.1 Myotis davidii | reverse complement strand
AGATGGCAAATAAGCATATGAAAAGATGCTCAAATTTATGTCATTAGCAAACTGCAAATTAAAATGAGATCTCACTACCCACATATTAGAATGTCTGAAATCTAAAAACTGACAATAGTAAATGCTGATGAGGATGTGAAGCAACAGGAAGTCTCATTCATTGCTGATGGGAATGAAAAATAACCACTTTGGAAGACAGTTTGGTAGTTTCTTATAA
>NW_006307568.1:0-217 GCF_000327345.1 Myotis davidii | reverse complement strand
GTATGTGTGTATTTGCACATAGACACACGCAGACATGAAACTATCAATGCATTGAAAGAAGCATTTGTTGTTAATGGCAAATCAGACGATGAGGGCATGTCTGACTTGGGGGAAGGCGTGTCATGATCAATAAGCCATGTCTGCCTTGATCAGTCCTTTACAGTCGCTGACTTTTTTCATTTTCTTTATTATTATTAAATTTGGTCTTTTTTTTTTT
>NW_006307567.1:0-217 GCF_000327345.1 Myotis davidii | reverse complement strand
TACTTTTGCTCAATTGAACATGTTTCATGAACGTGAGGCCAAAACCAATTCCTTGCTCGCCCCTCACACTCGCATCTTTGGGGGAAAGCAGGGAAAAGCAGGCTATTTCTAATTTCCAGCATTGAAAACCTAATTCAACTCCACGTGGAGAGATTGGATGCTCTTCTGGCTTGAAGGAGACAAGAAGATGACCAGAAAGATTATTGTTCACAGAGCT
>NW_006307566.1:0-217 GCF_000327345.1 Myotis davidii | reverse complement strand
TGGTCCCCCTCTGACCACTTGGTACAGTGGCTCCTGGACCTAAGGAGGTGCTAATTCAGCCTTTGCCTGAGGTTACCCCGCAGGAGCCACGAAGAGGCTCAGCTGTGAAGCAATGCAAGCCTCTGCGGGGCCTTGGGCCTTCTCTTGGAAGTTCCAGGTCTGCCTGGCCCAGCTGCAATTAGGTACATTCACATGCAAAAGCCTCTGCCGCAGCCTG
>NW_006307565.1:0-217 GCF_000327345.1 Myotis davidii | reverse complement strand
ATAAAACTTATCCTCTCTCTCCCTTCAAATCTTTTGTAGTCCTTATCTCAATCCCTGAAATCCACAACCACTCAGTTTAGCTTGGAATTGCAAGATTGCCTTGACCCATCTCCCTTCCTGACTTTGCCAACTCATCCTCTCCTCCACTCTAGGTCTTCAACAGGGGCCGAGCCTGGCTCACTACTAGAAACCCAGTAGAGTGGCTGGTATTGATGAT
>NW_006307564.1:0-217 GCF_000327345.1 Myotis davidii | reverse complement strand
CTCTAGTATTATAATTGTTCCATTTTTATGATTAGTCTTTGTTAATCTCTTACAGTGCCTAATGAATAAATGAAGCTTTATCATAGGTATGTACGAATACAAAAAAAACATGGTATGTATAAGGTTCAGCACCACCCTCAGTTTCAGGCACACACTGGGCGTCTTGGAACGTATCCTTCGTGGGTAAGGGGGGACTTCTCTATCCCATTTTTAGGAG
>NW_006307563.1:0-217 GCF_000327345.1 Myotis davidii | reverse complement strand
AACCACTGAGCCACACCTGCTGGGCCTGCCACAATTGTTATTAATAGAAAGATCATCACTGCAATAGTAAAGATCACAGGGTCACCTCAGAGCTAGGTATAGTGGGCTGCCCCTCACCGCACTTTGCCTCCCCTCCCGTAACTGTTATTACTTAAACCCCTCTGGACTGTATGACTAATGCAAAAAAATATTATGCGTGCATGAAAATAGTGCCATC
>NW_006307562.1:0-217 GCF_000327345.1 Myotis davidii | reverse complement strand
GCATAAAAATTGTATTTAAAGCAAGGAGACTTTCAGGTCCCCGAGGGAGTAAAACAATAAAGGTCCATGAACAAGCTCTGGATATTTCTGAGATTCCTTGGCCAGAGAGATAAGAAGGAGTAGGTGGAAAGGACAGGGGAACAGAAAAACAAAATCTGAGAGGGAGTGGGTAGAAGTAGAAAGGTTAAGAAGAGAAGCAGGAGCCGAAGCCATCATA
>NW_006307561.1:0-217 GCF_000327345.1 Myotis davidii | reverse complement strand
ACCAGGACAGCACCAAAGAGGAAAGCCCTGCCATCGAAGGAGCCCCCCAGATCCACGGCCCTCCCCGGTTCGAAGCGGCCTCGCAGGCCGAGGGGCCCCCCCTGGTTGACGCGGCCTCACAGATGGAAGAGGCTTTGCAGGCCGAGGGGACCCTCCTGGTCGAAGCAGCCTCCCTGTTCGAGGTGGCCTCGCAGGAGCCGGGGCAGGCTGCAGTGGC
>NW_006307560.1:0-216 GCF_000327345.1 Myotis davidii | reverse complement strand
AAAAAACCAGCGTATAAACTCCAAGGAAATAAGATTTATTTGCCTGCTGTATTTTAGCACTGGATTTTAATAATCACACAAGAGGAGGAATCTATAATGAACAATAAAAACGCACATACAGCACAGGCTAAGCATGCACCTAGCGTTTTTTGAAGATCATAGTGTGAGATATAATTATGTAATATATCATGTCATCTGCATAAAAATCATGAAAAA
>NW_006307559.1:0-217 GCF_000327345.1 Myotis davidii | reverse complement strand
AACATTACTCTCCCCCAATGCAACCAAACCTAACGTCATCAAATGCTTTTGTAACTCACCGAGTAAAGCAAGCAGAAAGGTAAAGAGACTTAAAACCAAGGCACTGGGTGGTTGCCAGAGCAGGTGGTACTGAGCTAACGATTTAGGTAGGATGAAAAGGCTAGGGAGATGGCAGCATCGAATAAAATACTTGAAGGGCCATTTTCTGGAAGGAGGG
>NW_006307558.1:0-216 GCF_000327345.1 Myotis davidii | reverse complement strand
CTCCTGGCATTTTCCTGCCTGGATGGCATTTGGCTCCCCGAGGACGAGCGGCAAGTGTACAGTCTGCCTTCACCAACTCCATGAGGTTGCTGTAGGGCGGGAAAATGCACTTTGAGACCTGCGTGGTCCCTTCCAAGAGGAGGCAGCTCTCTCCCTGCACCGCCCCATCTACACCCCACACTGCAGAGAAGGGCTCTGCTAACTCCTGGGACAATT
>NW_006307557.1:0-216 GCF_000327345.1 Myotis davidii | reverse complement strand
CAATAAGAAAACAAACAGCCCAATTAAAAAAGAGCCCAAAGATCTTAACAGATACTTCACCAAAGGAAATACACAGGTGGCAAATAAACATATGGAAACATGCTCCAAATCATATATCATCAGGGAAATGAAAATTAAAATTAAAACAGCAATGAGATACCACTATACACCAACTAGAATAGTCAAAATCCAGAACACTGACAACACCAAATGTTG
>NW_006307556.1:0-216 GCF_000327345.1 Myotis davidii | reverse complement strand
AAATGTAAGTCTATGATTTTTCCCTTAGGCAGATATACAGGTATGCTTTAGGTACATAAAAGATTGCTAAGTGCCTTCCGGCTCTGTTGCTAGTTCAGTATAACCCTGGACACTGTTATCTCATTAGAAAAGATTTGCTTGTTCTTGACTGGGATGAAAGTAAAACCTAAAAGCCTGTTATGATTTTTTGTTTTCAGATTGAAAACTTGTTCTGTG
>NW_006307555.1:0-216 GCF_000327345.1 Myotis davidii | reverse complement strand
TTCTTTTTACCTTCAGACTAAAGATAATAAAATAAATGTACTATATTCAAGCTACTTGGTTATTCATTTTCTCCCTTTAGTATAGTTTTGTCATTAATTTGAAATAGAGTAAGGTTCATATGTTTTTTGTGTACAGGCCACTCTGAAAAGCTTTTTTATATCCTTGTTGATATGACTAGATACTGTTTTTAAGAATGTCCCAACAGCCAAAACTGC
>NW_006307554.1:0-216 GCF_000327345.1 Myotis davidii | reverse complement strand
GTATATTTTCTCCACAAGTACCTACATTAATTAATGTTGTTTCAGATCTACAGGAATTGCAATTTCCAGAGAGGCAAGCCGTGGCTCCTCGCGAACATTACAACACAAGGCAACCAGGTGACGCGTGTTTGTGCAGGGACCAGTGTCACCCCCAACCCCAAAGAGAAAGAAGAGGATGGCCCTCACAAGACACTCCCCAAGAACACACCACGAGGA
>NW_006307553.1:0-216 GCF_000327345.1 Myotis davidii | reverse complement strand
TCAAATAGGACTGAGGTATAGTACACTGGCAAAAATAAAAAAAGGCAAACAAGAATAGTGCCAAAGTAACAGATACCCAAAACTGAATACCATGTCAGAAAACATCATATAGAACCATTTTATCAGATTAGAGCAGCAAGAGGAAGTGACTTCTAAATCATAATCATTTAGTGGTATTTATCAACTTCGTCACGATAACTTTGCAACATCATTCTT
>NW_006307552.1:0-216 GCF_000327345.1 Myotis davidii | reverse complement strand
TGTTAAACTATTTTTCATGTAATTTAAAAATAATGTTATTTATAAATTAATTTTAAAATAAGGTATTTAGAGTACCTTATTTTAAGAATTAACTTTTTAATGTATTAATATTATCCCCAGTCATTCTATGAAACACTTGTGGAGTTTCAAAATTAAAATTAAATGATTGGCTTGGTGTGTTTTTTTTTTTAATATGAATTATTTGCCATCATTGAA
>NW_006307551.1:0-216 GCF_000327345.1 Myotis davidii | reverse complement strand
TAAAAAGATTATATACCATGACCAAGTGGGATTAATTCTGGGTATGCAAGGTTTGTACAATATCTGCAGGTCAATAAATGTGATACATCACATGAACAAATGAAGGATAAAAAACATAAGATCATATCAATAGATGCAGAAGAAACATTTGATAAAATTCAGCAAACACTTATAAAAACTCACAGCAAAGTGGTAATCGAGGGGACATACCTTAAA
>NW_006307550.1:0-216 GCF_000327345.1 Myotis davidii | reverse complement strand
CTATTAAGCATTTCTTCTTTTAGTCAGATCTATTGTAGCCATTTAAGCAAGTGTATTAGCTTATTAAACATTATAGAAGATAAACATATTCTAAACACTTGGCCATAGACACACACTTTGTCTGAAAGGATGGAATATTTCCTGTGCTTGCTTTCCCCTCCTCATTTCAAACTGACCCCACTATGAATTATGCTAAGTGAAATTAGCCAGTCAGAG
>NW_006307549.1:0-216 GCF_000327345.1 Myotis davidii | reverse complement strand
TTATCCACTCATCTATTGAGGGACACTTGGGCTACTTCCAAATCTTAGCTATTTTAAATAATGCTACAATGAACATACAGTGATATATATTCTTTAGAATTAGTATTTCAGGATTCTTTGAATAAATTCACAGAAGTGGAATTGTGGGGTCATAGGAAGTTTCATTTTTAATTTTTTGAGGTTATTCCATACTGCTTTCCACAGTGGCTACACCAA
>NW_006307548.1:0-216 GCF_000327345.1 Myotis davidii | reverse complement strand
GCTAGGAACGTAAGAAGTGCTTGTATATTTCGTGTTTAAACGTAAAGTAGGTGGGCCCATGAGTGACTAGGCTTCACTAGCATTGGCCCTCACGGGTTTCAGATCTAGGCCTTAAGCCATGTTACGTGGGTTCACAGATGAGGACCACCGAAGTTTAGATCATCAACCTCTAGAGCTCTGCCGTGGCCCAAACAGTTGTTTTGAAAGAGTTTACAT
>NW_006307547.1:0-216 GCF_000327345.1 Myotis davidii | reverse complement strand
TATTGGGGTGACATTGGTTAATAAAATGATGTATATTTCAATTGTAAAATTCTATGACATATCAACTGTTATTGCATTGGGTGTGGTGCTTACCACCCAAAGTCAGATCTTCTTTTGTCACCTTAGATTTAACTCCCTTTACCCTGTACTACCTCCACCTACTTTCCCCTCTGGTAACCACCAACCATACTGTTATTTGTGTCTATGAGTTTTTAT
>NW_006307546.1:0-216 GCF_000327345.1 Myotis davidii | reverse complement strand
CTTAGGCTGCCCCATTTGGGGTCCCATCACCTTCTGTCCTTGCTGGGGAATAGCTTCCCATATAAGGCTATTTTGGGTTTGCAATTCTACATGTTACCCAAAATTCCCCTTGATCCTTCTCAAGGGGGTGGGGTGTCAAAACCTCAAAGCTAATGATATGCTAGGGAAGGAAAAAGTCACCCAGGGAGCAACGTTCTAGCCCACAGGACTTGTTTT
>NW_006307545.1:0-216 GCF_000327345.1 Myotis davidii | reverse complement strand
AAAAAAATGGGATTCAATTTAAAGTTATCATCATTCCCTGTTTCATTAGTGACTTTGGGAGAGAAGCATCTCAGTATTATTTCTCTGTCTTGGTTATGATATATTGAAAGACTCAAATCATGAGCTTCCACAACCCTTGACCCTGGCAACATTCCAATACAGTGGAACCTCAGGTTTCAAGCTTAATTCATTCCCAAAGGCTGTTCGAGAAGCGAT
>NW_006307544.1:0-216 GCF_000327345.1 Myotis davidii | reverse complement strand
GGAAGAAATTCAGGATAATGTGAGATGGTAGTAAGTAAGCTATAAAGACTTTCATTATTTCATGGTGTACTATAAGCAGAAGGGAACTTGCGTTAAATGAAGACTGAAGTTTGTTTAATGATTGAAACAAGAGGGAGGCCAGTGGTGATGTTGGCTACAGTAGTTTAAATGATGCAAAGACCTCATGAGTTGATGTATAAGTGGTTAATAAGACAG
>NW_006307543.1:0-216 GCF_000327345.1 Myotis davidii | reverse complement strand
GCAGGCTGCATGGGGCGACCAGGCTGGCAAGGGGGTTATTGAGGGATGACTAAACGACCGAACAGCAGGCTGTATGGGGTGACCAGCCCTGCAGGGGGGGGAAGGGCAGTTGGGGGCAGCCAGGCTAGCAGGGGGGGTGAGAGGCGACCAGGCTAGCAGAGGGGGGCAGTGAGGGACGACCAGGGTGGCAGGGGGGGCAGTTAGGGGCAACCAGGC
>NW_006307542.1:0-216 GCF_000327345.1 Myotis davidii | reverse complement strand
TCCCTTCTCTGTTGCTCTGGTTTGGGGATCCCTGCAAGGACCTCAGACCCTGTACTCCCAAGGGACAGGAGCTGTGCTGCCAAACCTTTCCTCTGGCTTTCCAGGGGTGCTGTGCACCTTGGGAGTTGGCTCACCCACTGCACATCTTCTCCTGTCCCAACTCTGTGCTCTCCACTCACAGTATTTCAGTTCAACGATTTTTCAACTTTTTTTTTT
>NW_006307541.1:0-216 GCF_000327345.1 Myotis davidii | reverse complement strand
GTAAATGTGAGTTGTTGTCATTATTATCCCTCTCTCTTCCTGATTCTTGATCTGTAGATCCAGCTGTAGATTTAGTTGAACACCTATAGAGTGCTAATCTGAGCACCCCCCCCCCCACCAAAGACTTCTCTTCTTATATCATTAGAACAAAAGCTCATTTTTACTTTAGCTTCTATAGCGTATAGTGGGTGCAGAAGTATTAGTTTCAAACAATCC
>NW_006307540.1:0-216 GCF_000327345.1 Myotis davidii | reverse complement strand
CACACACACACACACACACACACACATGCCACAACTTCTTTATCCATTTATTAATTGATGGACACTTAGGTTGTATCTATACCCTGGCTAGCTGCATTAGACATGGGAGTGCAGATATTTCTTTGATATCCTGTTTTTATTTCCTTTGGAAATATACTCAGAAAAGTGATTGTTGGATTACATGTAGCTCTATTTTTAATTTTTTGAGGAACCTCC
>NW_006307539.1:0-216 GCF_000327345.1 Myotis davidii | reverse complement strand
CCAACAGCATCTCCTCAAAGGCCCATTGTGGACCCGGCTGGATGGGAACAGGCCATCTATAAAGATGAGCTGCTTCTGGACCACGGATTATGAGCTGAGTGGTGCTTCATACTCAGTGAAGGGAAGGGAACGGCCACTTACTATTATAACAGGTTATTCTAGTGTTTATTGAGCACCGACTGTGTGTTGGGCACTGTCTTCGGCCAGGAAAATATA
>NW_006307538.1:0-216 GCF_000327345.1 Myotis davidii | reverse complement strand
AAAGAGAGGGATTCTTCAGACATTTGGGGAAAGAACATAGCAGATAGGACATAGAGGGCAAAGGGCTGGAAGTGAGGGTAATTTTGAAGAAGATCAAGGAGCTCAATGTGACTACGACTAGGTGAGCATAAAGATAAGTGGGTGAGGTGCAGGGCTTCTGGGTCCTTTTAAAAACTTTGGCTTTTGCCCTGGCTGGTGTGGCTCACTTGGTTGGGC
>NW_006307537.1:0-216 GCF_000327345.1 Myotis davidii | reverse complement strand
AATGACAATAAAATATTAATTCTACCCTTTTTAAAACTGTCTGGTGTCTTGACTAGCTTGCAAAATAAATGAAAAGTGGCCAATTAGAAGGTATGTAGAGTCCTAATTATTTTCACATATTCTTGATCACTTTTTAGTAACCTTGTAGGCCACTGATTGCATTAAGATTTTTCTTGTGTATTATTACTACTTTTGTGTATTTCTAGGGAAATCTTG
>NW_006307536.1:0-216 GCF_000327345.1 Myotis davidii | reverse complement strand
ATTTGGAATATTTAATCCCATGAACAAAGAAAGGAATTTGCTGTCTTGTTGCTCTTGGTTCCTCTCATGCTCTTGCTGCTCTTGTGACTCTTGGGACTTGCATGGCTCAAGGGTTGTGGGGCTCTCCTGCATTTGTCATTCATCCACATGGCCCACAGCCATGTGAACCCCACACGCAATGGACTAATAGACTTCAACGAACCTGATGCTGAACTG
>NW_006307535.1:0-216 GCF_000327345.1 Myotis davidii | reverse complement strand
ACCAAAAGATGAGCCAGGGTGACCCAGGGTCAAGGGTCAGGCCTTCAGCGTGACGAGGGTGTCCACACAGGGGGAGAAGTCCAGTGTTGGTGTGGGAGCCCGTACAGAACGAAGAGGCGAGGATGGCAAGGGTGCTGAGATTTCGGCCATACACAAAGGGATTATCAAATTCAGGGATGGGGCGGGGGGCAAACATAGAAAATAAATATGGCTGTC
>NW_006307534.1:0-216 GCF_000327345.1 Myotis davidii | reverse complement strand
AGAAGATAAGAATTCAGTTTATATGTATTTCGAGTAGAAGTGGAAACTTTGAAGAGACAGCTGGAGAGTTTTTGAATCCGTTTGCCGATGTTTCTCTCTTGAGCTCCCTACGAGGAGTGATAGAGGAAGACTCTTTAATTCATACGGACAAGAAGTGGGGTGCTCAGTAGGGGGGATGATTCCCCGTTTATCTGAGCCAACGCCTGAATGTGTGAA
>NW_006307533.1:0-216 GCF_000327345.1 Myotis davidii | reverse complement strand
ACCTTAGAAGCATGTTCTTCTTAAATGAAGAAAGAGTGACAGGTAAGTCTTTTCAATCTAAAATATGATGTTTACCCATGTACCTTTTCCTCCAGCTGACTGGGATCGCTTTAGATCCTACTCAACTTGAACTTTGACTCCTGTACATTGTGCTATGCAGGTTCTCCCTGACTGTACTTAAGTCATTGAAGAAAATGTGAAAAACAATAGCACTGG
>NW_006307532.1:0-216 GCF_000327345.1 Myotis davidii | reverse complement strand
TGTTTTTCTTGTTTGTTCATTTGTTGCTTTCAAAGACAAGAACTATATCATTTCACTCAGATGTGGACTATAAAACTGAATACCCTATTCTTTAGCAGTGGTATTCTAGGCTCACCATTGGCTATTGTACATGTTTATGAATTAGAAATAGTGAACTTATCAGTATAATAGTTATTTTTGTGATAATGTAAGAAACAACTTTGCACAAAATTCTAA
>NW_006307531.1:0-216 GCF_000327345.1 Myotis davidii | reverse complement strand
GCCCAGACACCCTGCCCCGGAGGCAGGCTGGCGGTGAGCAATGCCCTCTCTCACCCGATGCCCCTTCTACGCCGATGCCTGTTCCCTGTCACGCGCACAGTGACTCTGCGGCTTGGGAGAGGCCAGAGGCCTGGAAGTTCAAGGGCCCGCACAGATGGTGAGCCCCCTGGGTGGCAGGGCCCTGTGGAGGCCCAGGGACTGCCTGCCAGAGCCGGG
>NW_006307530.1:0-216 GCF_000327345.1 Myotis davidii | reverse complement strand
ACCTTCTCTGTTCCTCATCTATGGATATCAGAAGAATCCATCAGCTTAGAATGGTAATTGACCTTTGGCCTAGAGAGTGGTGAGCCATACACTCAATGGTGATTACAGCTGCAGGAGAGAGTCTCATTGTGATAATGGCTATGGTGCCTTCTGACAACCAATCAGCATTATTACTGGAAGGAGTTCTCCACGTACACTCTGCAATGACTGATAGAT
>NW_006307529.1:0-216 GCF_000327345.1 Myotis davidii | reverse complement strand
CTGCGTCGGGGCAGGCCGGTGGGTAGGGAGTCACTCTTGGTGGTGACCTGAGGGCCGAGGTGGCTGTTTCAGATCATTCTACGGGATGTGGGAGAGCAGCCTTCCATCCTCCGGCAGAGGCTGGCCGTTGCCCACGCGCAGCGGTGCTGGGGCGGGGTGGCAGCGTTGGTGCGGGTGACGGACAGACGCTGGGATAAGGAGGCCGCCGGCCTGGGT
>NW_006307528.1:0-216 GCF_000327345.1 Myotis davidii | reverse complement strand
CCCTGGTTGAAAGTCTTGTTGGGACCCTTAGAGTTTAGAAGAAAAAGAGCACAAATGCACACCCGATGAAAGAAGCAGGAGCGGTGGAGGGGCAGAAACCCTTTGTCCTAAGGGTTTTTATCCAGTTTTTAAAGGTAGGAATTTTAGGAGAGGGCTCAGGGGAGGATCTCAATAGAATATCAACTTTCCAGGTGTGTCCTTTAATATGCTGATTCA
>NW_006307527.1:0-216 GCF_000327345.1 Myotis davidii | reverse complement strand
ACAGGAAGATGATTCACCCACAGGAAGCTGTGTTCCCCCACAGGAAGGTGCATTTCTCCCACAGGAACATGAATTCCCATACAGGAACATGGGTTTCCCCCACAGGAAGTTTTATTTCCCACAGGAAGGTGCCTTTACCCACAGGAAGGTTCATTTCCACACAGAAAGGTGCCTTTCCACACCTCACAGGAAGGTGTGTTTTCCCCAAAGGAAAAA
>NW_006307526.1:0-216 GCF_000327345.1 Myotis davidii | reverse complement strand
GGGCTCAATGTAATCACCTGGGTCCTTAAAAGTATGAGAGCCTATCCCGACTCAGGTCAGAGTCGGAGAGAGACGTGACTATGGGAGAATGGTCAGGGAGATGCTTTGTTGCTTTGAAAAATGGAGGAAATAAGCTATGAGCCAAGGAATTCACGTAGCCTCTGCAAGCTGGGAAAAAAACCAACAATAAAATAGAATCTCCCTTAGAGCCTCAAA
>NW_006307525.1:0-216 GCF_000327345.1 Myotis davidii | reverse complement strand
TTAGGGTGAGAAGGCATTTTTGTAAGCCTATTTATGACACTTAAAAATATATTACTCTACCATCACAGAATTAACAACAATAACTCCCTATAAATTATTTTCTGACAATTATCTGAATACTCATGTATATTTTATTTTATTACAATAAAATAAACAGGCACTGGGGAACTTTAATCTTACATTCTATCTATGTTTGAAAGACATGGTGAGGGAATA
>NW_006307524.1:0-216 GCF_000327345.1 Myotis davidii | reverse complement strand
AAAAGTTCAGTTTGGAGGCTGCCACAGCAGTACGTGGTGGGATATGGTGGAGGCCTGGATGACCGGATGAAGGAGGTAAGTCAGATTCAAGATAAAACTGTAGGCGAAATGAATGAACTGACACAGAGGAAAAACTAGCAGATTGGGAAAACATTTTTCAACAAAAATGGCAGATAAGACATTAATATAAAAAATAAAGCACCTATAAACAATAAG
>NW_006307523.1:0-216 GCF_000327345.1 Myotis davidii | reverse complement strand
GGGTGATGATTATATCATGATAATTCTTTGATACAATTTTATCAGTTCCATAATTCAGCATGTAGTAAATTATTATTTAATTTAAACAAAACTACTAGTTAAAAAATATATAAGCTTTATCAAATGTTAATAGCATGGTCATTTTTATAACAGTATGGCATCTTTAGTAGCATGTTAATTATTTTCTGAATTTTTATTACTCTGTCTCCAGAAATA
>NW_006307522.1:0-216 GCF_000327345.1 Myotis davidii | reverse complement strand
GAGGAGACAAAGAAACATGTCCCAAAGAAAGAACAGTACAAAACTCCAGAAAAAAGATCTAAAAGAAATGGAGTCAAGCAATTTACTAGATGCTGAGTTCAAAACACTGGATATAAGGAGGCTTAGTGAACTTAGGGGAAGAACAGATGAACTCAGAGAGAACTTATACAAAGAGATAGAAGCCATAAAAAGAACCAGTCAGAAATGAAGAATACA
>NW_006307521.1:0-216 GCF_000327345.1 Myotis davidii | reverse complement strand
AGCTTATTTTACTACTCCAGGAGGAAGATGATTTTCTCCTTGCCTAGCAACAGACCCAACCAATAGCAAACCACCATGACTCAGCCAATGGAAAGCCACTACACTTCAACTCCTTTGGTCATAAGAGCCCCTCTCAACTCCTCCCTTTTCTCTATACAAGAACATGCCTCCCTTTGGTTCTCTGGACTTGCCTACGGTTTCTGCCATAGCTTGTTT
>NW_006307520.1:0-216 GCF_000327345.1 Myotis davidii | reverse complement strand
CCACTGTCCACATACTGGGTGTGATGAATCCCTCTGTGGGACCTCACACATTCAGCAACCTCGGTTCACAGTGCCCATAGCCTCGCCTTCTCTCCTTTACCATGTTTGCAATAAAAAAATGGCCTCTTCCACCCACCCATATGCTTCTAGGGGTGGGTGGGGTGAGAGTCACTGTGATTTAGAATGTCACATATAGGAGAACCAAGTAACAGAGAG
>NW_006307519.1:0-216 GCF_000327345.1 Myotis davidii | reverse complement strand
AACTGTCTGACTCCAGGTCCAGTCTCTTTCCAATGTACCACATAGCTCCTCAGTAACACTAAGATATTTAACTTAGTTGTACAATAATGCATATATAATACATTAAACTAAGGACTCAAAGATGAATAAGACATTAAGGAGTTCACAAAGTACACACCATACTACATGAAAAGTGCCTTACCAAACAAGATGTAATGGAAGCAAACAGGAGAGGAG
>NW_006307518.1:0-216 GCF_000327345.1 Myotis davidii | reverse complement strand
GAAGTTGACAGACTTATGTGAGCAGTTCTTCTTAAGACTGTGAGGCATGCCTGGCTGGCATGGCTCAGTGGTTATGAATGTTGACCCATGGACCAGGAAGTCACGGTTTGATTCCCTTGATTCTTGGTCAGGGTACATGTTTGGGATGTGGGATCGATCCCCAATAGGGAGCATGCAGTAGGTGGCCGATCAATGATTTTCTCTCATCATTGATGT
>NW_006307517.1:0-216 GCF_000327345.1 Myotis davidii | reverse complement strand
TAGGAATTTTTCAGCTCCATTGTAAGCTATGGGACCTCCTATGTATATGTGGTCCCTGACTGACAGACACCTCACTATGTAGCCTGTGACTCTAACAATGCTCACCTCACTCTCTTCCCTCCCTCCAGGCCCTTTTGGGGTCCTCACTGGTCAAGCCTAATGGAAAGCCAGAGGGCCAGGGACTCGGATGGGAGAATCCTTTAGGTCAGACTTCTG
>NW_006307516.1:0-216 GCF_000327345.1 Myotis davidii | reverse complement strand
GGATGTGGAAAAGTTGGAATCCTCATGCATTGCAGGTAGGAGTGTAAAATAGTGCAGTACAAATTAGATGGGTGAGTTTTATGGTATGTGAAGTATAGCTCAAATTTTTAAAATGTCATCTGGGGTCCCTATCTTATTTAGGCCTCGCTAAGGGATAGGATAGGTCCTGCAGGCAATGGAGAGTTTCTTAGTCGTGTGTGCGTGTGTGTGTGTGTG
>NW_006307515.1:0-216 GCF_000327345.1 Myotis davidii | reverse complement strand
TATGGTAGCTCTATTATTAATTTTTTGAGGAATTGTGAGACTGTTTTCCATAGTGGTTGCAGTCTACCTTCCCATCAGCAGTGAATGAGAGTTCCCTTTTTCCACAACCTTTCCAATATTTGTTATGGTTTATCTTGCTGATAATAGCCACTCTCACAGGTGTGAAATGGTATCTCATTATAATTCTGATTTGCATTTCCCTAATTGCCAGTGAGG
>NW_006307514.1:0-216 GCF_000327345.1 Myotis davidii | reverse complement strand
TCCCCCCAAACACTCCGGTCTCCCACAAGCTTGCACCCCTTTTATCCGTGTCCCACTCTGCCAGGGACTTCCCCTAAGAGGCGCAGAGACGCCCCACGTGTGCCTCACTAGCCCTGTACCCCAAAGGGGAGCTGGGGGCGCGGCCGAGAGCTGGCCTTGCCAGCTGGACCCGCCAGGCTTCTCAGAAGGAGACTTAGACGCAAGGCGGCCTCGTGG
>NW_006307513.1:0-216 GCF_000327345.1 Myotis davidii | reverse complement strand
TTAATTTTTCACAGGTCTTGGTTTCTTCATCTATATAAATGAGGTAATAATATTTATCTAGGAAATTATTTTAAAGATTAGATCAGGTGATATATGAAAGCACCTGTTGCAATGCCTAAAACATAGTAAGTACTCAAAAAATGTTTTCTTTATCTTTGCTTTCCTCTTTCCTTTTCTTTTTGCTAATTCTGGTAGGAGCATAAATAGAATATTGGG
>NW_006307512.1:0-216 GCF_000327345.1 Myotis davidii | reverse complement strand
TCCTGGCACAGGCTCCATACCTAACTTCTATTAGGCAGTTAAGGGAGAGGTGAGAAGCTCTTCTTGAGTCCGTTGTGACTTGATTGTCTTTAGCTCGAAATAACCCTCATGCCGAAATGGTGCATTCTGGCGTGGCCTGCATGGAACCCCATCGTGTACATGCAAGTTAGTGGCAAACCAAACTACATTTGGTTTTCTTTTCTTTTTTTAAAAAAA
>NW_006307511.1:0-216 GCF_000327345.1 Myotis davidii | reverse complement strand
GACTTGTCCATTTTTGTGTTTATTTTAAACCACCATACCCAAAGTATATAGGATAATGCTTTACACATAAAGTTGTGTTAGTTCAATCAATAAATGAATTTTATTCCTACTAGAATAGGATGATTATAAAGATTATCATACTGACTTTACAGGTAAGGACTCTGATCCTGTATCAGAATCCAGAGCTATGTCACTCCACCTGATGAATTTATTTCT
>NW_006307510.1:0-216 GCF_000327345.1 Myotis davidii | reverse complement strand
GGTGTACGGTCATTATTCTTTTCTTTCATGTTGACACAGACCGCTCTCATATATTTCTCCCTATGCATTCTCCATATTTTCCATATTTTCAAAAGCATCTCTGTTCCTAATAAAGCGACCTCTACCCCTTCTTTTTTGCTTATTCGTTTTAGATTTTCATTATCTCAGAAGTTGCTCATCCGTATGTCTCAATTCTCTTTTTGTTCGTTCTTTATC
>NW_006307509.1:0-216 GCF_000327345.1 Myotis davidii | reverse complement strand
TGGCCTCGGTGTTGGGAGGCCTTGTTCCTGACACCCTCATTTGGGCTTCCTCGATTGTGTCTGAGGCCAGTTCTACCATCTGGGAGCAGGGATCTTGGTGCCTGTAGGGCTCTTCCCCCCCTCCCCCTGCTGGGCTCTGTCCCCCTCCTCCTGCTACCCTCCCCCACAAGGGTGGGAAGACTTTCAGGAGTGGGATGGCCAACCATCAGGCTGGCT
>NW_006307508.1:0-216 GCF_000327345.1 Myotis davidii | reverse complement strand
AACGGGAAAGGGAGTCTGGGAAGACCTGAGGTCACTTGGGCCACTCCTTGTTTTCTTCTAGGTCTGTGCCTAATGAACCCTATCCTGAAGGTGGTGATGATCAAGAGGAAGTTGGAGCACATGGAGCTAACAAGTTGGTAAGCCTGTGATTTCAAACAGGATCACCATGGGCAGTATTACCTCAAAACTGTACAGGAAGCTTCAGGAACCTAAAAA
>NW_006307507.1:0-216 GCF_000327345.1 Myotis davidii | reverse complement strand
TAGTAAATATAATTCTTCAGTTTTTCAGGGATTATAATTTTCACAATTGTGGAATTCAGAAGATATCCATAAAGATTAATATGAAGATCTAATATAAAGAAATAACTGAATTTTAGAGTATATGTTAGAAATCTCATTTGCTAAGGATAACAATGAGCAGATGATGGGTTTATTGCATTACATGACAAAAATGGCAGGCCCACTGCATGGGAGAAC
>NW_006307506.1:0-216 GCF_000327345.1 Myotis davidii | reverse complement strand
GGCTCCGAGCTGGTGGTGCCACGGAGAAAACCAAGCAGGAAGTGAGGGAGGGCGGGTAGGTGCGGAGGACGGAGGGCGGGGTGGCCATTTTCAACCAGGGAGGGTCTGGCTGAGATGGTAACATTTGAATGAAGACTTCAGAGAAGTGAGGAAGCACGCCATGTGGGCGTGGAAAGAAGAGCATTGGAGAGAGAGAGAGAGGAGAGAGAGAGAGAG
>NW_006307505.1:0-216 GCF_000327345.1 Myotis davidii | reverse complement strand
TAAATAGATTCTTACTACATTTAGTGCCGTTTTCAATCACCATGGCTACCTGTGGATAGCTTTGAAATGATGAAAATACTGAAGAGATTTACAACTCTGGCTACTTCAGGTGCCGTTTTGAAAGGAAGTGCTTTCAAACATAAGGATTTCATGTTTTCAAAACTCAGAATTTGGGTATAAAATCTTGGAATGACAAGAATAGTGTTTATGTTTACA
>NW_006307504.1:0-216 GCF_000327345.1 Myotis davidii | reverse complement strand
AAAAAAACACCACTGCCTTCTGGAGCTTTTCAATTAATATTCTAGTTTATGGGCACTTATTTAAAAATTATTTGGTTAGGTAGCTCTCTGTTAAGATACCTTTTATCAGATTATCAAACGTTGTGTAGGAGCCCTATTCTGCTCTTTGTCACCAGTTTGATATTTGACTGCCTTGGAATAAATATAAGACTGTGTTCTTTCATCTTATCTGAGAAT
>NW_006307503.1:0-216 GCF_000327345.1 Myotis davidii | reverse complement strand
TCCCAGCCACTGCCCCACCCCATCTTTTCACATTCTGGAGTCCTATTATTGTCTTTGTATAAAGAACACCGGCTCCATCAATTGTGGAGACTTTATGCTTCCTTTCTATCACTCTATCCCCTGAGCCTAGAACAGCATCTGGCAACCTCTGAATATATTTGTGGACTATAAGTGGATGAACCCCCATTTTATTTTATTTATTTATTTTTAAATATA
>NW_006307502.1:0-216 GCF_000327345.1 Myotis davidii | reverse complement strand
TAGTGGAGCATGTATTATTGGTATCCTTGTGATAGGGTTCCTGAAAGTCTGTGTGTGTTTGTTGGATTAATGTTTGCTCCAAAATTGTAGAACCATGCAATAGGTTTCAGACCATATGAGAGGTTATATGTAAGGTTTACAAGGTCGTCCTGAATATTTAAAAATGAATGGTGTCTTAGGTCAGGATTAAAGGTGATATTAGGTCTGATTACAGTT
>NW_006307501.1:0-216 GCF_000327345.1 Myotis davidii | reverse complement strand
CCACTCCACAAACCACCTCTTCTGGTCCAGCTAACCCAAAGCTTTCCCACGGCGGTGCTTCTACGTGCATCCTTCCTCTCAGCTTCTCTGGTTTGTAATCGGTGTTCGAAGCGCAACTCGGAGGATCCCTTCCCGGGGAAGTCATCCCTCTCCTTCGTTCCTGTCACAAACCACAGACCGCAATAGGCATTTAGCATGCTGACATGTGGAGTCACA
>NW_006307500.1:0-216 GCF_000327345.1 Myotis davidii | reverse complement strand
TTTTTTGCAACTACTTTTGCTGTAATGAATTTCTTTGTCTCTGTCCAGGAGTCTCTTGTCTTCTGTAAGTCTTCATGAAACTGTGGAAGGCTAGTTTATTAGATTGTAAGTAGGACAAAATTAACTCCATCATAAAGACCCAAATTATAAGGAATGAAAGAGGGGATATCACTATAGATGCTAAAGGCATTATAATGTTGATAAAGTGATACTATA
>NW_006307499.1:0-216 GCF_000327345.1 Myotis davidii | reverse complement strand
AGAGGCACCTGGTGGAACCTTCTGGAAGCAAGGGACTGGGGTAGGGGACTGTGTCCATCCTCAGTTGACCTAGTAATGGAGGGAGGGAGGGTCAGCCCTGAGGGTTAGGGAGGCTTCTGCAGACAAGAGACAGGACAGCGGGTCTTCCAGCCCATGCTCTTCCTCCTGCAAGGCTAACTCCTTGCTGGGCCCTCTCTCTCTCTCTCTCTCTCTCTC
>NW_006307498.1:0-216 GCF_000327345.1 Myotis davidii | reverse complement strand
ATACGCCATCTGCTTTAGAGTATATGGGGAGATGCAAGGGGGACATATGCAGCAGCTCGAAGCTAAGAAAATTGATTCGTATACTTTAACCACACAATCAGGCAATAGAAAATAGCGGGAAACACCAGAAACAATAAGATAATCAAGCTACTTTACGTCTACATATGAACTTTTAAAAATAGGTTTCAATGTATCATGTTTATGACAAAATAAAAT
>NW_006307497.1:0-216 GCF_000327345.1 Myotis davidii | reverse complement strand
ATATATTAGAAGACAGTGGCTTTTCTTCAATATCACAGTTTTCAGACATCATTATCTTTCTGTTTTAGAATAGATGAATTCCTACAACTTTTGATCAGATTGTTAAACATTCACACAGCCTTCTTCTGTAAGGCTTACATAAGACTCATATTCAAAAGAACAAAGAATAAACATATTCCATTTAAAGCCCAATATGTTTCAAAGTCACAATTAGCA
>NW_006307496.1:0-216 GCF_000327345.1 Myotis davidii | reverse complement strand
GACACAGGCTTGTGCCTCAGAGTGACCTCGTCTGAGGCCAGTGTTCTGGAAGGTGGCGAATGCCCAACAGGAGAACGGAAGGCCTGGCTATGAGGGTTAGGGGCTTCCTCCTTTCTCACTGGGAAGAGGTGTGGGTGGGAGCTGAGGGCGGGGCTGGAGGAAGGACACAGAAAGGGGGCTGCAAGGGCAGGTCCCGCATTCCCCCTACCAGGTTCC
>NW_006307495.1:0-216 GCF_000327345.1 Myotis davidii | reverse complement strand
TGTCCCCATTTAGGATGGATGGATAATCCACTTATGAAGGTCTACTTTGTTATAGGACCTTCTCTAGACATTTTCCTTCCATGATTCTGCTGACCCTCAGGGCACCTTTGAGAGTGATTTTTAAAGTTGAAGAAACTGAGAATGAGAAAAGTGAGGTGATTTTCACAAGCTGGGCATTTAGAAGCTTCTGGGAGTCTTAGTTCAAAGCCATCCAGG
>NW_006307494.1:0-216 GCF_000327345.1 Myotis davidii | reverse complement strand
TGGAAAAGCAAATGTTTGGTAGACAAATGTTTGTTGGGCCATCTTCAACAATGGGCATGAGAGAGGACTTTGATCAGACTTGTTTTGCAAGGTCCTTCCCTGTCTGTTACACTTAGTTTATATTAAACTGTACTTATCTATAATGGTATCTCCCTTTCTAGAGCAGGTCCTCTATCTCAGTTCTTTTAGGCAGTTAGGGGGAAGGTCAAAGCTTCT
>NW_006307493.1:0-216 GCF_000327345.1 Myotis davidii | reverse complement strand
GTGGGGTTCTGCGGGCCAGGAAGGAAGGAAAGGCTGCCGGGCAGGCAACACAGGGTGTCTGCTGCCGCAGCTCATTTCAGAAACCACGCGCGGAGACACCAGAAACCTCGCGCACTGCCGTGGGAAGGCAACATGGTGCAGCCGCCTTGGAAAATGGCCTGGCGGGTCCTCATGGAGTGACCATATGGCCCAGCCATCCCATTCCTAGGAATATAT
>NW_006307492.1:0-216 GCF_000327345.1 Myotis davidii | reverse complement strand
TGCCTAAGAATGAAGGCCTTAAGAAAAGTAGTTGCACCGGAAGATCATCTGGACTCAGAGTTCTCTTAAAAACATGGAGTTTTCAGCAGGTCTGGCCGCCCTGGACTTCCTCGGGTGGGCAGGTGCGTCCACCACTTTGGTCTCCATGGGTCTTCGTAGGCAACACAGTGAACCCAGCCAACAGCTCTCACTTCAGTGTTTGCTTTGCCGCCATAG
>NW_006307491.1:0-216 GCF_000327345.1 Myotis davidii | reverse complement strand
GTATTTCTCCCAAAGCTTAGAGGACATTCTATCCGCCCTCAGCGGGTCCTGGCGGGAGGAAGGGCAGCCCACTCACTCATCCTGAGAGGCTCCCCCACGTGTCCCAGGGCTGAGGCCTCCCTGGAGGCGGCTGCACCTGGAGCCCTTTTCATTCCTGAGGGTGGAACCTGGCCCCCCAGCCATTAACCACCCACCCACAGCCCCAGGGACACACAT
>NW_006307490.1:0-216 GCF_000327345.1 Myotis davidii | reverse complement strand
GACAGTCACGTGGAACTCTTTGAGGCACACCAAGAGGTCAATGACACCACTGGCCACAGTGGCAAAGCCGGCCAGGATAAGTCCAAGAACGAGACAATCACACAGGCAGAAAAGCCCAATAACAAGAGGTCTCGGAGACAGCGCAACAACGAAAATCGGGAGAATGCAGCCAATAATCACGATCATGATGACATCACCTCAGGAACGCCTAAGGAG
>NW_006307489.1:0-216 GCF_000327345.1 Myotis davidii | reverse complement strand
CGGTGTGCAGCGAAGGACACGCTCCCTGCTCACATTCACATCGGAGACCCTCAGAGAAGGACGGCCATCGCCTCAGCTCCTGGAGAGGACGCCAGGTCATGGTCAATGTGGGCGTTGTTGAGGATCTGGGTCAGTGTGGGACATGGCCCTGTGAGCAGCCCCATGTTCAGGCTGCCTTCCTGTTCCTGACTTCTGCCTGCCTTGCTGCTGCGCAGA
>NW_006307488.1:0-216 GCF_000327345.1 Myotis davidii | reverse complement strand
CCCCACACAGGGAAAGGTGAACTATTTATCACTATTTCTAGTCTTTAGCTCAGTGTTCAAGCAGCCCTTTCCTTACAGTATCCCCACCTTCACTCCTCTTATCTGAGACTTCACTAACATTTAACTTACGAAGTCTGCAAGGGTCTTGCTTAAGTGTCTTCTGTGAATTACCAACTCTGGCCCCCAAATGAAGTGGGAGAACTAACCCGAACTAAC
>NW_006307487.1:0-216 GCF_000327345.1 Myotis davidii | reverse complement strand
ATTGTCATAACCACTAAAATTTTAGGGAATTAAAATATCATTCATTACGTAAGCTAATATGTGATCTATAGATAAGTGATATATGTACTAGTACATGAGTGACCAAAGAATGACACACTAGGGAGCTTGGATTCCTGTCCTGTTCTGTGATTATGGCATAAGTGTTGCACAAACATGCATATCCTTTCAACCTTTTCTGGTTACCTACAAGGGAAC
>NW_006307486.1:0-216 GCF_000327345.1 Myotis davidii | reverse complement strand
GGACGTGGAAACAGTTCTGGGCGCTCGCTCTCCTCTCCCGGGACCTTGGGAAGCGGTCCCCTCGCGGGCCTCAGTTTCCCCAGCTGTACAGGGAGAGGGCTGGAGGCAGGACCCTCTCCTGGCTCTCTCTCTCTCTGCCTTTCTGCCTGGGGAGGTGAGAAGCCCCACCCCCCCCACCCCGCAGGCCCTCCTGCTAGAGCCACAGCAAGACCGCCC
>NW_006307485.1:0-216 GCF_000327345.1 Myotis davidii | reverse complement strand
CCCTTCCACCCTTCACCTCTCTCCAACATATATATTTTGTGACAAGTAATCCAGATGGCAGATGATGGTGGGGCAGGGTTCAAGAGATATTTAGGAGGTTTAACTCATCAAGATTGGTGATTACTCAGAGAGAAAGGAAAAAGGAAAGATAACTCGTACATGAATGTTTATAGCAGTTTATTCTTAACTAGAGGCCCTGTGCACAAAAATTTGTGC
>NW_006307484.1:0-216 GCF_000327345.1 Myotis davidii | reverse complement strand
TTCAAGAGTCAAATGGAAAAATTCCCTAATATGACTATTTCACTAACTTGTTGTGTATATATTTTTTTTCTGTTTATTGGGTTTTGATTGTTTTTATAAGTCAGGTGGAACTAGACTTATAAATGTTGAGGTAATTTTCTAATTTGAGAAGTGTGACATGTAGCAATCTAAGCAACAAAAAGATCTTTTGCTGTTACCTCAGTTCTTATTATAGTG
>NW_006307483.1:0-216 GCF_000327345.1 Myotis davidii | reverse complement strand
ATCCTAGGGAGCCTGGGATAAACTGGTTGGGAAACACTGGCTTAGAGGTAGGAGTCCTGGCACATGAACGATAGTAAGAACCACGTGCAAAAGAGAAGGAACTTTTTTGGGTCCATGAGGGAATCCTGAGCTATAACTTGTCGCAGTCTATTGAAACCCACGGGCCAATCCGGAAAAAACCCGAGATGTCCATCCACCATCTCAGACCTGTGGTTT
>NW_006307482.1:0-216 GCF_000327345.1 Myotis davidii | reverse complement strand
AGGTGCACAAATTCATGCACTGGGTCCCTAGTTCATTGATCAAAGGTCTTCAGGATATGTCTGGCCCAGGACTTTGAGAAAAGCAGAAGCCATCCCCATTTTAAATTAAGGAATTATCTGTGAGAATTGCTTTCATTTCTCATAGTTTCCTAGGAAAAGGGATAAAACCTCGATGTTCTCATTGTCTAGCATGATTTCTGGCCTGAAGTGTATTCT
>NW_006307481.1:0-216 GCF_000327345.1 Myotis davidii | reverse complement strand
CAGACGTTACGAACTGGCAGAGCATGTGGGAAAAGATCCTTTTCATATGGGAGATGAAGAAGTGTTTCAACAAGGAATTCGAGGACGGAGCTTACATTGGCTACTCCAAGGATTGCGTCCACATATGAGACTTTGACAATCCCTAAAAGATTGGCGCCTTCTCTTCTAAAGCTTGTGTCGTTCTCCACTTCAGCCTTAATGTATCTGAGTGACATA
>NW_006307480.1:0-216 GCF_000327345.1 Myotis davidii | reverse complement strand
AATATTTAGATATTTATTCTGTTGATGATGGAAACTTCTTTTGGGAGTAGCTGTGCGATCAGGAAGGTCTCAGAGGTGACTTTCCAAATTGAAGGATTATGAGGAGCAGGCCCATGCCAGACACGTTCATTGGGGACCAGGGCCATGCTGCAGCTGTCTGCTGTTGTCACCATCTGTCACCTTTAGGGCACATCCACATGGCCAACACAAAGTCAG
>NW_006307479.1:0-216 GCF_000327345.1 Myotis davidii | reverse complement strand
ACCATGTTTCTCTATTATTAGATAGGATAGATTAGTGGTTAATGAAGTCTTCAGGCATTTTTCCTGTGATTCAGTACTGAAGGATTATCTGGTATTAAGTAGGTGTTTCATTAAAAATTCAGTAAAATAGGGGATTCTTTCCCTTCTCCACATGGGAGTTTGTGCTTTGAGATTCTTTCCTCTTCCCCATATGGGAGTCTGTACTTGTTCTTCAAT
>NW_006307478.1:0-216 GCF_000327345.1 Myotis davidii | reverse complement strand
TGCGGACGCCCACCATGGCATTTGCAGGGCGGGATGGCCTGCGTCCTTCGATTGTCATGGTGATCAGTGGATGGGAGGGTGGTGTTGCACGCAAAGCAGCAACCAGAGAATCCTGGGTGATGTGGTGGCTGGATGGCCTGCTTCTGGTGATCACCCTGGTGATCAAAGGTCGGGAATTCCCGAGCGCAGGCAAGGCAGCAACCCCGGACCCCCGGC
>NW_006307477.1:0-216 GCF_000327345.1 Myotis davidii | reverse complement strand
CAGTTCAGCATCAGGCTAGTTACTGTCCATTAGAGCATTGTGTGTGGGGTTCATAGGTTATTTGCGTGAACGCAGGGAAGCCAAGTGTGAGGCATAAGCCAAGCATGCCAAGAGGAGCCAAGAAAGCAAAGAGCACACAAAAGAGTGAACTCCTTTGTTCAGAGGGTTAAGTATCCCAAATCCTCTTGGGCTTACAGTGGCCACACCCATTATGGC
>NW_006307476.1:0-216 GCF_000327345.1 Myotis davidii | reverse complement strand
TAATCTTTTCAAGGTTAACAAGAAAGTTAAGGAGGCTCCTTCCTGGAAACTACAAACCTGAACTCCACAATGACTCTTATTTCATCTCTAATTATATTTAAAAACAGAGTTTGTCCATCTTAAACAACCGAGAAGCTGACCAAGTATACACAATTGCCTGTATTCATTGATGTGGCTTGGCCAAAATTTAGTCAGGCTTCCCCTTTTCCACAGTCC
>NW_006307475.1:0-216 GCF_000327345.1 Myotis davidii | reverse complement strand
TCATTTTGGGAGGTTCACTCACTTTGCAGGCAGCTGCTTTGGAGCATGTAGGAAGCAGCAAGTGGAGGAAAGAAGAGAATTTCCGTTGGAAAAGACAAACCTGCCCTAGAATTCTGTCACAGAGACCATGTTCATCCCGAGAACCTGAAAGCCATGGAAGAGGGGTCCCAGCAGGGGCCCCTCCTCGCCACCCTTACCATGTCGGTGAACTGATCC
>NW_006307474.1:0-216 GCF_000327345.1 Myotis davidii | reverse complement strand
CCTAGCTAGTTTTGCTCAATGGATAGAGTGCTGGACCATGAACTGAAGGGTCCAGGATTCAATTCCGGTCAAGTGCAGGTACCTCTGTTGCAGGCTTGATCCCAAACTCTGGCTGGGGCTCATGTGGTGAGCAACCAATTGTTGTGTCTCCCTCATATAATGTTTCTCTTTCTCTGTCTTTCACCCTCCCTTATACTCTCTCTAAAAATCAATGGA
>NW_006307473.1:0-216 GCF_000327345.1 Myotis davidii | reverse complement strand
AGGCTTTTATTATATAGGATGTGTGTGTGTATGCACACACATGCACGGGCACACGTACGCACAGGCACATATACATACGTGTGCATGCGCACCCACACCACACACGTGCTTGTGTGCACACGCATGTGATGCATACCTACACACATGTGTGACACATATGCACACACACTAAGCTTTTGGGGAAAATTCAGTCTCCTGTTCCTCATAACTGTGAAT
>NW_006307472.1:0-216 GCF_000327345.1 Myotis davidii | reverse complement strand
AATCACTATATTGTGCACCTAAAACTAGTATAACTAATATAATATTGTATACCAACAATACTTAAATTTAAAAAATATAAGTACAATGCATTTTGGAGGCCTTATAATATTTCAATTAAGTGTCTAAAATGTTCTCTAGCTTCTTAATGACAAGTGGCCTTTATCTATCTTGACTATATTTTCTTACAATTTATACTTCACTTTAATATTACATTA
>NW_006307471.1:0-216 GCF_000327345.1 Myotis davidii | reverse complement strand
CAAAACAAGCAGAAGACATCCCCTAGTAGTTAGGAGACTTAGAGTTTAGTCTTGGCTCTGCCATAGATGAGCTGTGTATGTTTGGGCAAGGTATACAATTCCTCTGGCCACAACTATACAATAAGATGGGCTAAACCAGTTACTTCAAACCTGGCTGATGATCAGGTTTTTTTACTGGGTGGCTTTTTAACTGGCTTTTGTGTGGTGCTTACTATG
>NW_006307470.1:0-216 GCF_000327345.1 Myotis davidii | reverse complement strand
TTATTTGCCTGTCTTCTAATTAGGTTGTTTTTTACTGTTGAATTTTGAGCCCATCTTCAGATATGTGATGCTCAAATATTTTCTAGAGTATAACTTGTCTTTTCATCATCTTCATAGAATCTGTCTTAGAGCAAAATGTTTTTTATTTCTATGAAGTCTAATTTATCAATGTTATTCTTTTCTGAAAAATGCTTTTGATGTCATATTTAAGAAATC
>NW_006307469.1:0-216 GCF_000327345.1 Myotis davidii | reverse complement strand
AGGTTCCAACTGCCTCCTCAGCCACAGGAAGCAGTCCTCAGTTGGAGAGATTCTCTCTTCTAATGTGGCAGCAATTGACCAGAAGAGATGCTGTTTCTGTTCAAGCAAAAAAGTCATATAGAGAAATCAGCGCAGCTCAGAGACTTTTTCAACAAGCAAACCAGAGAGAGACAAATGCCCTAGCTAAGCAGCCCGCATAGCCTGCTCCCACAGCAC
>NW_006307468.1:0-216 GCF_000327345.1 Myotis davidii | reverse complement strand
CTCAACCACTGAGCCACACCAGCTGGGCATTTTGCCACTTTCACGCAGGCCCGTCTTCATATCAGGGACTCCCACCTGAGCAGACCAGGTGTCCTGTTCCCCTAACCCGCCATCACACATCTGAGCCTTTTTAGTTGTTTCCATGGGGAAAATTCCGTCTGTCCGTCCGGGGACCAGAACACCCATCACCTTCTCTCCTTTTGCAGAAATCAATTC
>NW_006307467.1:0-216 GCF_000327345.1 Myotis davidii | reverse complement strand
ACTTCGTTCTCCACAGTGCCGTGTGCATGTTGTCTACTCCTCTATAGTGCCCATTTAGCCTGAACACCTACATTTTTTTAAATCCTTTTGGGCAGTTTTTTCATGTGGTTCCCGCGTCCTCTCCGACGAAATCCTTTCGTGGTGCCCCGCCGGCCGACCGAGAGGCCTGGGGAGGAAGAACAGCTCCCAGCTACGCGCAGGAGATGATTTGGAAGA
>NW_006307466.1:0-216 GCF_000327345.1 Myotis davidii | reverse complement strand
CAGGCCTAACACCTGTCGTCGAGTTGTTAGGCCTGGTCAGGAGACCTCCAGCTCCCCATCATCGCTGGCTCTGTCCGAGCTCCCCATGATTT
This sequence comes from Myotis davidii, assembly GCF_000327345.1. Taxonomy (NCBI): domain Eukaryota; kingdom Metazoa; phylum Chordata; class Mammalia; order Chiroptera; family Vespertilionidae; genus Myotis; species Myotis davidii. The sequence continues at coordinate 124 of NW_006307466.1, read as the reverse complement.
CTCTTTCTACCCCTGATCCTCACCATCACTGGCTCCCTCCCTGTTCCCCACCATCCCTGGATCCACCCCTGCCCAGGCCTAATGTCTTTGACTGAGGCGTTAGGCCTGGGTAGGGGACCCCCAG
>NW_006307465.1:0-216 GCF_000327345.1 Myotis davidii | reverse complement strand
TAAATTTTTGGAATGTTTTTCTAGATCTATGAGATATACCAAGAGCATTTTAATAGGAATCCCTTGAAACTCTGTAGATTTCTTTGGGTAGTAAGACAATTCAGTGATGATAATTTTTCCTATCCAAGAGCACGGTATATGCTTTCACTTATTTGCAACCTCCTCGATATCTCTCTTGGTATATTATAATTTTCTGAGTACAGGTCTTTTACCTCC
>NW_006307464.1:0-216 GCF_000327345.1 Myotis davidii | reverse complement strand
TGCTCTTCCTGGAGATTCACACTTAGTGTTCTGCTGACTCAGCAGGTGGTTAAACCCCGGTCTAAGTAGAATAGAGAAGTGATGAAATTTAAAATGGTGAAAAAATGTCCATAGCATGTGGCCATGTAATAGGAATTAAAATTCACCATTTTGAACCTATGAGGGAAGGCGGAGGGTGAGAGGGCAAGAGATCAACCAAAGGACGTGTATGCATGC
>NW_006307463.1:0-216 GCF_000327345.1 Myotis davidii | reverse complement strand
CCATGGCAGCAACTTGAATCTTGTCCTCAAATATATTTATTTCATCCATTCAGCTATTCAACACACATTGGTTCAGTTCTCTTTTTGTATGAGGTAATGTGTGATACTCAAGCCATTGCAATGAATCTTCGCCATCCGATTATTTTAAAGATTTTCTTCAGACATTACTGTTGAAGGACATTCTTTCTTTTTTTTTTATTTTTTTTTAAAATATAT
>NW_006307462.1:0-216 GCF_000327345.1 Myotis davidii | reverse complement strand
CGGAGAAAGCGGGACAAGGTTGCTGAGGTGTCCCAGAGCAGGGAGGTGTGGTAGAAGATGGAGCCATGACAGCATTGCCAACCCCAGCATCAAGTTTCTGGAACTTCCAAAGCTGTTTTTCTCCCCAGTCCCAAAGCCAGGCGGATCAGTCCCCCAATTTTTTGTGTCATTGGTGTGGAACTAGTTTTTTCTTGTCCTCCCCTGCCCCAACACTGT
>NW_006307461.1:0-216 GCF_000327345.1 Myotis davidii | reverse complement strand
AAAAATATCCTTGGGTAAGGATTTAAAAAATAAATAAATGAAATGAAATAAAAAATATTTGTTCTCCCTAAAAGGTGCAATTGTATGCTTTCTCTTTATATAATAAGAAGATGTGTGTTTCATTCTGGCTGTTTTTATTGGAGTTGCAGAGTCTTAGTGTGACTAAATGTCATATGAAATGATTTATCATATAACTAGAGGCCCAATGCACAAAAT
>NW_006307460.1:0-216 GCF_000327345.1 Myotis davidii | reverse complement strand
AGGTTGGGAGAGGGTCCTCCTGGTTGGGGAAATGGCGTGGGGAGGGCCTTCCAGGATGGGTGGCTCCACAGTGGGCCCGGGTCTTGGCTTTCCAAGCGGTTGTTCTCAGTGCTCAGGTCATTCCTGTCGCTGAAAACAGCGCCCCTGGTGCTGGCCAGGCGGCTGGGTCTCTGCCCAGGACTGGCCCCAGGCCTCAGGAAGTGCAATCCTGTGGTG
>NW_006307459.1:0-216 GCF_000327345.1 Myotis davidii | reverse complement strand
TATCAGCAAAGGTCATTATATCATCTGCAGCCATTGGTATTGTAATGTCAAAGGTAAGTTTCTTTTCACCAAGGAGTCAGCAACTCACAGTACAAAGGGTCAGGGTAAAGGGATGATGCTTGACTGAGCTGTGGTTTATCACAGAAGACAAGATTCTCTGGCTAACGTGGTATGTGATGTGCATACTTGGTCAAAAATGGTTGTCAGGCCCTGGCA
>NW_006307458.1:0-216 GCF_000327345.1 Myotis davidii | reverse complement strand
CCGGGCCTCTAGTTTATAATAACCAAAGGGTGGAAACAACCTAAATGTCCATTAGCTGACAAATGGATAAATAAAATGTGTTATATCCATGCAATATTAATCAGGCATAAAAAGATGAACCTTGAAAATAATGCTCAGTGAAAGCCAGGCACAATCATGTATTGTATGATTCCTTTTATATGAAACTAGAAGCCCAGTGCACGAATTCATGCACAG
>NW_006307457.1:0-216 GCF_000327345.1 Myotis davidii | reverse complement strand
ATTACATAAAACATCGCTGCATTCTCTATTTTTCACCAGCTGATCGAGTAGAATATTACCACACAAGCAGAATCATTCAAGGTTCAAGGGGAACTGTAAGGGAACTTTGTCTTGAAATTTGTCAAGAAAACAGCCAGAATAATCATGCACGGTTGGTAAACATATTAGCTAATCGAGTGTAGCTGGTTACATCTTCTTTCATGAGAAGAATGCAGC
>NW_006307456.1:0-216 GCF_000327345.1 Myotis davidii | reverse complement strand
AAGCAAATAGATAAGTGATTATGATATGCATTTCCAAGGCAACAAATAAAGAAAAACGACAGAGAATGACATGACTGTGCGAACAGTAGAACTGCAGGAATATCTTTCTGAGAGGATGACATTTAGGAGGAAGTGGTGCCTGGGCACGTGTGAGGTGCAAGGTGCTGTGGGAACACAGGGGAAGGGAATTTGCTCCAACCTGAGCAGGCAGAGAAG
>NW_006307455.1:0-216 GCF_000327345.1 Myotis davidii | reverse complement strand
CACCGGGGCCCTCCCTGTCACCCCAGCCCACCTCTGAGGTGCTCTTTGTTGTCCAGGCCCACGTCACAACTGTTCTGGCTTCCCAGTCTCCGGAGCTCAGAGTGACGGGGCTGCTGTTCACTGAGCACTTAATATGGTCCAGGAAGTTTATGTAGCGTTTCATCTAATCGGGTCATAGGACAGGAAGGGCGGCTCTCACTTCACAGACGAGGAAAT
>NW_006307454.1:0-216 GCF_000327345.1 Myotis davidii | reverse complement strand
ACAATTTAAAGGCAACAACAGAGAGATGATCTGTGTGAGCCCTGAATAAGGACAGCTCACATAAGAGTCAATCAATCAATGAACAAGTGCCGCTCTCCCATTTACTCTGAATGTACCACCATGATGAGCTGAGATTCTAGGACAGAAACTGATGCAGACCACCTCTTCATATCATATTTTGTTGGAGGGTTTTAGTGAAACCCATAGAACGTGTTG
>NW_006307453.1:0-216 GCF_000327345.1 Myotis davidii | reverse complement strand
AGTACCGAGGTTGCCGAACCGAGGGCCGGTCTGGCCCCACCTGTCTAACATTTGGTGCCGTTCTTACGCTCCCAACATCATCTCCATCAAAAGACCACCTTTGGAGACAGAAGAGCAAGCCCCAGAGAGGAGAATACTAGTATATTTGCAACAATATCGCTAAGGATTTCTCCGATCATCGGTTCCCTCATGTGTAGGGTTAAATGAGATAATAGA
>NW_006307452.1:0-216 GCF_000327345.1 Myotis davidii | reverse complement strand
AGAGTATTCAGAATGGATGTTCTGTTATTCTGTTATACTGGCTTTAGGGAGGCTAAGCTAGAAGTGATAAACAGCAGTTTTGAAGTTCGCCCTTCCTGTACAGAGAGTTGGCACCAGGAGTATAATGCCAAATATAAACAGAAAGACAAGAGCTAAAAACTCATTTTGTATGTACTTCTTTCTCCCTCCTTCCCAGAGTGATGAGAACATGTCTTA
>NW_006307451.1:0-216 GCF_000327345.1 Myotis davidii | reverse complement strand
TATCAAATCTGAGAGCCCATGATCTACATTAGTGACTATTTTGTCTGTGTCACCCTAGAACCCCGAACAACCACAGCCCAGAGGAGGGTTGGCATTGGAACTCGCAGTGACATTACAGTTCAGTTGTTCTGCCTGCCAAACACTCATTTGCATATCTTACCAACACTTCAAACTCTTTGTATTTAAAGCTCAACACCTCCTCTTTGCCTCCAAACT
>NW_006307450.1:0-216 GCF_000327345.1 Myotis davidii | reverse complement strand
TAGAGGAATGAAATTTATGGCCTGTGAATTATACTCGACACCATCTAATATAGCAGGTTCCATAAGTCAGGCTTATGAGAGAGACACTCAAAATTTAGAAAATCCTATTCATTAACAGATTAATATACTCTCTAGTTTTGGAAATTAATATATCCCCTTTTCCAGGAAGGAATTTAAGTGGCTTCTGTAAACTATCCACTAACTAAGGTTTTTTTT
>NW_006307449.1:0-216 GCF_000327345.1 Myotis davidii | reverse complement strand
TGATGTTTCTCTCATCGATGTTTCTATCTCTCTTTCTCCCTTCCTCGCTCTCTAAAAAAACATTAAAAACAATTTAAAAAATTAAAATATACATCATACATCTGTATATAAATATGCAAATTATAAACATTAGATTTTTCTAAATTATAATTCTATATTTATGTATTTATTTAAATATATTTATATATAAATTGTATATTATGGTAGGTATATAGT
>NW_006307448.1:0-216 GCF_000327345.1 Myotis davidii | reverse complement strand
ACTTCACAATGTCTATGACATTACAGTGGTATGTTATAATTGGTATGATATTATAGTGGCTATGATGTTACAATGGCTATTACACTAGTGGCTAAGACGTTACAATGGTTATGACGTCACAATGGCTATGCTATAGTGAAAATGACGTTACAGTGGCTATGAAGTCACAATGGCTATGATGTTACAGTGGCTATGATGTCACAATGGCTATGAACT
>NW_006307447.1:0-216 GCF_000327345.1 Myotis davidii | reverse complement strand
GGGCATGTGCAGAACATGGTGAGCGTTGGCCGTGGCGGGATAGTGGAGCAAGTAAACAGGGCACCAGACCAAGGCGGGACGCTGGCCTGTCATCAGGGGGAGCCTCTGGTGATTATTGAAAATTTTTTGCTCCCACACACAAAGGTCCTGCCCGGTGCCGGCCCCACTCACACCTGCAGCCAATGCCAGAGCCACTGCTTGCACCCACTGCCAGTG
>NW_006307446.1:0-216 GCF_000327345.1 Myotis davidii | reverse complement strand
GGTAGTATTTTAAGTGTTGGTCCTAGTGAGCATGAAATATATGAATATTTGGGTCCTTTTCCCTCATACTAATTCATTTCATGCTCTATTTTATAGGCTTAAATTGATAGTCTTAAAAATCTGTGTATTAACATTCAAGTATGAATACCTGCCATTTCATTCAAAAAGGGTCTCATATGACTAAACCATGGCACATCTTAATCAAATTGCTTAAAA
>NW_006307445.1:0-216 GCF_000327345.1 Myotis davidii | reverse complement strand
CACCTGAAATCTAGCTGGACAGAAGTCCTGTAACTAAGGCTATAAAGAAGAAGTCACATGGATTCTGGTAGGAGGGGCAGAGATGATGAGGAACAAGCAGGTCACACACCCACATAAGGCAGTTAAAAATTGAGAGGAATGTCTCTAATGTGGAGGACTCCCCTGGGGAGCAAAGAGTCCAGGCCCCACCTGAAGATCCCCAGCCTAGGGTTCCTG
>NW_006307444.1:0-216 GCF_000327345.1 Myotis davidii | reverse complement strand
AATAGTCACAGGGATGTAAAATACAGCATAGGGGAGAGAGTGTAGAGACAATGATATTGTAAGAACTGTGTACAATGCCAGATGGCACTGGAAATATCAGGGCAGACCACTTTGTAAAGTATATAATTGTCAAACCACTATGCTATACATCTGAAACTAATAGAAAAAGTATTAATGTAAACTCTCACTCAGTGGTTCTCAACCTTGGCTGCACAT
>NW_006307443.1:0-216 GCF_000327345.1 Myotis davidii | reverse complement strand
CACTTAGCCTTTTATATATATAGATATAGATATACATATATGTATATTTATGGTACTGAATATATGGTTTATATGCATATACATATATGTTGTATATACGTATACACGTATACACGTATATGTGTGTGTATGGTACTGAATATATGGTTTATATGCATATTCATATATGTTGTGTGTATGTATATATGTGTGTGTGTGTATACATATATATGTATA
>NW_006307442.1:0-216 GCF_000327345.1 Myotis davidii | reverse complement strand
AGCTCCTGTGCCTGGGAGGTCGTTCGAGTGGAAATCACACTGCGCACTGGAATCATGTAACAATCCTCAAAGAAAGGTCAACCAATTCAGAATGAATTTATATGGTGACTGACTCTGTCTCTTCGATGGCATTGTTTGCTCAGCCCCAAAACAATCTCCACTCACATTTCTGCACCAGCCGAGAAATACCTGACACCAAAATCAAGAGGTTATTTT
>NW_006307441.1:0-216 GCF_000327345.1 Myotis davidii | reverse complement strand
GTCCAGCTGTCTTGGTTTTCTCTCTGATCTGGAAGGACTCTGGGGGCTAGTGCTCAGCTCAGACAACGGGGAGCTGAGGATGACAGAGTCCTGAGGACTTTGCAGCTCGGCCTGCCCTGCCCATCCCTGCCCCTGTGCTGGAAGCAGTTTTTAATTTCTTTGAATGAAGAACAGCAACCTTTTATGTCTTCTCACATTCCCCCCACGCCCCCCCCC
>NW_006307440.1:0-216 GCF_000327345.1 Myotis davidii | reverse complement strand
TATACTCGGCCTGCAGGGACTGGGCACGGCCCCCAAGTGAGCCCTCACCGCCAGGTCCAGGTCACTCAGGGCTACCATCTCGGAGTTAAGGCAAAGGCCAGCATAGTGGTGTCTGAACTCCCTGGCCTCCCAGCAGGCGGTCTGCTTCACCATGGCCCCTGGGCTGTATATCTATATATATCTATACTAGAGGCCCTGTGCATGAAATTCATGCAC
>NW_006307439.1:0-216 GCF_000327345.1 Myotis davidii | reverse complement strand
CGATGACAGGGTCCCCTTCTTAGGGCTGTGTTTCCTATCACTGTTTATACAGTCACTTCTGTGTCTGAGAATCGACCTCCGGGACAGCTCCCTGTGTGACGGCCCCATCCTCTGCCTGCACCAGGCAAGGCTGCAAGTTTCTCCCCGTGTCCTCTCCGTCTGGGCAGCCGGGCGGCTTGAGATTCCCACTTTAGGGGGCTTTACCCTTGCTCTTAG
>NW_006307438.1:0-216 GCF_000327345.1 Myotis davidii | reverse complement strand
CTTCTTTTACAAGCAAGTGTTGAAAAAAGCAAGAAAAGATGTTGACCAACACAGGGTAACACCTCTACTGACGAACGCCAGCAGGATTGTTGCAGAAATATTTTATTGCCAGTGATAAAACCAGATTTAAATGTCATTCTTTCTTTGGGTTCATAATTTCATGGAAGTACAGATGGTATAGAAGTCTAATTGGCTGCACACTTTCTGTCCCACAGA
>NW_006307437.1:0-216 GCF_000327345.1 Myotis davidii | reverse complement strand
CGCAGGCCGACGCTCTATCCCCAGAGCCAAACCGGTTAGGGCTTCAGTAATTATTTTGATGATGACAGATTCCATGTGTTACCTCAGATGATCCGCAAACTTGTGAGATGACTATTATTGTTCCCATTTTACAGATGAGGAGACTGAGGCACTGGCACTTTAATAATCCTACAGATAACAGTGAATTCTTTAGAACATCCCAAGTCCTCCTCAACC
>NW_006307436.1:0-216 GCF_000327345.1 Myotis davidii | reverse complement strand
ACTGAGCCAAACTGGTTAGGTCTACTGAAATATTTTAATAAGACAAACTGGGACACATGAAATGGAGTTTCATGCTCCATTGAACTGAATGCTCTGAAGCTGTTTAGAGATGTTTAGAAAGTTTTAGTAACTTTATTCAGTGTTAGTGATGATGTTTCTCCTTCCATTGTAAAGTGCATTTTGTTGTTCATTCAATTATTCTGGAAATGTGAGTTT
>NW_006307435.1:0-216 GCF_000327345.1 Myotis davidii | reverse complement strand
GTTGAGTGTCAACCTATGAACCAGGAGGTCACCCCCCCCACCAGAGAAGCTGTTTGCAGTGAGTCTATCTATGGTATGACAATAGAAAAAAGACCTTAGAAAGAATCCAGAGTTTCTGGTTTCTTTCCAGGAGACACCTGGCCCCTTGGGGATGGAGTATGCCCTAGCAAGAGAACATCTAGGTCTGTGGTCGGCAAACTGCGGCTCGCAAGCCAC
>NW_006307434.1:0-216 GCF_000327345.1 Myotis davidii | reverse complement strand
TTCTCAGTGTTCTACTTGGTTCTTTTTCTAACTTCCTGGTAATTTTTTATTGTACTTATGTTTTATATTCCTCCTATTTTATCCTTTTCACATACAAACATAGGTATCTGATGTCCACATCTGGTCATTCCAATGCCCGCAGTGTCTGTAGGTCTGGACCTGCCATGTTTTGTGTCTGCTGACTCTCCCCCATGGTGCCCGCTTGTCCGTACAGCG
>NW_006307433.1:0-216 GCF_000327345.1 Myotis davidii | reverse complement strand
CAAGAAGGAGGAATAGTCATATCTTACGTGCTCTTGAGAAGGAAGAAGAGAACTAGATGAAGGCGCAGTGTCGGCTTCGAGAGGAGACCCAGGGCTGCTTGCCCCCAGAGATGCAAGGTTGTTGCAAGGAAAACTTCCAACAGAAGGTGAAGCTGAAAAGAGTGGCGACGCCTCCGACGCACTCGCCGACGTCACCAGTGAAGGCCGGTCATCACT
>NW_006307432.1:0-216 GCF_000327345.1 Myotis davidii | reverse complement strand
AACGTCCCCATGAGCCCCAGGGCCCAGCAGCCTCGGCCCGGTGCTTATTTCTGTCAGGTTCTCAGGGATGTCTTGTTGCCTACTATAGGTCACTTTATGAAAGATACACTCAATTTTCCACAGAAAAGATCCATTCTAATAGATTCTATTAAATAGAACCACAGCTATTTGCTTACACAGAGTGTATGGCTGCTGTCAAACTATGAGGAGAGGCTT
>NW_006307431.1:0-216 GCF_000327345.1 Myotis davidii | reverse complement strand
AGTCCTCATCCATGGCCAGTAGGAATGTGAAACGTTGCAGCCACTTTGGAAAACAGTTTGGCTGTTCCTAGAGTTACCACAGGACCCGACGATTCCTTGAAAGTGTATGTTCACACAAAGCACTTGTACACAGATGTTCATAGCAGCATCATTCAGAACAGCCACAATGTGGAAACAACCAAATGTCCCTCAGCTGATAGATGAGTAGGCAAAGGT
>NW_006307430.1:0-216 GCF_000327345.1 Myotis davidii | reverse complement strand
GCTACTATAATGGGCAACACAACAACAGACTGACATAAATTATTAGTGTTCTTGGACATATAGCCTAAGAAGAAATATTTACACCCAATTCTAAGTGAAAAAGGGTCCATGTCACTAAAAAAGAAATTACGCATGCAGACAACAAAACAAAGTTGATGTGAAAACAGTGTTCAAAAATTGCTCTACAACCTTCTGGCCCTTTAAATACAGTTCCTC
>NW_006307429.1:0-216 GCF_000327345.1 Myotis davidii | reverse complement strand
CTATCCACTGAGCCAAACTGGTTAGGACTAAATCCTGATTTTTAAAAAGACATTGAGACGTAATTATATTTTATTAGTATTTTTATGGAAACTTATTTTTAAACCAATAAAATCTTGTTATTTCTTTTGTTATAAAGGATTTGTATAAGTCCTTGAAAACACTATCTGCAGAATTGGTGCCTTGGCATAATTTAAAGAAGCAGGATGAAAAGGAAG
>NW_006307428.1:0-216 GCF_000327345.1 Myotis davidii | reverse complement strand
TGAGCTGTACCTTCCCTCCTTATGCCTGGGTACACCCTGTCCCCTCTATCTTGGTCACCTCCTTTGTGATGAGTTCTCTTTAAGAGTTGGCTCCAACCGGCTCCTTTGTGAAGACAATGGTGCTCGCTCCTCTGCACATATCCATGGCCCCCACTGGCCACGCGGGCCCCTTGCCCACAGCCTTTCACACCTGACTTCACTGGAGATGGGAAAAGT
>NW_006307427.1:0-216 GCF_000327345.1 Myotis davidii | reverse complement strand
AGCCATGCAATTTTTTCAACTCTTGACCTCAATATTTATGCTAAAAATGTATCCTAAGGAAAAACCCAAATATAAAAATATATATGAAGGAAAGAGATAGAAAGAAATTAAAGCACCTACTAAGTATATGCATTTTGCAAAGCACTGGGTGAAATACCTAAGACTTGTTAATTCATGAAAATGATCAAAGGAAAAACAAAACAATATAAGCAACCT
>NW_006307426.1:0-216 GCF_000327345.1 Myotis davidii | reverse complement strand
TGAAATCAATAAAAAATACATTTTAAAAAAATAGTACCTGCCTTAAATTGCTGGGGGTGTTTAACTTTGCTTTTCTTCACTTTATTGGTGTTATAAATGATTACTTTATTGGGAAGCAGAAATCATGAGATTATTTCTCTTCCTAGCTCATATAGTTTTAATTTCTTATCCCAGCTAATGCCTAGAGGATATGGAAAACCAAAAGAAAGAAAGAAA
>NW_006307425.1:0-216 GCF_000327345.1 Myotis davidii | reverse complement strand
AAACGTATGGGGAAACAATGTGGAGCTCAGTGTACTCGTGACAGTCATGTTTAACGTCAAATCCCCACTTGTGTAGCATGATTCGTTAATTGGACGCTCCTCCCCTTTGTGTACTTGATACATGCGAAGGTATGTTGCCTACAATAAAATAGTTGGGGAAGACAGGCTTAACTATACACTAAGCTGTTGGATGCCTTCAGGTAATATTTCCTCTGC
>NW_006307424.1:0-216 GCF_000327345.1 Myotis davidii | reverse complement strand
AGCATCTTTCAGAACTCCAGCAGCTATTTCCAGTTGTAAGCAGGCACTCTAAAAAACCTATTTTTTTTTTTGAGTCAGTGTTTTCTTTTTTTTCCTTAAGAAATTCTGAAAAGTGTTCAGGGTGCATCCAGCTGGATGCGTTTTGTTAAGACATGTATTTACACACCTGACTTCCATTTCCTTGATCTGTACTCTTATTGTTCATGAAAATTCCAA
>NW_006307423.1:0-216 GCF_000327345.1 Myotis davidii | reverse complement strand
GTCAGTGTCCTCTTTTGATTATTCACTTTTGTATAAAGTCGTGTTAATTTACCACTCGAACTCAAGAAAGCAACACAACGACGCACTTTGCTGTCTGTGTATAAATTGAATAAGATGCATCCTCGTGACTAATCACTCACAATCAATACATGGAGGTAACTTACCTTTGAACAGTGTTGCATAAGCACTAGTATTACTGAACTATATTGTGGTAAC
>NW_006307422.1:0-216 GCF_000327345.1 Myotis davidii | reverse complement strand
TGTGGAAAACAGTATGGAGTTACCTCAAAAAATAAAGTTTATTTTTATATATGATATTAGGTAGAAATATAACACAAATTATTTTTATAAAAAGATTTTGGAACTCTATAAATATTTCAGTTCCTTAGATGGTGACTACTTGCTATTTTTCAAAGTAGATAAATATATAGTTGACCTTTGAACAACATGTGTTTGAACTGCACACGTTTGTATGTG
>NW_006307421.1:0-216 GCF_000327345.1 Myotis davidii | reverse complement strand
CCAATTACAATTATCCCTGCCAAAATGCACATTTTAATTAACATCATACTTATTTCAACCAAGGTACCATTGCTCAAAACTTTTAGAAACTTCATATTGGAAATGTACTAGTACTTTAGAGAGAGGCTTTGTATTCTCTGTGATGGTTCTGATTTTGTAATGTCTCTAATAGGTTGAGTCACTACAGGGATATACTTGTGTGGCCAAAAAAAAAAA
>NW_006307420.1:0-216 GCF_000327345.1 Myotis davidii | reverse complement strand
ATTCAGAAAACATACTAGATTATATATGCATGGCTGCATTTTCCTAACCCACAGTGGGGAATAGGAATATAAGGGGAGGGGGACGGGTGGAAGTGGTAGAGGGCATAGAGGGTTTAGATAAAGGGTGATGGAAAAAATTTGACTTAAAAAATCATCTCAAAAAATTCATTTAAAGACGCCCAACTCTCCCCTTAGGATGTAGTTTACATCCATGTG
>NW_006307419.1:0-216 GCF_000327345.1 Myotis davidii | reverse complement strand
TGATTAAAAACAGGTAGCTGTTCAAAGTAATACGTTACCATCCGAGAGCTTGTATATGAACTGAGGGACACTTGTCAGCCCAACAAACAGGAAAAACATAGCAACCGGAACGTTATATACAGATGCCCACCACAGCACACCAACTTTAACAATGCTGTTCTGCATGACTTCTGGATCTACCATTGACCTATTTTCATATCAGAGGCCACTCTGAGA
>NW_006307418.1:0-216 GCF_000327345.1 Myotis davidii | reverse complement strand
GGTGTATGATGTTCAGGGCACAGCCAACCACAGCTCAACTGAGCGAGGGCAGCGATATGAACCCGCCATTGTGGCTGCGGTGTGAGCCCAACTCAAGGACTGGGGAGGGCAGAGCTGGGCCAGAATATTGGGAGGCCCACGCCAGCCTCCGGGGAACCTTCTGCTAATGTCCCTTTGAAGAAAGGTCTGGCAGCCATGGATGACTTCCGTGGAGGT
>NW_006307417.1:0-216 GCF_000327345.1 Myotis davidii | reverse complement strand
TAAGCCTCAAACGTATATTTTCTCCAAGAAGTATACCACTTCAGCAAAACCAAATTGTTCTAGCCTTTGCTTTTTTCACTGACCTGGATTTCCTTATTGGTTTTGGGCTGAAACTCCTTGATAGGTGTAACAATCATTGAGAGTAAACACTGGAGACTCAATCAGGCCACTCTTTAGTGTCTCGATGTTATTACTGTTCTAGCAAATAAGTAAAGG
>NW_006307416.1:0-216 GCF_000327345.1 Myotis davidii | reverse complement strand
CCTCCTTATTGACAGTTTGGGCACAGCAGCACCGCAAACATTTAGAAAATTAGTTCCATTTCCCGGTTCTTTAGAGTTTCCTCAGGCTGCAGTCTGCATCTTCCCTTGTGTTACAGAACACTCACTCTAGGGCCAGTTCTCAAAGACAGCTGTCTCCTCGTTACACATGGAAAAGGAATATTTTCTCAGGCAATGAGTCTGAATGGAGTCAGGGGT
>NW_006307415.1:0-216 GCF_000327345.1 Myotis davidii | reverse complement strand
GAATCAAACTCACCACCCTTTGGTATGCAGACTGACGCTCTAACCACTTAACAACACTGGCCATGGCCAGACACCATTTTGTTGTTTTTGTTGTTATCAATTTCATTGACATAAACTTTGCATACTCCTGGCAGGGTAGCTCAGCGTAGTTGGTTAGAGCGCCATCCTGATATGCCGTGGCTCCGGGTTCCATCTCCAGTGAGGGCACATACAGTA
>NW_006307414.1:0-216 GCF_000327345.1 Myotis davidii | reverse complement strand
TATTTGGCAGATATGGTGTTAAGAACTTTATGTGCATGGTTCATTTAATGTTCTAATAATCTATGAGGCATAGTCATCATCTCCATTTTGGAATTGAGAAAACTAAAGCACAGAATGATTAAATCACTTATTAAAGGTCATGCATTTACCAATTAGTATTGCTGGGATTTCAGAGTCTGCAAGTTTGATCATTGCAACCTTGCCACTTGAAATTTT
>NW_006307413.1:0-216 GCF_000327345.1 Myotis davidii | reverse complement strand
ACATTTTATTAACCAGACCCTAAATCCTCTCTCCCCCCACCCTCACAGAAAGAATTTGATTTGACCCAAAGTGACAAATTATAGATATAGGACATGAACACAATGTTTGAGTGAACGCTTGCTAGAAGGAGAACCCCTAAACTGTCAGAGATGTCCCACATAATTTTCTGTGTTCCAGCAGGTTGAAACCCCCACCTCAAACCACAGAGCTCTCAG
>NW_006307412.1:0-216 GCF_000327345.1 Myotis davidii | reverse complement strand
GAAGAACTCCAAAACTATAGTTTTGGGAGGGAAGATATTAGAGAGGTTAAGACAAGACTGATGGGAAGGTGAATAAACAGCATTAAAGAGTACGCATAGGCCAATCTATCAGAAGAGTGTTGGTGGTACAAGGAACAGAGCCTGAGTAATAAAGAAGCTTGATATTTGGGGACCTGCTAAAAGTCAGATATCCTATCTAATAAAGAGGGAATATGC
>NW_006307411.1:0-216 GCF_000327345.1 Myotis davidii | reverse complement strand
CAAGCTTATCCCCGCCCTTCAATGAATTGTGATGCGGGGTTGGTGTCAGATAGCAGATGGGCGTCTTAAAATATTAGAGCAAGAAGTCTCTCGCAAAAGAAGTATCCGACGGCCGATTTTAGGAACTCCCTTCGAATGTGTTTTAAACAATCTGACAGAAGTAAGACATCCTTTGACTCGTGATATCAAGAGCAAGCTTCCAGGGAAAGCTCTTTT
>NW_006307410.1:0-216 GCF_000327345.1 Myotis davidii | reverse complement strand
AACAATAAAGATTTAATTAAAAAAATAAAAGAGTGGCAATAAAAATTAAAGTATGAGGAGAAGAAACTAATGAAGTGAAATTGAATAAATAAGAATGAAAGGACAATTAGAGATGACTAGAGCCTATTCTACCAACATATACGTTCCTAATGAAAAAATGTCTTGCTCATAGTACCTGGCCACCAATGCACAATTCATGGTGTAATTCCTCAGCCC
>NW_006307409.1:0-216 GCF_000327345.1 Myotis davidii | reverse complement strand
CTTCGATATATATATGTATATATGTATATACATATGAAGATATATGGACGTACAACTTCTTCCATGTGCAACTATACACATATTTGGAATCGCATCGAAGTATGCATGAATCCGTGTATATCAAATAATACGTGTAAATCTACGCACACGTGTTGATACGCAGGTATGCTTCTGCTACTTGGTACGTATCTCCTCACTGGGCCGCTGGGCAACGGC
>NW_006307408.1:0-216 GCF_000327345.1 Myotis davidii | reverse complement strand
ACCCCCATCTTGCTCGTTAAGAAAGAGCTCGAATCCATGAGGAAAAGTCACTCAGTGCAGAGTATATGACATGAATAGGTCTGGGCACAGGGAGGTCTGCGAGGCAGCGCCTAGGCCCGCGGTGCGAACAGCAGCGGCCCGCTCCTCTTCCCGGGCAGCTATCCTGTCGGTGGCGTGGACTCGGGACCGGAGTCACCTGCTTTGGGGATGTGTCCA
>NW_006307407.1:0-216 GCF_000327345.1 Myotis davidii | reverse complement strand
TCCAAACGCACGTGACCACCCCATGACCAACACCCCAGAAATGCTGCTGACCTGCGGCTCCGCGATGACTGCGCCCGCCCGTGTGAGAGGCTGTGATGGGAGTCCTCCCCTGCCACCTGGAGCTGGGCCTCGGTGCCCAGAAAGGGGATCAGCTGTGCGGCCCTTTCCTGTCTCCTTCGGGGAAGCACCACCTGCTGAGCACCAGGGGGCGCTGGG
>NW_006307406.1:0-216 GCF_000327345.1 Myotis davidii | reverse complement strand
ACGTCTCCAGGAAGGTCTTGCACCCACCAAACGGGAGAATATTGATTGAATCATAAATGTGCTACAGTGCCAAACTTGCAGCTAGTCAATATCAATCAGTACATGCTGCGATTTCTTATACAGGTTATACCTCAGTATGAGGTGGCCCCATTTCTGTGGCTACATATCTTGATGTCATCTCAATGGGCAACTATAATGACACAACAGTGACAAAGG
>NW_006307405.1:0-216 GCF_000327345.1 Myotis davidii | reverse complement strand
GCATTAGGAAGGTTGAGAACCACTGTCCTAACCCTTTGCCAGGGCAGAGAAGCTTGAACTAATGAGAAACGGTCATTCTGTTGCATGCCGTTTTTCAGTCTTCCGGGCGCAGTTGAGTTACCTGGGGACCTCATTTAAATGCAGATTCTGATTCTGTCAGTTCTGGGGTAGGGTCTGAGATTCTGCATTTCTAATTAGCTCCCAGTGATTGCTTTA
>NW_006307404.1:0-216 GCF_000327345.1 Myotis davidii | reverse complement strand
GGGGGCTGAGCTGGTAGGCTTGGAATGCAGATGGAATGCAAGTGTATGATTAGGACAGTTTCCATTCCTTATATGATCTGATTCCTGGTGTCCAGTGAGTTTTTCCTAGTCTTTCATTCTCCTGTAATGGCAAGTTTACAACATGGCCATTAAGGATTGTATTGCCCTATTGGCCTAATATCCTCTATTCTCGCTTTTCTGAGAAATTTTATCATA
>NW_006307403.1:0-216 GCF_000327345.1 Myotis davidii | reverse complement strand
CTAGAAAAACAATAGAGAAAATGAAACAAAAAAATGGTTATTTGAAAAGATCAACAAAACCTTAGCTAAACTGTTTAAGAAAAAAGAGATTAAAAAAGAAAAATATCCAAAAAAAACCCAAACCCTTACCCCAAGATATATATTTTTCATGGATTTTAGAATGATGAAGGGGGGAGGGGAGAGAGAGCAAGATATAATATATATATATATACATAT
>NW_006307402.1:0-216 GCF_000327345.1 Myotis davidii | reverse complement strand
GACTAAAAGATCAAATGAGAAAGCACTCTGGGCCAGGCCCCAAGGACCCATTGGGCCAAGGGATATTAAAATTATATTTTGTCACCAACAGTTGGCCTGAAATCTTAAGAAAACTACAAAAGTTAGAGAAGTGGAAAGATAGAAGTGAAGAACTGTTAAAAGAGGCTCAGAAGGTCTATATACGTAGAGATGAGAGAGGCAGAAACAGAAAGCTAA
>NW_006307401.1:0-216 GCF_000327345.1 Myotis davidii | reverse complement strand
CTACTCAGAACAGCTGGCCTGGCCCATCCCCTCCCTAGGGACCCAAGAAGAGCCAGGCCTTCATGATCACCAGGCTTTGCCCCTTTCTAGGGAGAGCAGTTGGGCAGGGAAGGGGCTTCAGGCATCCACAGGCAGATGCAGCCAGCAGCGGTCAGGCAGAAGCCATGACTCACCCAGAGAGGCGGTTAGTGAAGAACACAGAGAGGGGAGGAGGAG
>NW_006307400.1:0-216 GCF_000327345.1 Myotis davidii | reverse complement strand
CCGACCTCCCTGCTGAGCTGGTTCATGCAGAGAAAATGCAAAACTTGCCCACCTGGGGTCGTCGGTCGCCACCAGATGCTCACGGGGTGTAGAGACCCAGGGGTTCCGTCTCGTTAGATCGGCCCCGAACCCCACTCCGCCAACGCCCATTCCGGAGGGGGCATGTGCCTCTTAAATGGACCTCATTCGCCCTGGCCGGTGTGGCTCAGTGGATAG
>NW_006307399.1:0-216 GCF_000327345.1 Myotis davidii | reverse complement strand
ATTTTCATATTACCTCTTTATTATATAGGATTTATAGAGTATTGTTATATTATGAAAATTTAGAGCAAGCTGAAAACATCATTATTGAATTAAATTAGGACTTAATATAAATTACAGATATATAAAAGTTACAGTGAAATGGAATATGAGTTAAGTAGCACAGAAATCTAGAAAATCAAGGATTAAAAATAAATATGTTGATAAATTATATGATTT
>NW_006307398.1:0-216 GCF_000327345.1 Myotis davidii | reverse complement strand
TTTTTAAAAATTCCCCTTAATACAATTTGACCCTTTTCGTTTGCGGGTAGACATGGAACGGGGGTGGCAGGTCAATGCACGCGAGCAATCTGGCAATTTGATTTCACGTTCGCGGGATCCACCCATGAAAGGGTCAAGAAAGAGAATGCAACAGTGGGAATGCTCAAATACGGGAGGGAACTAAGAGAGAAGGGTGGAAGACAGACTGATTTGATT
>NW_006307397.1:0-216 GCF_000327345.1 Myotis davidii | reverse complement strand
CTATTGGGGATCTTGAAACTTGGACATAACACTAACCATGCTCTAAGCCTTGTAAACATGGACACAGCAAAGAGAGGGAACTGGTGGAACAGTTCAAGTAAGTCAAATAATTGGTAGCCTGAAGGAAAGGAGTGATGGTCTTCAAAATGCGAAGATCTTTGTTGTTGTTGTTTTTAATCCTCACCTAAGGAGGATATGCTTATTGATTTTAGGGGA
>NW_006307396.1:0-216 GCF_000327345.1 Myotis davidii | reverse complement strand
AACCGCCTGGCCAACCTGCCTCTGAGGGCCCATACCTACCTCTCTCCGGGCTTCTATTCCACCATGAAGATGTGGCTCCGAGGGCCTGAGCCTCTTTTTCCGGGGGGAGAAGAAGCCGAGGGCGCTGAGCGTCTCTGAAAGTTACAAAACCAGCACGGTGGCGGCCGCATTCTCCTCCAGGATGTGCTGAAGCTTCCCGAGATGAGCGGGCAAAAC
>NW_006307395.1:0-216 GCF_000327345.1 Myotis davidii | reverse complement strand
CCCAGTTATATTTGTTAGTCTCTCTCAAGGAACCTCACTATTCACTACGCTTCCATTCCAGCATCGTTGTCTCCCTGCCAACTAGCTACCCCGGTGTCTGCTTGCCTGTCTCTGCTTAATTCTCCCTGGTGCCCTAGTCCTCGTAATTCCCTCATTTTCCCTTTTGATGAACTCCTTTGCTAACAAGAAGCACGAACCACCGGTCTTAGGTTGCCT
>NW_006307394.1:0-216 GCF_000327345.1 Myotis davidii | reverse complement strand
CCTTTCACTTCCTTCTGCACTGGATTTGGCTTGGGGACTCCAAAACACCCTGATCATTCTGATGCTATCTGGCCCGTATGGCTCAATTGTTTGAAGCATCATCCCATGGACCAGAAGGTCTCAAGTTTGATTCCTGATCAGGAAACATACATATATTTTGAATTTGATCCCAGGTTGGGGCATGGGTGGCAGGCAGCCAATTGGTGTTTCTCAGAT
>NW_006307393.1:0-216 GCF_000327345.1 Myotis davidii | reverse complement strand
AAAAAAAATTGTCAGAGAGACCACAGGGAAGGCTGGAGACTGTGGCAAAGTGGAAAGCTCAGACCTTGTAAACAGGAGGCAGTTTCTACTTTGTTCCACCAGATTCGTGCGATGTGGCAATGTAAGCCCAGTGCTAACTTTTCAAAGGAAGCTTACAATCTGAATTTTCATGTAAATGCTCTCCACTTTTTTTTAAATCCTCACCTGAGGATATGT
>NW_006307392.1:0-216 GCF_000327345.1 Myotis davidii | reverse complement strand
TCACAAAGGCGTGTGGGGTCCCAGATGATAAACGGTGGGTGTGCTGTAGTGGTGATGGGGGTCGGGTGGGAGGGGAGGGAAGACAGTGGATGCTTCCTGGGCACCTAAGATGGCCAGGCGCTGTGTAAGCTATGCCACCTACATTGTTCCGTTTTGTCACTTAATTTTTATTAGAAGCCACACTGGGCTGGGAGTGCACTGTCCTGTGACGGCTGA
>NW_006307391.1:0-216 GCF_000327345.1 Myotis davidii | reverse complement strand
GGCAGGCACCACAATTGTGAAGGTATAATTGCTGAAATAGTCAATTTTGCAGTGGAGGGGATGTTTGGCAATTGTGAAATACTATGTGTCCATCAAGAGGACAACACAGCAAGATGGCAGCATCAGATTAGTTTGCAATAACAATGAGCATCACATCAGGTCTGGACATCAGGGGCTGTCTTTTATCCTTTCTCAGTCTCCTCTTTTCACCAAAGG
>NW_006307390.1:0-216 GCF_000327345.1 Myotis davidii | reverse complement strand
TCATAAAGACAAAGGAAACAATAGATACCGGAGAGCAGCAAGCAGTGTGCGTCTTTCCAGCTCTGCTGGCTGAAGTCATTTCTGTAGCAGCGCAAACTGGGTCAAGCTTTAAAATCTCCCTGACCCCAGAACTACCTGAATGTGTAACTTGGAGAGATTCACAGGTGGGAAGTATTTGAAAGGAGTCTTCAGCTTTGTAAGTTCAGAAACATAATT
>NW_006307389.1:0-216 GCF_000327345.1 Myotis davidii | reverse complement strand
TTTTTTTTAAATGAAAAAACAGATAAGTTGAATATTTATATTCTCTAAGAGGAAAACAATTCTTTTAACCCGTGTTAATGTAATTTGTCTCTCTTGTGGTGATTGCTCAATAGAAGAAAGTTTATGCTGTTGTAAAGCCAGTAACATATTATTGTAATTTTTTCTTGCTCAATTAAAAAATCAGACAGAAGCCCTAACTGGTTTGGCTCAGTGGAT
>NW_006307388.1:0-216 GCF_000327345.1 Myotis davidii | reverse complement strand
CCTCCAGTCTCCACCCGCTGAGACTGTCCCTCTGCCTTCCAATAAGACAAAAGCTGGTTGTTTGCTCTGCTGATGAGCATGAAGATATTTTAAGGTTGTGGGTTCCGCCATCTTTGTCATCTATGTCTGCCTGTCAATTAAGTGACCTTTGCCCCATTGAGTGTTTTTAATCCTTAGAAAGCAGCGGAATGCCTCCTCTATTTTAAAATGAAATCT
>NW_006307387.1:0-216 GCF_000327345.1 Myotis davidii | reverse complement strand
AGGATCCAGGGAAAGGGCTGATTGGCTGGGCTCTGCCAGAGCCCGCTTCTGGGCCAATCAGCTGTAGCTTGGGCGTGGCATGTGGTTGCAGAAGGGCAGTCTCCAGCCTGGGCGCGCAGGGCACAGGGATCTCTGATGCATAATATGTGCTGCTCACTGTCCGAGCCCTAGGTTACACAGCGGGTGGGAGCTGCTCTGCACCTGAGAGGCATTTGA
>NW_006307386.1:0-216 GCF_000327345.1 Myotis davidii | reverse complement strand
AGAGTTCCAATACTTAATTGTAAATTCTAATGAATGATTCAAGCATTTCTCAGATATTCTGCCATTGAAAAGTACATTAATATTTATGTTGTATACATAGCCCATTCATTAGTGCTTTTACTCTAATTTTGTATTTCACTAGAAGTGTTTTAGAATGCAAACACTAAAATATCATCGCATGGTGTTAAGGGATTTTTTAAATGTTTTTCAGTCAGG
>NW_006307385.1:0-216 GCF_000327345.1 Myotis davidii | reverse complement strand
CATACTTCCCTCTGAGGGCACAGGACTGGGGGGCGGTGGGTGGGGGGATCAGAGGAAGCGGCCTTGCTGGTGAAGGTTCCCAGCTGTGGGCACAGTATGGGGCGGGGGAGGGGAATTGGGGCTGCAGGGGCCTGGCAGGGGACAGGGGGCATAGGGAGGACAGGAACTATTCTGGGCCCCTCTCCCCTCACACCCGTGCACCCCAAGGCCCAGATG
>NW_006307384.1:0-216 GCF_000327345.1 Myotis davidii | reverse complement strand
GGAACATATCCTGGCAGGAGGGTTAACAAAACGAAACAAAAAAAAAACCGGGGTTGCCTGAGCGGATCCAAATACGCCCGCCTGTGTGGCTGATGGTTGAGACCCTCGTGCCCCCAGCTCTCCACCCTCCAGGCCTCTCTCGCTAATGTAGGGGCGGCTGGAGGTGGGGCGTGGAGGGGCACAGGGCACAGGGCACAGTTAGCGCCCTCAGGCCAG
>NW_006307383.1:0-216 GCF_000327345.1 Myotis davidii | reverse complement strand
TTAATCAGAAGCAAACAGAAAAATTTAAAGACAAATAATTTCCATGCTCAATTTTTAAAAGAAATTCCTGAATTCTGTACACAGAATTCTCACCTTATAGGTAGCAGCTTAGTTGAATATATGCAGAAAGTCTTTAAATTTCTAGTTTGTAATAGAGTAACATGGTAAAGAATAAGATTTTCATGTAGAACAGAATTCTATAGCTTAATGTTTTAA
>NW_006307382.1:0-216 GCF_000327345.1 Myotis davidii | reverse complement strand
ATTGGTTCAATGAGGATATTTGAACTGGTATCAAAATACCAGGCCATGTGCTATGGTAAGAGTAAGCATAGGGTATAAGAATAGGAGCAAATGACAGGAATACCTAAAATGGAATTGCATACCCTCAGACAAGTACCTTGGAAATGAAAACAATTCTAAGGTTTTATATCATCTACATAACATTCAGAAAAACAAACTCTACTCACTGCCTGCTCA
>NW_006307381.1:0-216 GCF_000327345.1 Myotis davidii | reverse complement strand
ATATATATACTTCAATATGTTTATTGCAGCATTATTTTCAATTGCAAAGATAGGGGAGCAACCTAAGTGCCCATCAATAGATGAGTTGATAAAGAAGTGGTGCATATATAAAATGAAATATGACTCAGCCATAAAAAGAAATAAAATCTTTCCATCTGCAACAACATGGAAAAGCCTAGAGGCCATTGTGCTGAGTGAAATAAGTCAGACAGAGGA
>NW_006307380.1:0-216 GCF_000327345.1 Myotis davidii | reverse complement strand
AAATATAATAATATTTCTGCTATATGGTATGATTCATCTCTCAGGGAAGAGATAGATATCTAGGGCCAGGGACATGAGTCTCTGATATCACTAATCAGTCTTTTCAAACAGTAAGTCAGTCTTAAGAGACTTCTCAATGGGCCAACCATATGAGGCTTTTCTTATCATCTTACTATGTAATTTCCTGTATCTACAAACTGTCTTAATCTTTTTTTT
>NW_006307379.1:0-216 GCF_000327345.1 Myotis davidii | reverse complement strand
CAGATGCAAATACACTGACTAGTACAGGCCCTGAGAGAGCCCTGCCCCTGGACTCAGGAGAACCAGGGTCTGGGTTGGCCTTGCCTTTCCAAGGTGGGAGGCTGCCTAAGCTCTGCCCTCTCTACTTGGGCCTCCTTTCTCTCACCTGCAAAGTGAGGGGCTGGGCAACAGCACCTCTCAGGTCTCTTGCTGCTCCAACATGCCAGGATTTTGCAT
>NW_006307378.1:0-216 GCF_000327345.1 Myotis davidii | reverse complement strand
AATAAGTAAATTAGACCTCATCAAAACTAAACACTTTTGTGCTTCAAAGGACACCATCAAAATTTAGGGGGCAGGAGGGAAACCAACCAAAAAAAGGGGAAAAAACTTTTATTGATCATATATCTAGTAAAACACGTATATGAATAATACATAAAGAGCTTATACCACTCGGAAAGAAAAGATAAATAATTCAACTAAATAATGGGAAAAGTTTTT
>NW_006307377.1:0-216 GCF_000327345.1 Myotis davidii | reverse complement strand
ATTAGCTTATCGGTGAAACGGACTACCCAGGTCTGGGGGAGATGCTCCGTGTGGAGGCTCTGTGTGCAGTGTGTAGTGTTGGATCCCGCCTCCCTGCCTAGCCTTCCTCAGCGGAGCTGTAGGTCACCACCGGAAGTGCAGCATTCATACCCACCTGTGTGCATGCAGGGGGGACCTCGCCCTGGGTCCACCTGGTGATGCCACCCAGTCCCCCCC
>NW_006307376.1:0-216 GCF_000327345.1 Myotis davidii | reverse complement strand
TGTTCCACTTATTTATGCATTCACTGGTTGACTTGTATGTGCCCTGCCCAGGGGATGGAACCTGCAAGCTTTATCAGGCCTCTCGCTTTAACTGAGCTACTGGCCAGGGCCTTGATCTGAGCGATTCTTGCAGCAGGTGACCTCTAGGGCTTGAGGCAGGGTCAGCCAGTTCTGCCCGCGCAGATGGACCCTGCCCCTGTCTGTGCGCTGGCGTCA
>NW_006307375.1:0-216 GCF_000327345.1 Myotis davidii | reverse complement strand
CTTCTAAAACTTTTGATTTAAATTATTACATAACATATTTGAATGTTCCTCAAGTTAAGATATTCCCTCATTTTTCCCTGCAGACAACCACTTAAAAAATCCATTCCTTGTTTCTATAGATAGATGACTGGTAGGTAGAAAATAAATAGGCAGGTGAAATGAGCAGGTTTATCTATATGTCCTTTCTCCTCCTCTGTCTTATTAAAGAAAACGCTG
>NW_006307374.1:0-216 GCF_000327345.1 Myotis davidii | reverse complement strand
CTAGTAGTCTCTTTTTCTTGTTCCACAGAAAACAACTTGAAACTCAGCACTTTTCAGTGTACAGCAAGGCGTCTAGAAACACGAGCACTCTGAACATTTTTAGCCAAGGTTCTTACCTTGTAGCATGAGTGTCGCAGAGCTTTAACCCTGCTATTGCTAAAGGAAATGAAGCCCCTAATTGGCGAGGAAGGTCTGTTGTTGTTTTCCTGTCCTTTC
>NW_006307373.1:0-216 GCF_000327345.1 Myotis davidii | reverse complement strand
GACTATATAGGCCTCAAACTTCCTGTCTCTCTTTAAGAGTCCTCATCATATGGTCACTGGACACTCATGCATCTAGTACCCAACAGGATAATGAGATGTACATTTCAGATCCTTTATGACAACCGCAGTCATTATGGCTGACCTATCCAGAGTGTTTTCAGTGCCAGGCATTTTTAAAAGCACTTTACCTTATTTATCTCATTGCATGCTCAGTAA
>NW_006307372.1:0-216 GCF_000327345.1 Myotis davidii | reverse complement strand
AGTTGGGATGTATACTCATATGATTTGAGGTGGGTTGGAAGAGATAAAGACTTTTTTCAATAGGGCACTGGCCACATAGAATAGAATTGGCAAATATTAGCTAAATCAATGTCATTACTCAGAATATTTTGATCTTTGCATTAAAGAAATGTCCAGATAGATTAGTGTTGTGAAACATTCTAGTTTAATAAAAAAAATCTAAATATGTAATGTGCT
>NW_006307371.1:0-216 GCF_000327345.1 Myotis davidii | reverse complement strand
AAAAAAACTGAAAACATGTACCTATCTTGCTCTTTAAAATTCAGTATTTTAACAAGTAAAAAGACAATTTACTGGCTGGGTGAAGCCATTTGCAATTTTTATAATCAGCAAAGGGCTCACATCTAGAGTAATTCCAGCAGAAGTATAAGGCAATTATAAATGATCCTGTAGCCCTAGCCCATTTGGCCCAGTGAATAGAGTGTCGGCCTGTGAACC
>NW_006307370.1:0-216 GCF_000327345.1 Myotis davidii | reverse complement strand
CAATTACCCATCACACTCATGCAATCCTCACAAAATCCCTATGAAATGAGTATTGTTTGAGAAGCACATCTCCCAAACTCATACAACAGTCATTTTCATTCCTTCATGTACCAGGGACAAAGTCAGGAGTCACCGCAGCTCTCTCTTGCTTGCCATACATTTCTGAATGCACCCCTTCTCCTCCATGTCCCCTCCATATACACTCATTCACTGCTT
>NW_006307369.1:0-216 GCF_000327345.1 Myotis davidii | reverse complement strand
ACGACTGCAGCAGTCGGAGCCCTTCAGCGAAGCTCGACACCGTAATTCCACGTTCAAGGCAGGACTTGTCCCCGGTGGCAGGGCCCCTCGCCCCGTGGACACCGGCCCCGCGGACACTCAGGACCCGTTGGCGACGACGTCTTCCTCCATCTCCTCCTCCCCGTCGTTGCTGGGGCCTGAGGAGACACAAAGCCAGGGCCACAGGGTTTCAGGGAC
>NW_006307368.1:0-216 GCF_000327345.1 Myotis davidii | reverse complement strand
ATTCAGATACCGGAAAAGGCAGGGATGGCCCCTGGGAATGCATAGAACAGCCTGAGCTGATGGCTGAACCCAAGTGGCTCATCACCCCTGAAGGTTCATGTTTCCAGAATGTGAAGGAACAGTTCTCAAGCAGCCGTGTCCCACCACCAACGCAGAACCCAAGGAACCAGAGATCAAAACCATGGTTTCATCTCCCCGCCTCTGGCTAATCCAGCA
>NW_006307367.1:0-216 GCF_000327345.1 Myotis davidii | reverse complement strand
CTGCGCCGTCAAACGCTGGTACTTGAGCTAAAACGGCCTGTTCTCCCTAACCTTGAATGGAGTCACGAAAACGCCAAGCTCGAGATCAATTACCTTTTCATCAGATTCTTCATACATTTTATTATGTACGGTTTGGCCAGAATTTCAGCAGTTGATGGTCTGTCAGCAGGATTTTTTTAAAGCATGCTATTAACCAGTTGATGCAACGCGATGGGA
>NW_006307366.1:0-216 GCF_000327345.1 Myotis davidii | reverse complement strand
GCCCTTGCAAACCTCCAGCCTGCTCTCCGGTTCACTGCCCACAGGCACTCCCTTTGGCTGTTTCCCCTGGAACCCCGGCCCCTGCATGTCACTCAGCCCTGGGAAGACCCTAGTCCTTCTGCAGATCTGTCAACTGCCCTCTGCCTGCTTTCCTTTGTGCTTTTGCTGTATAAGCAGCCGGCTAATGGGGGGTGCAGAGCAGATTTCTGTGGCTGA
>NW_006307365.1:0-216 GCF_000327345.1 Myotis davidii | reverse complement strand
GAAATACAAATGATTATAAGAAAATACTATGAATAAGTGGGACAACCTAGAGGAAATGGACTAATTCTTGAAAAAATACAACCTTTCAAAATTGAATCAGGAAGAATAAAAAAAATCTAATAGGCCAATAACAACTGCTAAAATAGAAGAAGTAATAATAGCCCTATCTAATAATAGACAAATATGATAATTGACTGTACCTTCGCTACACCTCCC
>NW_006307364.1:0-216 GCF_000327345.1 Myotis davidii | reverse complement strand
AGTCAAGGCCCCACTGTACTATGTATATATCTATTTATATAAATATAAGTAGATATTGATGTGAATGTTTTCTATTTTATATAATCAAATAAGATAATTTTTCTTGAGGGATTCCACCTATATTTAGAAAGACAGGTATGTTTAACAACATTTCCCCCAGTATTTTATGGGTTTGTTGTTTATATCTAACCTTTACTTCTCCTAGTATTTTTTTTT
>NW_006307363.1:0-216 GCF_000327345.1 Myotis davidii | reverse complement strand
GGGGGAGAGAGAGCTCCTCGTGCCTCCGCACCATCTGCGATTTGGTTGCCCAGGCGCTTCACCAACAGGAGATAAAGTGCCTCCTGGAATGCTTCAGACATGAGCTGGCTCAAAAGTAAACCAAGCTTTTTGGAAATGCAGAGGAACTGGAGAAAATAAACTGATGCGGTTGATCAGATTAAAACACCTACCCAGAGGTCAGGTGCTCTTCTCTCA
>NW_006307362.1:0-216 GCF_000327345.1 Myotis davidii | reverse complement strand
CCACCTGCCAGAATCTTGGGGTTTCCATGGAGTTGTCAGTAAATACATTTGGATCATCGCAACTGACCAATGACCAGTATCCAGTGACAGTGTGACCAGTAACCTTCGTACTGGAAACAAGCGCTCTTTCGCTTCACCCACTCAGACATCCTCATCCCTTGCATCTACAATTAATAAAATTTCCTCTTCTTCTCTGACCATGTCAGGTAAGGAAAG
>NW_006307361.1:0-216 GCF_000327345.1 Myotis davidii | reverse complement strand
GGGATGACTGTGAGCCAAATATTTCTAGATATCTATTTGATATAGTAAGTAAACATGATACCTTTTCCCTCATTTTATTATTCTTGACTTCTGTCTACTCTGTTTTCTGAGGGTAGCTATATGCCACAGCAAAAGAGGAAGACAAAGACCAGTTTCTGTCTTTTGACTCATGAAGATAATGTCGACCTTGAGTAATATTCTCTTGAGAGCCATACC
>NW_006307360.1:0-216 GCF_000327345.1 Myotis davidii | reverse complement strand
CATACTCTATCACTAAGAACAGCTTCTTTGGAATAGAGATTCTACAATCCTGCTTGGATTGGATTGTATTGTTGGACAATATTCCTAAATTTATGAACTTCAGGTGACTCATACAGGAGATAACTTTTCAAGGAGTAAATGATTAGAAATTATATATAGATCACTTTTTGGAAATGCACCCAATACCCTCTAGGAAATATTTCAGTATTTAGATAA
>NW_006307359.1:0-216 GCF_000327345.1 Myotis davidii | reverse complement strand
TCACTACCTCTTATAACAGTATATGAAATGGAAACCACAAAGCTCAAAACATTGCATGATTCCCTCAAAATGATCTCAGAGTGGGTTGTGTTGCTAGATGTCAGCCTCCAATCAAAGCTACTTCTCCTCTTGCTTCCTTTTTCTGGAAAGGTGCGTGCTAAGTTGAGCCATAGTTCTGGGCAATGAGATGTTTGGAAAGTCCCAGTGGAGGGCATC
>NW_006307358.1:0-216 GCF_000327345.1 Myotis davidii | reverse complement strand
TCTGGGTCCTCCAGCATCCAAACTTGTCTACCTTAGTGTTTTCACATCGCACCAGTGGTCTTGTCAACTCCATTGAGTTGAGAACAGCACCCACACCTTGTTCATCCTTCTGCCTTCAAGGTGTAGCACAATGCCTGACAAATGGTAGGCACTCAGGAAATATTTGCTGAATGAATGGATAAATAAAGAGGTGAATGAGTGAATGAAAAGATGACA
>NW_006307357.1:0-216 GCF_000327345.1 Myotis davidii | reverse complement strand
AGGCTAGAAGAGGTCAATGGGAAAAAAAGGGGGCATAGGTAATACTTTCAACAGTAAATATATAATTAAAGATAAGAGATTCAGAGGGTTTGAAGAGCTTTCACAAACATTTATGTTCCTACCATGGGAAGCACAACTGATAATATATAAATGAATAAGGTGTGTTCCCTGTCCTTGAGAAGCTATGATCTAGTAAAGGAGAGAAAATAAATGTCA
>NW_006307356.1:0-216 GCF_000327345.1 Myotis davidii | reverse complement strand
TGTCAGAACTGAGTTAAATTGTAGGTCACCCAGCTGGGATGGCAGAATTATTTGGTGGTATTGGAAAACACACATAAGACATCTGAATTCAATTCAAAACATGGGTATGCCAAATAAAAAATAACTTAGAGGTGAATTCCATCAACTATTGTCAAAATGTGAGACTGTAGGGCTGCAGAAAGAGTAGAAGTTATAAACCAGATATTGGGCAGTTAT
>NW_006307355.1:0-216 GCF_000327345.1 Myotis davidii | reverse complement strand
AAGAAAGTGTCATGGGAGAGGGTGGTTTGAGGTAGTGGACTGGGGGGTCGGCAGCCAGCCTGATGGGGCCCTGATGCTCTTGCCTCCAGGAACCTTTTGAGACTATGTTGAAAGCATCACCTTCTCCCCAGAACAATATATATATGTGTCATGACAGACAGAATTCCAACAGAGCTGCTTTACGTGAGGAACTGCAGCTCACTGAGTATTTAGCAG
>NW_006307354.1:0-216 GCF_000327345.1 Myotis davidii | reverse complement strand
CCTTCGTAGGCATTTTCTTTTGGTGACCTAATAAATTTGGCAAGCATTCCAGCATCTTTCTCCTGTGTGTCCCTGCTTTTGGAGGATAGGGAAGGACTAAGCCAGGGTCCCCACAAGTCGCCTGACTTTGCGGCTGGTCAGGCGGTAGGGTCTCCTGTACACACGGGGTGGGGACAGCGGGACCCGAGTCCTGGGCCTCCAAGAGGCAGCCAGCGG
>NW_006307353.1:0-216 GCF_000327345.1 Myotis davidii | reverse complement strand
CCAGTCAGGGTACATGCCTTGTTTTTGGGCTCAGTCCCCAGTAGGGGAGCATGCAGGAGGCAGCCAGTCAATGAATCTTTGTCATCACTGATGTTTCCACCTCTCTCTTCGTCTACCTTTTTCTCTCACTCAAGTCAATAAAGACAGAAAAATTGGAAATTATTATCCTATATGGCTTCTAAGAGGCCATAACACAGCTTGTTCCTTAGACAACCT
>NW_006307352.1:0-216 GCF_000327345.1 Myotis davidii | reverse complement strand
CTTTACTTTTATTTTTGTTGACCTTAAAATCTTTCCTACATCAACAAAAAGTACCAAGGTCCTAGCCAGTAACCCCCATCAATAACACCCCCATATGCAGCGTTATTTACTACAGAGATAACGTACCAACCTAAGAGTCCATTGCTGGGTACATGGATAAAGAAATATGGAATTCACTTATATGTGGAATCTTACATTAAAAAAAAAAGAGCTCAT
>NW_006307351.1:0-216 GCF_000327345.1 Myotis davidii | reverse complement strand
CCCTCTTCCTTTCTGAATGCAATAAAAAAATATTTTTTTTTAAAAAAAAAGCTGTCGAATCTTAACAAGATCCACTTCAAGCTCCCCATTCCGTGCTGTTGGGAAGTCTTCCTCCAATCACCAGGATTAGTCAGGAATTAGTGGTTTTCAATTTATGGTTTATTGTTGTCACTGGAATGTGATCTCTTCTCTGGGGGGATCCCGCCCCGTCCCTGG
>NW_006307350.1:0-216 GCF_000327345.1 Myotis davidii | reverse complement strand
TTCCTCTCTCTCTAAAAATCAATAAAACTATATATTCAGCTGAGGATAATAAAAAACATGTTACACCATGATCAAGTGGAATTTATTACAGAGTTGCAAAGATGGTTCAACATCTGCAAATCAGTCAATGTTATATACCACATTAACAAAATTAAGGATAAAAATCATATGTCATATCAATAAATGTAGAAAAAGCATTTGACAAAATACAACATC
>NW_006307349.1:0-216 GCF_000327345.1 Myotis davidii | reverse complement strand
ATAGGCATATACGCAGCATTTGAGAATTCCCATGAACCTCCACACCGACATATTTGACAGATGTGCCTTTAGAGGAGTGGGCGCTGCGAGTGTCTCAGCTCCCCCAGATTTGTCCGGGTTCTCTTTCTCGCGAAGCTACAAGAGGAGGCACGTGAGGTTGGATGTTCTCGTTCCAGTCCTTCTCGTGATTCTTTTGGGCCGCCTTTGGTTGAGAGA
>NW_006307348.1:0-216 GCF_000327345.1 Myotis davidii | reverse complement strand
AAATGAATTGGATATAAATCCTGTACCTATGAAGGGTATCATGGGGGTCATTGGCAAAATCTGAGTGGGGCCTGTGGATTAAATGGTAATAATAGATCCGTGTTAACCTCCTGATTTTGATGGTTGCACTGTGGTTATATGAGTGTCTGTTTTTAGGAAAAGCCCACTTAAGTACTAACAGGGCTAGTAGTAGAACATCACATCTGCAACTGATTA
>NW_006307347.1:0-216 GCF_000327345.1 Myotis davidii | reverse complement strand
GTGTTTGTAGTTTTGCAGTAGAAAGTTGTTCTTAAATAGCCCGGGAGATGGTTCTGGAAGTGTCATCATCATGGCTGCCCAAGGAGAACCATAAGTGCAGTTCAAACTGGTGCTAGTCGGGGACGGGGGCACTGGGAAGACAACCTTCATGAAGCACCACCTGACAGGCGAGTTCGAGAAGTATGTCACCACCCTGGGCTTGGAGGTGCACCCCCT
>NW_006307346.1:0-216 GCF_000327345.1 Myotis davidii | reverse complement strand
GTCAAGTATATCTCCGTAATGAAAAAAAAGGAAACTGACCTCTATTATTCCTTGCATTGTGGTAGAGGATAAGGCCAACTCGGGGTACAAAAAAATTGAGTTTAGGCTGGCCTTTAGGTTTCACAATATGAATTCTCATTTTATTGGACTGTGAGACTAACAGGAGATAGAAAAGGAACCTATAGAGACATGTACACTAATACACACACACACACA
>NW_006307345.1:0-216 GCF_000327345.1 Myotis davidii | reverse complement strand
TGTAACCAGTTGATTTTGCCATGGGAGCAGGGTGTAGGACAAGAAAAAATAATCTGTTATCTATTTTTCTGGGAGCATGATATATTGACAAAATTTGACACTGTATGAAATACTTGAAGGAAAAGATCACTGCAAAGTTAGGTCCAAAGAAAATTCATCTCAAAACCATTATCCTTTAGCTTGAATTTCTCAATTAAGCTTATACAGTACAAGCAA
>NW_006307344.1:0-216 GCF_000327345.1 Myotis davidii | reverse complement strand
TTGTCTCTATTCACACAGCCATGGTTTGGTTTCCACGTACTTTGATTTTAATACATTGTCGGTGTTCACTCCCTCTTATGTATTACTGAGCTCTATTTTCTAATCGTGTCTTCAGAGTTTTTATTTGTTTATTTGTGAATAATATCTTGTGTTATTTTCATGTTTTTGTATCATGAAAATGGAAGTGGTTGGCACCAGCTCTTGATCAATAAATTT
>NW_006307343.1:0-216 GCF_000327345.1 Myotis davidii | reverse complement strand
TGACACACATTACAAAGGCTTCTTGGTGTCACCTATTTCGATATTAACCCAACTGAGTGACGTTGATCATCCATGTGCATTTTCTGAACTGTGGATATGACATTTAGTGTTATTGCATGGATCACTATAACAAGGAGATGTCAATAATTTCATTTATATCTCGGGTTTTATAGCAAATAGGGTAACAGGTTGACATGATTTCCTACTTTGGGTGCT
>NW_006307342.1:0-216 GCF_000327345.1 Myotis davidii | reverse complement strand
GATTTTATTTATATAGTGGTGGATACAAAGATCACAAATAATTAAATTAAACACTCATACAAATGGTTCAAGCTAAAATATTAAAACCCCAAAATAAGTCTAGATTAGTTGGTAAGGGCTTCACATCTTATTGAGTCTTATTTGTATTTGAAAGAGAGTCAAAATGAATCATCATGTCCCTACGGAGTTCTCCTTTGCCCATGAAGACTAGAAGTG
>NW_006307341.1:0-216 GCF_000327345.1 Myotis davidii | reverse complement strand
TGCCTTTCCACCCTTGTTTTCATTAAAAACACCGTCAAACCCACATTGGTCACTTTTCAGCCTGCTGAGGAAATGCAGATAGTCCTCAGGTTACATTGGATTCAAAGTACATCATTTTGTGGTTACATTGACATCCTCCAATTATGTATTAGAAAAAACAAACAAACTTCAGTCATTTTGATATATTTAAATATGTGCTTTATGTTTTTTATTATT
>NW_006307340.1:0-216 GCF_000327345.1 Myotis davidii | reverse complement strand
ATAACATAAAAATAGAAACTAATCTTAAGAACAGAGAAATACATGTTCTACAAAAAAACATGCTTTTCAGAATGCATAGAATTTTAGAATCTACAATCTTGAAACACTAGAGTGCCCATAGAGGTGACATAGCTAAATGCCGGGGACTCTACACCAGTACACCTTTTAGTGACCATGGTAGACATCATTAATGGGTAACAGTGGTTTTCACACTGT
>NW_006307339.1:0-216 GCF_000327345.1 Myotis davidii | reverse complement strand
ACAGGACAACAGGTGGGGGCCTGAGTCCACTGTATTTAAATTTAAGAGCAAAGGGACTTCAATTCGCAGCTGGGTAAAAGCAAGACAGCAAAAGAAACAAAGTTCCTAACTGAAATGGAATCTAATGACTGACAATTGGAAGCTATAAAAATTGAAGCCGAGTCATCATCTGTAGAAGCAATAGAGAACTCATATAAGTTAAGCAAGTTTTGAGAC
>NW_006307338.1:0-216 GCF_000327345.1 Myotis davidii | reverse complement strand
TGTACAGGGGAGTGGGTGTGTGAATTGTGCCATAAAACAGTGTAATCTTATGCAACTGGTAAAACTATCATTTGAATTTGCATTTGCTGATATTGAAGTATATCCAAGATATATTAAGTGGAAAATGTAGATGTGAAATAGAATGTATGTTGACCCCATTTGGGTTAATTATTTTAAAAAGATAGATATTCCTGAAAGTTACATAAGAAACTGTTT
>NW_006307337.1:0-216 GCF_000327345.1 Myotis davidii | reverse complement strand
TTTAATTTTTTGAGGAAACTCCATACTGTTTCCTATAGTGGCTGTAGCAATTTAAATTCCTAGCAACAGTAAACAAGGGTTCCCTTTTGTTCATATTTTTTCCAACACTTGTTGAAGATTGTCTTTTCAAATACAGTCATTCTCATAGGTATGATGTGATATTCCTTTGTGTGTGTGTGTTTCTTAATCCTCATCCTAGGATATGTTTTTATTGAT
>NW_006307336.1:0-216 GCF_000327345.1 Myotis davidii | reverse complement strand
GCGGTAAAGCATGAGGGAGCAGGCTGCTCGGCGCGGGGGAACAAAGCACCTGAGAATCCCTGAATGTAAACAGTGCAAGAGGGAGAGAGAAACAGGAAAAGGTGGGAAGACAGAGGAGAGAGAGCCGGGGAGCCCTTCCGAAAGTCCCATCGAATGGCCTTGCTCGGGAAGCTCAGGAGACATAGCAGGTCAAGGCCACAGGCGCAGAGGAGCTGC
>NW_006307335.1:0-216 GCF_000327345.1 Myotis davidii | reverse complement strand
TTTTTCCAGTTATTTAATATCTATAGTTGTATATCAAATCCTTTTCTTTGAGAAATATCTTTTTATGAAAAAAGTGGATGTAACATGGGTTTAGGAATCTGTTGTTCACCCTTGCTGGATAGTTCAGTTGACTATCCAGATTATGCCATGACTGTGGGTTCAACCGCTGATCAGAGCACATACAGAATCAACCAATGAATGCATAAGTAACTGGAA
>NW_006307334.1:0-216 GCF_000327345.1 Myotis davidii | reverse complement strand
CAAAGTATCAACATTCACAAAAGGAGAATCATTGTGGAGGTAGAATGAACACCAAAGAATACATAAGAAAACAGGAAATTGTAATTGTTAGGAAATAAGATTTTTAAAATGTTTTTAATGGAAGTGTAAGGTATAAAAATATTAAGAAACTTACTCCATTGCCTTGATTACTCTAATGTTTACTACCTGACTTACTAATGGCTAGTAGTGGCTAAA
>NW_006307333.1:0-216 GCF_000327345.1 Myotis davidii | reverse complement strand
TTTACAGCCCATAGTTGTGGGGACTTCTCTTCCAAGCTCTGGGAGCTTGGGCTGGTTGTCTGGTGTAGGGATGGAACCTCTTGCTCCTCACGGATGCCTCCACAGAGATAATTTCCCTCGTGATTAAAAAAAAGGTACACGTGGGTGCCAGTCCAGCTCATTCCATGCCTCCACCCCTCATATCAGTCTCAATGTGCTTTCTTCTTTATTTCTCTA
>NW_006307332.1:0-216 GCF_000327345.1 Myotis davidii | reverse complement strand
ACCAGATCCACATCTGCTGTGAAAACAGTGTATGTATGAAGTTGGACTTGAAAGCTGTCCAGGCTGTAACCATTCATTCAGTTGTGTATCGTTGTAGATCCTTTAGTCTTGGTGCTACATGGTATTCCATTTTCTGCATATCTCCTGAATTATTTTACAAAATAAAATGTCAGGGACACAAGCTACAATAAGTTTGAGCTATGTATCCTATCTATT
>NW_006307331.1:0-216 GCF_000327345.1 Myotis davidii | reverse complement strand
CCGGGGAACGTTGTCAGACGGGGAAGGAACTGGTAAGAAAAGTAAAAAGTCAGAGACACGGAGGTTTCCATCAGGAATTGGAAGAGCTAAATGAAGGCGTGTTTTCTAGAAAAGCAAAGCCAAGACCAGCTGAAGTGGGAACAGTGAGATGGCAGGAGAGGAAAATCGCACCACGTGGGGAGGTCACACCGCGTGGGGAGGTCACACCGCGTGGGG
>NW_006307330.1:0-216 GCF_000327345.1 Myotis davidii | reverse complement strand
CTATCTTATACCCACCAATATAAAGGAAGTATGTACCTAGCCATTTTACTTTTTATCCAATCTCAGGAATATCCCTGCTTCACTTTCGCCTGCCTCCCTAATTCATCACCAATGGATTCGTGTAACCACCTTATGTCTTTCCCTTGATTCTGATGTACAAAATAAGTAGTAAATGGCCATCTTCAGAGCATTTTCTCAATCTGTTGAGATTTTGCT
>NW_006307329.1:0-216 GCF_000327345.1 Myotis davidii | reverse complement strand
GTCTATTGGCCATCTGTATATCCTATTTGGAGAAGTGTCTGTTCAGGTCCATTTTTTTTAACTGAATTTTTGGTGTTTGTTTCTTTTTGGTGTTGAGTTATCTGAGTTTTTTAATAAATGTTGGATATTAAATCCTTATCAGATATATCATTCATAAATATCTTTTTCTATTCAGTAGGTTGTATTTTCACTTTGTTAATGTTTTCCTTTGCTGTG
>NW_006307328.1:0-216 GCF_000327345.1 Myotis davidii | reverse complement strand
CCCACCCCAGTACCAGGCCCATCTCAGGACTCTAATCAGTTGCCTGGGTGGAGCCAGGACACGACTCTCAAAGCTCCCCAGTGTCCCAATGTGCAGCCAGGTTTGAGGGCCATCATCATTTCATAAAAGAAAGGACATTTTAAAACCAAACAAAGAAGACTATAATCTCAGGTTATGGGATGCCTATTAAAAATAAGTAAAATTGGGCTTATGAAA
>NW_006307327.1:0-216 GCF_000327345.1 Myotis davidii | reverse complement strand
CCCACCGCCCTCTGCCCTGGGGTCACGCCCCGCCCGGAGCTCCCAGTTAAGTTCACACGGAAGCAGCCCCTGGCGGTGGCAGCTGGGCTTCCTGGCAGACGATGGGGGTTCTCTGTGGGGACAGAGCTACTGCCCGACAGGAGGTGGGAGATGCCAAGTGAAGCCCTGAACCATGAAAGTCTGCGGAGAAAGATGGGCTGGGGAGGGGGCGGGGCC
>NW_006307326.1:0-216 GCF_000327345.1 Myotis davidii | reverse complement strand
TTATTTGTGTCTGTTAAGGGCTGAAAATTTTTGGAATACATTTTACCCAATAGACTGCCTCAGGCATTAGAAAAAATTACCAAAAGTAGCCTTAGGACCCTAGGTCCCCACTGATGTCACTTGCAGTGTTTTTAACACCTATAACAGGGCAGAGAAACAGCAAGAAAACCATCCATGAAAACAAAAGGCTCAGTTTTAAGCCATATGTTACCTCAA
>NW_006307325.1:0-216 GCF_000327345.1 Myotis davidii | reverse complement strand
GGAGCCCCAGAGAATGTTGAGGAACTCTGAGCAAACTTCAGATTAAAAGGCTCATTGGCTACTCTCCTCTGATACCTCTTAGAGGGATAGCGTGGAGGAAAGGGGGCAGGTTAGGAGAGAGTTGAAGGAGTGCATGTGAATGCTCTTAGCCTCTTGGACCAGGGTGATAGAAAAATTGTTGGGATCTGGGTAGTTTTGGAAGCAGAGCCTATGGGA
>NW_006307324.1:0-216 GCF_000327345.1 Myotis davidii | reverse complement strand
AAGGAGAAGAATAGACACCACCGCTCACTGTAACCCATGGATCTGAACAGGGTCTTTACAAGTGGAAAAAATTGAAAAGGATGCGAAGAGGAAATTATGGAATGTATTTGGGTGAATTTCCTGATTGTGAAGGTGGTATGGTAGGCAAATGGAATGTTCTAAAGGAATTAGGCTTGGTGGCACAGTGTCAACAATTTACTCTCAAATAGTTCAGGG
>NW_006307323.1:0-216 GCF_000327345.1 Myotis davidii | reverse complement strand
AGTGTTGTAAGAATTAAAGATTAGAACACTCAGTATCGTGTCCAGTGCACCATACGGCCGCTGGGTAGTTCTTATGTAGAATGTAGCTTGGAACAGTACAAGTAGACTTTTGTACAAGGCATATACACGAAACCCAAAGTGGCAAGTGGCTGGCGGCCACTCCCCACTAAGGTGCCGGCCGTGGACTTTCCCACTATGTGAGACACACACATAGGG
>NW_006307322.1:0-216 GCF_000327345.1 Myotis davidii | reverse complement strand
ATGAGGTGTACAAATGATTTAATAAAATGGTTTACAGATTTTTTCTTCCTAAACTGGGCAGACATTTTTGCTACATGAAACTGCAAATCTAAAGCAGATAGAACTAGATCTCCTTGTGTACAGTCCAGAGGGATTCACAGCCACGTTCTCACTCCCACTTCCTCTTCCCCCACTACAGCAGCCACTGAGGCCTCTGCAAAACTAAACCCTGAACTC
>NW_006307321.1:0-216 GCF_000327345.1 Myotis davidii | reverse complement strand
AAGCAGGTAGTGAGAATTAAAGCTGAAACAGGAGCACTTTGAATACTATAATAGCAACTTACTATGTGCCTAATAGTGTATTAAGTACCTTAGTACATTATTTAATATTCAGAAAAATTTTGGGTTCTTTTTAGAGGTGATCTTTTATAAAAAAATGTATTTTATTTACAGTTGACATGCAATAATATATTAGTTTCAGGTATACAACATAATGAT
>NW_006307320.1:0-216 GCF_000327345.1 Myotis davidii | reverse complement strand
CTCGTCATCTTTACATGCAATGTATGTGCCTCTATGCCTCTGCACATGCAATGCCTCTATCTAGCAAAACTGTGTCCCTCTTCTTGCCTAACGCATACTCCTGACCTCGTCAAAAGAGGATTCACAGGATACCTCTACTAACTCTATTTTATCCCAAATCGGGTATCAATTATGAAACCTCTTAATATGCATGTACTTGGACTACACGGCATTGTT
>NW_006307319.1:0-216 GCF_000327345.1 Myotis davidii | reverse complement strand
TAGCATCTTTGTCTTTTATTAGTGTAGATTTTGATGGATTCATTTATCCATTTATTCCAGAAATGATCATTAAGCAGAAACTTACGAGCAATTACAAGCTAGGGCTCTAGAACCAGGCAGACCTGAATTTGGATCTCAGCTCCTCCAAAGAGCAGCTGAGCATTGGGAGTAAGACACTCTATAGCAGTGGTTCTGGCCCTTTAAATACAGTTCCTC
>NW_006307318.1:0-216 GCF_000327345.1 Myotis davidii | reverse complement strand
CCATGTTTCTCTTTTATTAGATAGGATGGGTTTCCACATTTTGCCTATTACGAATAATATTGCTATGAATATTTGTGAACAAGTTTCCTTGTGAATGCATTTCCTTTTTCTTGGGTACAGGCATACCTGGGAGATATATTGCGGGTTTGGTTCCAGACCACTTACTTTATTAGTAAGTATCACATAAAGCAAGTCATAATCTTTTTGCTGGTGGAG
>NW_006307317.1:0-216 GCF_000327345.1 Myotis davidii | reverse complement strand
CACAAGCCTGGAAGCACCAAATGATCTGAGGGCGGGAGGAGGATCTTTGCCTCAGTGGTTTGAATACACATGGTATGGTAATTCTTTGGTCAGGAGGAAAGAGACATGGGCCAGATTGTATCATCAATATTCAAATTCTATACATATGTGTATATTGGTAATAAATTCACAGGCCTCCAGGGAAATTCATTGGAAAGCATTTTATAACTGGGTCTT
>NW_006307316.1:0-216 GCF_000327345.1 Myotis davidii | reverse complement strand
TTCTCAGAGAAAAAATGTGGGATCCGTTTGGATATAAATCCTAGCGTTGCTTCTGCCTGTTGTGTAACCTTAAGCAAGACACTTGATATCTGAGCCTTAGTGTCCTCAAATATAAATTGGAGATGATACTGCTTACCTGGGAATTGTTGCAAGGGCTACATATAATCCACATCTAGTGCAAGGCATCATGCCTGGATATGGTTGCTGCTCAATATG
>NW_006307315.1:0-216 GCF_000327345.1 Myotis davidii | reverse complement strand
TCTTTATTTAATTAACTTCCAATTACATCTCCTGTTGGAAATCATGCAAAACTGCTCACTTAACTTACACACTTAGAACCATTGGAATATTCACCACAATTATGTATATTAGTGAAAATGTACAAATAACTTAAAATATTATAAAAATGTAGGTATAGACACATAATATAACATGATAACATTGAAATATTATCAGGACAATATAATGACATTGAA
>NW_006307314.1:0-216 GCF_000327345.1 Myotis davidii | reverse complement strand
TTTCCCTTTTTATGGAAAAGAGATGATGTGGAGACAAGCTACTTGACGTTTCTTCTGTCCCAGACACTTTGACACCCTAGATGTGAGCTCAACCTCAACGTGGAAAAACTAGGCAAGTGCATTCAGGGAGATGGCCTGAACGACTTCTTTAATGACCACGATGTGTCTGATAAGCTCATCTCATCCCAGTTTTTATCTGCAAAGGCCTACAGCATT
>NW_006307313.1:0-216 GCF_000327345.1 Myotis davidii | reverse complement strand
AGTTAGGTCTCACATTCCATAAAAATATTTATCTTATATTTACAAACACTATCATAGTGTAATATTGTATAATTCTTAAGTTGTGTTGCACTACTGCTGATAACTATAGCTATTGCGATAACCCAGGAAGTAAATTGAGAATTTCAACAATTTATTTTTGGATACTATCTGCTCTTATAATGTACTTCTTCCAAAAATTGATAGTATTCAATAAAA
>NW_006307312.1:0-216 GCF_000327345.1 Myotis davidii | reverse complement strand
ACCGAAAAATCGGTACAGCGGTCTGGTAGGGTTGAGCTCTTGCCACTTTCTACCTCCCTGCCCCATAGCACTTTACACATACCTCCTATTGTAGTCTCCCCACCTTTTTTAATTCCTCACCCAAGGATACATTTCTATAGATACTTAGAGAGAGAGAGATAAACATCAATCAGTTGCCTTCTGCACACATCCCGACCCAGGATTGAACCCCTGACT
>NW_006307311.1:0-216 GCF_000327345.1 Myotis davidii | reverse complement strand
GTGTTCAGCCACGCATCCCCAGGCTCCGCGCGGGAAAGTCGTGAAAATGGTGTTTTTATTGTGTATTCGGTCCCGTTCCGTTTCTCTGGTCAGCAGGGGGCAGTGTTGCTCCATGCATCCAAGCTGCTCACCACTCCCCCGCCCTTCCTCCTTAGAAAAAATGGAAGGGCAATTTTTCTACACCAAATGGCGCTTTGTTTCAGAGATTGCGCAGTG
>NW_006307310.1:0-216 GCF_000327345.1 Myotis davidii | reverse complement strand
GGTCAACACTCAACCACTGAGCCACTCCAGCCACAACTTAAAGGGTCGTTGTCATCCCCAGACAGGGCAAATGGGAGGCACATATTATGCATTGTTTACAATCCCCGCAGTTTTTCATAAAACAGTCCCCAAAAGAGCTTTTATCTGCCAAGAGAGATGCGAAGAGTAAAGAACGTGCACTGAAGATGTGTGGCAGGCAGGCTCTGACAGCTCCCT
>NW_006307309.1:0-216 GCF_000327345.1 Myotis davidii | reverse complement strand
AACACTCTCATACAACATGAAGATCCTGTGTATTACA
Organism: Myotis davidii; assembly: GCF_000327345.1. Lineage (NCBI taxonomy): Eukaryota > Metazoa > Chordata > Mammalia > Chiroptera > Vespertilionidae > Myotis > Myotis davidii. The sequence continues at coordinate 179 of NW_006307309.1, read as the reverse complement.
TGCAACTCTTAAAAAAATAATTAAATATAACAATACTTAAGAAGTTCGCAACAACTCTTATTCCTCCCAAACAGTACTTACCCCCAAATAAATACAAATGTTATCGTATATGGTTATGTAATCCAAAACTTACGCATGTATATTACAGTCATTCTCTTCTCTTCAAATAATGATCAAGA
>NW_006307308.1:0-216 GCF_000327345.1 Myotis davidii | reverse complement strand
TCGTTGCTTGTAGAGATCCCGTCGATGTCTCTACTCCATTGCTTTGGGTCGAGGTTGCCTCTTGTCTTTGGCTTCCTGGGGCTTCTACTTCTGCGTTTGGTGGACTTTCTCTGGAGGAGAAGGGCTTCCTAGGTGTTTTCGCCATCACTCTCTCCTCCCCATCCTCGACTTTTGAGTTCGCTCCATCATAAGAAGATACTGATCTCCGTAATGTAA
>NW_006307307.1:0-216 GCF_000327345.1 Myotis davidii | reverse complement strand
GTATGATTTCCTCAGACTGACAGAATATCACTTTATATAATTATTATATATATGGTGAGGGAAGTAGAAATCTATGATAAAAAAGCTAATATTTCTATATTTTTTGGCTGGTAATGTTTTTGTTTCTACTTTGGCACAGAAATTGGTCCATTTCACAGACCAAAATTATAAAATAACAACTCATGTATGTGGCATATGTATAGGTAAAAAAAAAAA
>NW_006307306.1:0-216 GCF_000327345.1 Myotis davidii | reverse complement strand
TTGAGACAAAACATAAGCTTTCTGATTAAATCCTCCTATTTGTAAGGTTCTGGTCACTTTCCGAGGGATTCTAGCTTAGAGTACATGGAAGAAATACAACATTGGGTTGAGTGGGAAAGTCTGCACTAGCTGATGTATCATAAAAGTTTAAGCCAGTGCCAGATGTCTTTTTCAGAGGTGGGGCCCTTGGTGCTTAGGAGAAAGGCAAAGAAAATG
>NW_006307305.1:0-216 GCF_000327345.1 Myotis davidii | reverse complement strand
TTTTTTTTTCTAGACTCTAAAATAGATGGAATCAAGAAAGACCAAAATGGGAAAATGCTTAACTTTAGGAGAACTGAACTTATTTAGTTCAAACGTATCATATTTAACAACCTTTCGAATAAAACTAAGACATGTTCCAAGTGTTTTCTGAAACATATAACTAATAGGAATACTTCACAATATAGGGGAACAAACTTTGTGGACAGACTAGGACAG
>NW_006307304.1:0-216 GCF_000327345.1 Myotis davidii | reverse complement strand
ATTAAGTTTGAGAACTGAGGTTCCACTGTACTTTGTTTAAGAAAGGGAGAATTAAAACTACAGATATCATTATAAATCCAATACTTTCTAGAAAAGGGACAAATTGTTGAATGGGAGGTAGAAATATTGCCTATTGTTCACTAGGAATAGACATATGAAAAGATGCTCAAAAAGCCACTATTCATCAGAGAAATGGAAATTAAATCCACAATGTGA
>NW_006307303.1:0-216 GCF_000327345.1 Myotis davidii | reverse complement strand
TTTTTAAATTATTGGGCTTTTAAAAACTTTTATTTGGTAATAAATCAATGTAGGTTCATAAATGTCATGAGCTTAGATCTACAGTCTAATTTTTAAAGAAAATGCATTGCATAATAAATCTCGAATTTGGAATGCTAGGTATAATCACAGTGTCCTAGCATCTCAAAAGTAGATAGGGAAAATAAAGAACCAGGAAAAAAATAAAGCCTTTTTTTT
>NW_006307302.1:0-216 GCF_000327345.1 Myotis davidii | reverse complement strand
CGACCCACAGGTTGGCGACTCACAGGTTGAGAATCGCTAGTCTAGATTATTGTGCCTTAGAAAGGTATGTTCTATCCTTTCTCAGGTCCATGGAAGTACCACTGAGTTCTTGTTAATCATCAATACAAAGTTTGCCCTGTCTTGTGGGAAAAAAAATATTAAATTGAAAAATCTCAAAAGGGTCAAAAATAAATTGTAATTGTGATCATGGTTGTT
>NW_006307301.1:0-216 GCF_000327345.1 Myotis davidii | reverse complement strand
TATGAATGCAACATGAATAACCAAGCTTGGTTCACTTTTCAGGATAGGAATGAATAGATGACAATTTCTTATGCTACAGCCAAAAAGAAATAAAAAAATAGATGATTTTTTGTTTTAGAATTCCTTTCCTTTGAATTAATAATAGTCTGTATTATGGCAGATACACATGTCTTTTTCTTTTTCCTGAGCACTTATTATATCCCTGACATTGGCTAA
>NW_006307300.1:0-216 GCF_000327345.1 Myotis davidii | reverse complement strand
ATTAATTAACCCATGTGTGAAATGCACAATGTTATCACTCAACCAAAATTACACAAATTGAAGTAAAAAGTCTACAACTTTTCAGAATCTTCATATATACCTATATCTGTATCTATAGCACAATGATAATGACATGATAGCACACTTTTCTTGAGTACTTATCATGAGCCAGGCACTGAGCTAAGCACTTTATATACTATACCATCTATATCATTT
>NW_006307299.1:0-216 GCF_000327345.1 Myotis davidii | reverse complement strand
GGTAGGCAGAGTTAAGTAATGCATGACACTACCCCCTAACCATTGGTCTAAGACAATCCATGGAGCTTACCCCAAATTCTAATGGCTGCTGGTTTTAACTCTTTAATATTTTTCTAATTACTGTTCTCCTTAATTCTCACTACAAAGAGTCACCAACCCTCCTCCATCAGTTCCTCCCTATGCAGATGAACTGAGTAAAAGGAAGCTAAATGACAT
>NW_006307298.1:0-216 GCF_000327345.1 Myotis davidii | reverse complement strand
AGCAGCCAAAATGCAGAGACAAAGAAATGTGTCCCAAATGAAAAAAAATGGAAGCAAAAAAACTATTGGATACAGATTCAAAACAATGGTTATAAGATTATTCACAGATATTAATGAGACATTTAAGGGACTCAAAGAAAGCTTCAAGGTACTTAGACTTTTAAGGATCATAGTGAAAATTTTGAAGACATGAAAAAGGACCAGTCAGAAATTAAG
>NW_006307297.1:0-216 GCF_000327345.1 Myotis davidii | reverse complement strand
AAAAAACAAGCCTGGGTTGTAACAGGAAACCCCCTTTTCTGGATGGTTTCAGGGTCCCTGTTCCACGCCGACGTCACCTTCTGTGAAGGCAACAGGGTAGGTGGGACGCCAGGCACATGTCCCAGGACAGGGCCTACGGGCTTCTCTCTTTCCACGTCCATGTCGGTCATGGCTGTTGAACGGTACCCACCCTGCTCAGGGGCCGGCTCTCCTGGG
>NW_006307296.1:0-216 GCF_000327345.1 Myotis davidii | reverse complement strand
AAGAATGGCATTGTTTCACACAACTGCAGAGATATTTTGCACTTATTTCAGAGATTACTTAACAATGGTGCCCTAAGGTCTATTTGTTGACATTGTTATTGTCTGTCTTAATGCTAGACCATCTTACATATCTTCCCATAGATGTTTAGGCACTTCATACTATTCATTCAGTCCATATTTGCTGTACATAAATTCTGACCACAGAGAAAAATAAAA
>NW_006307295.1:0-216 GCF_000327345.1 Myotis davidii | reverse complement strand
GTCATAGGTTCGCCATCACTGGCCTAGAGTAAGAAATATTTTACACTGTGACCCACTACACAAAGCAATGCTTACCTGTAGATACAACGCATTCTGACATTTTCTATCCTACTCCTTTACCAAGTGCTGTGGTGCCTCACTACATTTACTTCACAGCCTACTGCTTACGGGTCATTACAAGTTGGTTGGAGCATCTTCCCATACACCAGAAGGTGG
>NW_006307294.1:0-216 GCF_000327345.1 Myotis davidii | reverse complement strand
GCGGGAGGGCGTTGTTGCACGCCACTCAGAAACCACGGACCCCTGGATGCTTCGGTTGCTGGCTGGCCTGCTTCCAGGGATTGCCATGGAGATCGGAGGGTGTGTGGGCCAAGGCGCAAGCCAGGCAGCCATCCCGGACCCCCAGCACAGCGATCAAGGGCAGAATGGCCAGAGCATAGGAAAGGGAGCAACCTCGGAGCCCCTCCATGGACATTG
>NW_006307293.1:0-216 GCF_000327345.1 Myotis davidii | reverse complement strand
ACATGTCTATTTCTGATTATAAATCACAATATCACATATGTATCTATATCTATATCCAATTTGCAGGTACTGAGTTGAGATATAAAATGTTTTTCTTAATACGTACCATGATAAAAATATGGCTGAAAACCGCTGCTTTAGATGATATTTTTCTTCTATACTCTATAAGATTCATGTTAAAGGCCTATAATTATGTGTTCACTTTTGTGATTGATT
>NW_006307292.1:0-216 GCF_000327345.1 Myotis davidii | reverse complement strand
AAAATGTTCAACATCACAAATTACCAAGGAAGTACAAATCAAAACCACAATGAAATGTTACCTCACATCTGTCAGAATGGCTTTTATAAAAAACACAAGAATAAGTGTTGGTGAAAATGTGAAGAAAACGGAACCCCCTTTTTTTAGGTTTTAATTTTTAAAAATCTGTTTTAAAGATTACTTCTACCCTAACCAGTTTGTCTCAGTGGATAGAGC
>NW_006307291.1:0-216 GCF_000327345.1 Myotis davidii | reverse complement strand
TGTATTATTGGAGAAGCTCAATGCAGCTCCAGCGTTATTGGCCTTTAGATATGATATCTTTTTATTTTCAATGAATTTAATAAAAACCAACAAAGGATGCATATATATTGCTCAGAAATGTGTTGATCGCTGTTGTGTCCATTAGTGCCTACATTCCGATAGACTGACTTTTCTTTGTCAGTTCATTGAAAGAACATTTATGTGTTCTCCTACGGC
>NW_006307290.1:0-216 GCF_000327345.1 Myotis davidii | reverse complement strand
TTCAGCTGAAAAAATTATGGTGGTTTAGCCAGGAATAGTACAGTTGAGTTGGATACATCAGTTTCCAACATCAAAATGTGGAAATCACTTGGCTATCTAACCACAGAGGTAGCAATTATTTAAAAGTAACAGTGAGGTTGATTAAAATGATATGGGAACACGGCACGTCAAGGAAGTGGAAAAATAAAGAAAATAGCAGTTATAATTGTGTGTGTG
>NW_006307289.1:0-216 GCF_000327345.1 Myotis davidii | reverse complement strand
GCAAATCAATAAATGTGATACATCATGTAATCAAATTGAAAAATAAAAATCAAATGATCATATTAATAGATGCAAAAAGAGCATTTAGACAAAGTCCAACACCCATTTTTGAAGGAAAAAAACCTCTCAGCAAAGTGGATATAGAAGAATCATACACACCTCAACATAATAAATGCCTTACAGGACAAACCTACAGCCACCATCATACTCAATGGG
>NW_006307288.1:0-216 GCF_000327345.1 Myotis davidii | reverse complement strand
TGGAGCTTCGTGGGGCAGGGGCCACAGAGGTGGAGGAGTGTTGCTGGGTGGTGGACATGGCCCTCATTGCAGCTAGGCCTAGGGATCCTAACCGCACACAATTTAATCATGCTCTGGGCCTCTAGTATTTTATAAGCATTTGGTTCTAACAAAGTCCAAAGGAAAGTTTGCATTCATATGCAAATGAGCACTAGCCAAAATGAATGCTGTTTAAAA
>NW_006307287.1:0-216 GCF_000327345.1 Myotis davidii | reverse complement strand
AAAAAAAATAATGTGCATACAGATAACCCAATAAACTCAATAAGCATGCTTGATTAATGGGCAGATATTGGGCATTTCACCTAACACATAGAGAATATATCTTTTTCAAGCACATTTGTTGAAACATTTACCAAAAAATTACCTTGGACTAGGCTACAAAAGAAGGCTAAATACTTATTTAAAAATGTATATCATGCAGATCACATTTTGTGATTA
>NW_006307286.1:0-216 GCF_000327345.1 Myotis davidii | reverse complement strand
CTTTCCAGCAAGCAGGCCTACTGAACCTGCTGCTCATACAGACGGCTCTTGGGTGCCTCCTTGAGCCTCCACTGGGTGTGCTCATATCCAAACAAGGGTGCACGGCCCCAGAAGTAGAAATTCAGACTCCCCCTTTCCTGGCTGCCTGCCCACAGTCACGATGGTTGTGTGCTTTCAGCAGGCAGGCCCCCGGTGTCTGCTGCCCCAGCAGGTAAC
>NW_006307285.1:0-216 GCF_000327345.1 Myotis davidii | reverse complement strand
GGATGCGACGGTGGAAGCAGAGGGCGGAGTGACGTGAGGCCACAATCCGAGGAACATGGGCAGCCTCGAACGGGAGGAGGCAAGGAGTCGGATCCTCCGGGAGCCTCCACCGGGAGTGCAGTCCTGCCGGCCCAGGTGAGGCTTCTGAACTGGGAGATGGTAATGCTGTGCTGTTTTAAGCCGCTGTGCTGGTGATAATTTGTTACAGCAGCAGCT
>NW_006307284.1:0-216 GCF_000327345.1 Myotis davidii | reverse complement strand
ATACACAGAAACCACACAACGGTTGGCTAAACATACACAAAGTTACCGGGGATACAGCTGCAAGGGGAAGCATTGTGCTAGCCTTGGGGACTGGAGCGTGACCTTCTTCCTCATTCTATATTTACAAGAGGGGCTTAACTGTAACACAGTTCGCAGTTTCTGTGCAAAATATGGTCGGAATAGTGATTTAATTTCATCAACTGTGAAGAGATTAAT
>NW_006307283.1:0-216 GCF_000327345.1 Myotis davidii | reverse complement strand
TGAGCCACCTGAATGAGACAGTGACTGTAAGTGTTTCCTTGGATTCTCTCAGGAAGAATGAGAGCCTCTTCACTAACCTGGTGGCAGAAAAGGACTTATTCCGCTGTGTCTCTTTCACTGTGAGTATGGCTGTTTGGCTTAATATACTTGTTTCTATTAGTCAGGGTCACAGAGATCCAGAATTCAGTCAAGATAAGGCTTTGAGAGGCTGGCAAG
>NW_006307282.1:0-216 GCF_000327345.1 Myotis davidii | reverse complement strand
CCTTTGGATGGCCGTCCCCTCAACATCCAGCTCGTCACCTCCCAGCTACCCACGCAGCAGCGCAGGCCGGTACAGACTGTCAACAGAGGCGGGGTGACTACACACCGAGGATCTGGAGGCTTTGGCGGCGGCACGCCGAGTCGCGCCCGCGGAGGCAGCCGGGTTACGGGCAGGGGCAGCGGACGCCATTCAAAGCAACAGATCTCTGCGGAGGAG
>NW_006307281.1:0-216 GCF_000327345.1 Myotis davidii | reverse complement strand
TGGGAAAGGAGGAATGCTGGAATTAAAGAAGCAAAGGAAGGAACCAAATAAGTACAGTCAAACCTTGGTTCTTGAACGTCTCGCTTCTCAAACAATTTGCTTCTCAACTTGAGAACCCTTTCATGCTGATACCTCTATGGTCAGTCACACACCTCTCAAGCTACGAAGGAGAAAATGCACAAGTATGAGTCAGTTTACCACTAAACCTCACCTTAA
>NW_006307280.1:0-216 GCF_000327345.1 Myotis davidii | reverse complement strand
CCAGATTTCTCCTTCGCTGGGTAGAGCCCCGTGCATTACAATGCTGCCACCGCCCTGAGGTCAGCAACACGCACAGACTGAGAACAGGGGTCCGCGGGCGTCAGGGCGACTCCTTCAGGGAGCACAGGAAAGCAGAGGAACCCCGACCGCCCGTGGCCACAGAAGGCCAGAGCGAGAACCAGCAACAGGCAGGGGGCGTGCAGACAGGCACAGGGG
>NW_006307279.1:0-216 GCF_000327345.1 Myotis davidii | reverse complement strand
ATCACCATGGCGATCACTGGGCTCAGGCCAGCCGGCAACACTGGCCCCGGGGCATCCGGAGTTGCAGCCTGGCCTGTGCCCCGGCCCTCCCGTACTCCAATCACGGGGCGCAGGCCTCCCGCCCTCCGATCGCCATGGTGATCACTGGGCGCAGGCCAGCCTGCAACCCTGGGGCGAGGGTTGGGGGGGTCCGGGGTTGCGGCCTGACCTGTGCCC
>NW_006307278.1:0-216 GCF_000327345.1 Myotis davidii | reverse complement strand
GGGATTGAACCTACAACCCATGTATGTGCCCTTGGCCAGGAATCAAACCACTGACCCTTTGGTCCTTGGGCTGCTGCTCTAAGATCTGAGCATCTGGCATGGCTAATAATATTATTCTAAGACAGGGTATCTCAGACTTGTTCGGGAGGCAGAGAGAGAAACCAAGGAGACAGGGTGAAATTGTAGGACAGTGATGGCAAACCTATGACACGCGTG
>NW_006307277.1:0-216 GCF_000327345.1 Myotis davidii | reverse complement strand
TGTTCCATGTGCACTTGAGAAGGATGTATATTCAGCTTAGAGATGAGATGTTCTGTAAATATAAATTACATCTATCCACTCCAGTGTGCCATTTAAGGTGGTTGTTGCCTTGTTTTGGTTTTGGTTTATTTTTGTTTGGAGGATCTATCCAAACAAAAATGATGACAGTGGGGTATTAAAATTCCTACTGTGACTGTATTGCTGTTGATCTCTCCC
>NW_006307276.1:0-216 GCF_000327345.1 Myotis davidii | reverse complement strand
TCTTGACCTGAAATGAAAGCTCCCCACACATCAAGCACAAAGAAATAAAAAGTATTCAAATAAAATATTTGGTAATAATGGAGCAATACACAGCCTACATCAATAAGAACACTTCTGTTGATACACACACATGCTTGTATTTAAACACAATCTTATACTTCCATACACCTTCGTACACCTTGTCTATGTTTCTACATTTATACATGCACACAAGTA
>NW_006307275.1:0-216 GCF_000327345.1 Myotis davidii | reverse complement strand
GTCCCCCCCCCCCCCACCCCAGTCCCCAATCACTATAGGGAAAAAGGTTCCCATTCTGGACATGGCGATGCCATCTTTTTTTCAATGACTGTCTGCATACGAGTGTCCCACATCACACTTGCTGCCATTTCCTTAGCCATCTGCACAGACAACCTCCCAAGAAGCAGCTGGTTCGAAGACTTGCGAGTGCTGGGATCAGCTGTAAGAGAGTTGTGG
>NW_006307274.1:0-216 GCF_000327345.1 Myotis davidii | reverse complement strand
ACGTCGGCAGTTCTGAAAACGGTGGGTGGGGTTTAGCCGTGGGAGAGCAGCAGTGCAGGCCATTAGTGTAGAAAAGGACAGAGTAGTGCCGCGCGCGGGACGTGCCAGTGTCCTGGGGCGGCTGTAATAAAGGACCACAGGCTGGGCGGCTGCAACCACAGACATCCATTCCCTCACAGTTCTGGGGCCAGAAGTCCAACACTGAGGTGTTGACAG
>NW_006307273.1:0-216 GCF_000327345.1 Myotis davidii | reverse complement strand
GGCCTTTGTAGCTCAGTCAGCCCCCGATATAAGGAAACTCCAAAAACTGGAAGGATTTGAAGGAATGAATCGGTCACATGGTAGAGGGAGCCCAGAAAGTCTTTAACAATAGGGGCACCCGGAGGAGAAGCAGGACAAGAGAGTGACTAAGGCAGTGGTAGCCGCATTGAGAGAAACAGGCACCAAGACAAAAGGAGCGGGGGAAGGGAGAAAGGG
>NW_006307272.1:0-216 GCF_000327345.1 Myotis davidii | reverse complement strand
CCTATGGAACAAGTAGAGAACAGAGGAGGCAGGAACACCACAACATTTAGAGTTAAATTTAGAGGAGAAAGAGGCTTCAGGTCAAGATGGCAGCATAGGTGAAAGTGGTACTCGCCTCCTCTCACAGCCACATCAAAATTTACAACTCAGCCTTGGCCAGTTTGTCTCACAGGTTAGACCATAGGCCTGTGGACCAAAGGGTCATGGGTTTGATTC
>NW_006307271.1:0-216 GCF_000327345.1 Myotis davidii | reverse complement strand
GATAGGAATACTTAATCTAGTTCTCTATACAGGCAAAAAGGAACAACCACAGAAGAGCAGTCAGATGTTTCTTAGACTTCAGGTTCAAGGTCTGCTGAGGTTTGCCCACACTGAATGATTTGTATTGTTTGTGAGAGTTCATTTCTCATGGCATGGTCACAATTCATGTGTTAGAGTAGTTCCTCAGAGCAGGTGTCTAAGACTAAGCAGCCAAGA
>NW_006307270.1:0-216 GCF_000327345.1 Myotis davidii | reverse complement strand
GTGCTCCCTGCCCAGTGCGTTTGCGCTGGAGTCCCCCGGCTTGGAGAGAACTTGCCCCTGACACACTCATGGTTAAATGCTCACCACTTTCTCATCTTTCCTCAAGTCACTTTCCCAGTGAGGACCATGCTGACCACGGGCCCTAAAATAGCCTCCTTCGTTCCAGCCAGTCGGGCTCAGTGGATAGAGTGCAGCCCTTGACCGCAGGGTCACAGG
>NW_006307269.1:0-216 GCF_000327345.1 Myotis davidii | reverse complement strand
CTGGCCTCATGTGTTCCTCCTTCGGTGACCTAACAATATGTTTAAAATATATTTAAGATAAAAGAACCTAACATGTTAACATGATAACATTAGATTTTGAGACCAATAACAATTTGCAGTTAAATAATACTATTAAATAAATGAAAAATAATATTTAAGGGAATATAATTATTTCTGTTTTACTATTTCTGTAGTTTAGCAGACACATTGTTGCTG
>NW_006307268.1:0-216 GCF_000327345.1 Myotis davidii | reverse complement strand
TTAAGCAATAAAACAAAATTTTAAAAAAATATTTAAAAAATAATTAAAAAAGAAAATAAAGTCATGGGGATGTAATGTACAATAACTGTACATGAACTTTGTATGGTGACAGAAGATAATTAGATGTATTGTGATCATTCTGTAATGTATACCTATATAAAATCACTATGTTGTACATCTGATGCTAATGTAATATTACATGTCAATTATACTTCA
>NW_006307267.1:0-216 GCF_000327345.1 Myotis davidii | reverse complement strand
TTTCATTTGTACAAGGCCTTGGAGCAATGAAGAAACATATAAAGGATCCTTAATGTTTTAAGATAATAGAATAAAGGGAAGAGGTTGTTGAGCTGTCGGTCACAAATGAATCAGAGATGACCTGCTCTCAAGCCAAGTAAAAGATTATAAATTTAGTAATTAAAATAAATACAGAATCATATCTCCTACTTTCCTATAGTTCTTTAAGAATTGTGG
>NW_006307266.1:0-216 GCF_000327345.1 Myotis davidii | reverse complement strand
CTTTGATGGGGAAAGAACCCCTGTATAACCAGGGGTCCATCCGACAGTCCCAATCCCACGAAGGTGCTTGGGGGCTTCTCAGAGGCGGCCATCCTGACTCGGCTTTCCTGCCGGTCAGCTTCTCCTGAACCCCCCTTTTCACTCTGTAAACTAGGGTCTGTTAAAGAGACAGGGGCTTTTTCTATAACAAGCCTAAGCCTGAGTTGGGATAATAGG
>NW_006307265.1:0-216 GCF_000327345.1 Myotis davidii | reverse complement strand
TATCATTCAGAATAGATGGTGAAATAGAGAGATTTCCAGACAAAAAGATAAAGGCTAACGAAGTCTATCACCACCAAACCAGCATTGCACAAAACGTTAATGGGACAAGAAGTAACAAGAAGAATCAGAGAAAGACAAACATAATCATAAAGAATTAAAATGGCAATAAATAAATACATAAAGAATAACCTTAAATGTAAATAGATTAAATGCTCC
>NW_006307264.1:0-216 GCF_000327345.1 Myotis davidii | reverse complement strand
TAATATCATATCTCATTCACATTTTGCAACTGTGAAATTCTTTGTGATAACTAAATTACAGTAGCATTTCCATAGAGGTACCAAAATAAAATATTTAATGTATGTAACATTATATTATACATGTGAGTGTTAATATTTATACCTAGATATACCTATTGTATGATTATTCTGAGAGGCATGGATTTTTTTTGCTCATCATAATAATTATCATTAGTG
>NW_006307263.1:0-216 GCF_000327345.1 Myotis davidii | reverse complement strand
TTCTAGAAGGTTCAGGGAACTTGGTGAAAGAGGCCACTGCGCACTGGGTTGGTGGACCTTGGCGATGTTGCCCATCCCATTGCCAATCCTTCCAAGGTCTTCCCACCCCCCTAGAAAACCACCCGGGAAGACGCCCTCCGGAGGCCTGCAGGAGGGAGCAGACCTACCATGAGGCAGGTCCCCGTCTGGGTGGCTGCCATCTTGTACGGCCTGGAG
>NW_006307262.1:0-216 GCF_000327345.1 Myotis davidii | reverse complement strand
TGACATCCAGCAATGGATAAAACGGAAAGTCTATTTATTGCTTGAATGGATTGATGGTGTATAAAACGTAGTGTTCCATTATCTTATACTTAAGGAGAAATCATTCTTTTTAATAAGTGAAACTACACTGTACATATATTATTTCTATTTAATATAGGCTGTGTATTTATTATATTATTCCTGCTTTTATTATATGTTAGTGTTATTTTAGGTTTT
>NW_006307261.1:0-216 GCF_000327345.1 Myotis davidii | reverse complement strand
CACCTCCAGCAGGTACCGCAGGCGGCACTGGCTCTCCTGGTAGATGAGGTACTCGCTCTGGGAGAAGGAGGAATTGCTGAACTCGGGGCAGGGCGTGGGCCGGCCCTGGGGCACTGCCACTCGCCGGCCGTCCAGCTCCAGCTCCGTGTCCTGGGTGGGATCTGCGTACACAGCAAGGGCCAGGGGTGACCCGAGGGTCACTGGTCCTTGGCCTCC
>NW_006307260.1:0-216 GCF_000327345.1 Myotis davidii | reverse complement strand
AAAAGAATGCCTTTCTCCTCCAGACCAAAAGTTTGAGTAACAGTTTTAACACTAAACCTAAAATGATTTACAAAGGGGTTTTATGTAACAAATGGCTTGAAGTAGTCTATTAAAAAATTGGGGAGATTTTGATTTCATAGTGACTCAGCAAGGCATTTTTGTTGTTTAAAAAAACAACCCTCATTTCCTTACAGAAACAGTTTTTAGTTTTTAATG
>NW_006307259.1:0-216 GCF_000327345.1 Myotis davidii | reverse complement strand
TGTCTTCATTTTCTCAGTACCACGAGTTTGACTTTGTTCTGCAAAGATACATCCACAAACTTCGGCGCGAGCATAGCTACCAATGCCGTCGGCAATCTGTGCTTACTCGTCGACTGAAGAGTTTAAATTGCCCGGCAAAGTCAGAGGAAGGAGCGGGGGATGAGTACGCGATGCTCGGGTTGGGTAGCGAGGAAAAAACCAGTTTCTCTGGAATTC
>NW_006307258.1:0-216 GCF_000327345.1 Myotis davidii | reverse complement strand
TGGAGTGGGCAGAGGAAAGTTCAAATCCTGGCTACACCTCTTACCAGCCATGGTGACCATCCCTTCACTTCCCATGAGCTGGGAACCCTTTGTAGAAAAGTCTTGATGGAAATACCTACTTCTGCTCTGTTGTGAGGGCCTCTCTGTCCCCCACCAGCCTCACACAGTGCCTGGTACAAGACGAAGCCTCATTATTTAATAACTAGTGGCCTGGTG
>NW_006307257.1:0-216 GCF_000327345.1 Myotis davidii | reverse complement strand
ATTACTCAGGACGGGGACGCTGGGGCCGGCCTGGCCAGGTCCCAGGCTGCTGTGCACCTTCTTGCTGTGGGGCCGTCCCATCAGGGGTCCCTGCCCATCACTGTCCCTCCGCTTCCTCACCTGTGGAATGGAAATAATAGGATCCCTGGGAGGAGGCAGGGAAAGGGGAGTCCAAATCCATGGTTCTACCAGGGCTCGTCCTGAGAATCAAATCAG
>NW_006307256.1:0-216 GCF_000327345.1 Myotis davidii | reverse complement strand
CAGGAATCTCATCTCCGATGAGCCTGGTAGTCCTGCTGGTGACCGGGGCTCTGGCTGGGGAGGGCAGGAGACTCAGCTGAGTGCTGGGAGGCAGTGATTGTAATTCAGGACCAGCTCTCATAACCTTTCTCAGCTGCGATGGCGGTTGTATTTCATAACTTGTTATTCCAGCTGTGGAGAGTTCATTGAGATGTTACAACCTATTACCTTTCAAGT
>NW_006307255.1:0-216 GCF_000327345.1 Myotis davidii | reverse complement strand
GAGGACTGTCTGTACTGCATCAACAGTCAACAAAGTCAAGAGTTGAGAGTCTTTAGTTCATTCACAGATCTGCACTGGCTTAGTCATTGGTAAATTATACAATTACATAATCTACATATCTGTATAGATAAAACCCTAAGTGATCAAAAGACCTAATGACCAGTCAACCGGCTGCTATGACAAGCACTGACCACCAGGGGGAAGACGCTTAATGCA
>NW_006307254.1:0-216 GCF_000327345.1 Myotis davidii | reverse complement strand
TTGTTTTTTTTCTAAACCTTAGTACATAACAAATATTGCTAAATGCACTAATCCCAACTCAAGTGCACTGATCAATTAATATTAAAAATTAAAAAAATACTTGTCGTTCTCTGACTGGTTTATTTCACATAGCCTAATTTTTTCCAGGTCCATCATCTGTTGCATAGGATAAAAGTTTCTTAATTTTTATGGCAGAGTAGTATTCCATTGTGTAAA
>NW_006307253.1:0-216 GCF_000327345.1 Myotis davidii | reverse complement strand
ATCCATCCATCCATCCATTCATTGATGAACACGTGGGTTGCTTCCATGCATTAGCTATCATGAATAATTCTGCTGTGAACATGGGTGTAAAAATATCTCTGAGAGCCAGAGATATTTTTACACTCATGTTCATAGCAGAAGTGGAATTGCAGGGTTATGTGGTAATTCTATGGAAATTATTTCTTTTAGGAACCACCATACTGTTCTCCATAGTGG
>NW_006307252.1:0-216 GCF_000327345.1 Myotis davidii | reverse complement strand
CAGGGGGGGGTGGCCGGCTGGAGGGAAGGACTGCAGGAGGTTCTGGGGGGAGGGACTGAGGGAGGTTGGCTGCCCAAGGGAAGGGACCACGGGAGGTTGGCCGGCAGGGGGAAGGGACTGCTGAAGATTGGCTGACCCGAGGAGAGACCATGGGAGGTTGGCCAGCCACCAAGGGGAGGGATTACGGGAGGTTAGCTGTGGGAGTGCACTGACCAC
>NW_006307251.1:0-216 GCF_000327345.1 Myotis davidii | reverse complement strand
TTCACACATGCCTTTGTTAATCAATATTCTTTTATACATTTTCCATGTAAAAATTAATAATATAATAATAAAAAGAAGAATTAGGCAAAGAGTAAACTTTTATCACAGTTGCTATCTTCCAAAGGCCAAGATGCCAAACTACATTAATATTGATAGAGAGAAGCATAGAATATGTTCTATACAGATGTACTGATAACTTTAACTCCACATTTCTAG
>NW_006307250.1:0-216 GCF_000327345.1 Myotis davidii | reverse complement strand
GGGGTAGATGTCATTTGCTACAGCTGAATTTTTTAAATGTTTAATTTTTAAAAAAAAAAATCAAGACCTAGGTAAATCTGAGTTAATTTTTAAAAAGGAAAGTTCAATGGATACAGGGCATGTGCTCTGCTTCTATTGGACTATCGATGAGCCTTGTCATTTGGTGGAGTAATTAATGTCTCCTATTGCTTGTTGACCATTATTCAGAGATTGATT
>NW_006307249.1:0-216 GCF_000327345.1 Myotis davidii | reverse complement strand
AATTTTGGAGATTAAACCCTTATCTGAAATATACATTAAGACACAGACACGTACAACTCAACGTATCCAAGCTTGGACAGGCCACAGTCAGATGCTGACATTCTCAGCCAGACAGAACCCACTTCAGCCTGTGGAGTCTGAGGTGTACACTGGGCTTTGCCAGACACGATTACTCACCCCCTAACAGAACCAACTTAGGAGCCAGTCACCTGCAGC
>NW_006307248.1:0-216 GCF_000327345.1 Myotis davidii | reverse complement strand
CTAGACAGATATGGCCTTCAGGAGGAGAGGGACTACGTTTGTCTTGTTCGTTGTGGTTCCCTTAATAAATATTTCTTAAGTGAATGAAGGGACTGAGGGTTTGTCACCATCTCTAAATTCATGCCACTTAAATGGGAACTTTGGATAAGTAATTTTTTATTTTTAACATGAAACACTTTTTCCCTTGAAATAAATGGATCTGATGAAAAAAAAAAA
>NW_006307247.1:0-216 GCF_000327345.1 Myotis davidii | reverse complement strand
ACAGTGAAAGCAGTCCTGAGTGGGAAGTTCATAACATTACAAGCATACCTCAAAAAACAAACAAACAAATAAAACACTGGTAGTAAATTATCTAACTCTACAACTCAAATAATTAGAACTATAGTAACAAGAAAAGCCTAGGGTGAGCAGAAAGAAGTAGATAATAATGATCAGAGCAGAAACAAATGAAATAGAGACCAAAAACACAATACAAAA
>NW_006307246.1:0-216 GCF_000327345.1 Myotis davidii | reverse complement strand
TTATAAAGAGACAAAACAAAGGAATTTGGGGGAGTATTTTGAATGTGGTGGGTGTAAGACTGAATGTGTTGGTAAAACTCCTATTAGTTTATATCAGTAATTTTCAACCTTTGTCTTTTTTATCTCATAGCTAATTTTATCACATAAACTAATTACTAAAAATTCGGCAGCACACCAAAAAATATATTATACATTTTGCTGATCTGATAAAAAAAA
>NW_006307245.1:0-216 GCF_000327345.1 Myotis davidii | reverse complement strand
CAGAATGGAAATAGGAAAATCAATAGACTCATTCTTTCTTCAAGAACTTCTCAGAGGGATAATCTGCCAAAGACCTATAGATAGCAGAGTTCAAAACATTGCTTCTGGTGATCACCGCTTCATTCGAAATAAAGTACACTTACAGGCCTAGCCTTTATCAATGAGCAAAACGATAAAAAGATATCATTGTGCAACACCTCCCGGCATAGTATTTGG
>NW_006307244.1:0-216 GCF_000327345.1 Myotis davidii | reverse complement strand
TTGTCCCTCTGGGGTTTGTCTCGTTAGGTATTCGGTCGTGGATGTGTTCCCGCAGATTGCAATTCGGCGCACCCCATTCATAATCTCATCATCAGACCCACAACATCATTTCACGGTTGCGCTTGCGTTGCCAAGGAATGGAGTACTACACAAATGAGGAATGGGAATGTTGTGTGGGTTTATTGTTACTGTGTTTGTTGTATTTCCCTGAAAACA
>NW_006307243.1:0-216 GCF_000327345.1 Myotis davidii | reverse complement strand
GGAAGCTCAGTTGAAATACTTTGTAAAATAAGCGTAAATAACAAAACATTTATGCATTATTTCAAAAGGCATTAAGTGAATAAATGACAGTTTAACCTAACTGACTTTGAAAATAATTTTTATATAAACATAATTTTCATGATTAGGCAGCTAATTGATTACGATAAATAAGTATAGATTATGACCTAAGGAATATATTTGGAGAGGGGCAAACTT
>NW_006307242.1:0-216 GCF_000327345.1 Myotis davidii | reverse complement strand
AGGGGATAAATGGTCATGGAAAACATAAAATAATAAGATAAAATAAAATAAATAATAAAATAAAAAAAATTGGGAAAAAAAATAGTTCATGAGTTCTTGTTACTAAGATATCCAATCCTTGGCGACATTACTAGTATGTAGCCCCAGAAATTTTACTATTTAGATTGTCTCTTAATTCCTGTGAACTATCTACAATTATTCCAGTAATTAACCTAT
>NW_006307241.1:0-216 GCF_000327345.1 Myotis davidii | reverse complement strand
AGAATGATATTTCATAATTTTTAAATATAAAATGAAGTCAATGACTCAAAAAAGTTATCTGCTGTAATGAGTTTGAGGGGAAATTTCATCATCTATATCATTATAGACATAATGTATCATGGTTCAACGTTTAGTGCCTGTCGGGAGGAATCATGATAGAAAGGTCAAAATGAAATCATTTGATTATAGTAGCAATATCTAACTTCTGAAATGCAC
>NW_006307240.1:0-216 GCF_000327345.1 Myotis davidii | reverse complement strand
AAAAAAATCTCAAGAGGGGATTCACCTACCAGATATTACAAGGTAGCTGAATAATCCGCTGCCATGGAAACAGCTGTGGGACATGGAGCCATGAACCAGACACAGTGTCTGGAGGCAGATCTGAGCCTGGTGTCCCCAGGAACTGGGGGGGTCAGGAAAGGGGCCTTTCATTTTGATGAGGAAAGGCCACATGGTGACACAGAGTTATGTTGTGAC
>NW_006307239.1:0-216 GCF_000327345.1 Myotis davidii | reverse complement strand
CTTTTCTGGAACCAGACATCTGACTGATAAGTTTTCCCCTGGGGATTAGTCAGAGTTCAGGCCTGCCTTTAGGGGCAGAAGTAGCTGATCACTAAGTCAAATTATTTGCCTCAGTTCAGGATTTTCCATGGGTGGAAGTCAAAACTCGGACTGACTGATGTGTGAATGTGAGTGTGAGAGCCCGCATGAAGTGAAAGCTACCTTGTGTTGTCCTGT
>NW_006307238.1:0-217 GCF_000327345.1 Myotis davidii | reverse complement strand
AAGCATGAACTAGAGAGACACAGACAGAGCTCCGGGATCTTATTCCTTCAGGGGAGTTTGGTGCCGGACGTGTAGCAGCTACATACCCTCATTAGTGGTGTTTCTATCTCTAAACTCCGTTGTATATCCTGTTTCATACATAGTTATATAGAAGAACCTCAGTCATGACCAGGTGTGTTGAGGAGAAGATGTTGGGAATAATTTAGGAATAATTAAG
>NW_006307237.1:0-216 GCF_000327345.1 Myotis davidii | reverse complement strand
TGTTCCTCTCTCTCATTGATGTTTCTATCTCTCCTTCTTTCCCCTCTCTAAAAATCAATAGAAACCTTCTACCCACCTGAGGCTATACAAGGCAGTATTTACAATTGACAGCATTTTTCTTCCTCCCCACTTAGGGAGCTGTAGGGTTCAAGGTAAACTCAAAGATGCTTTCCTCATACACGAAACACCCTAGACCAGGGGTGGGCAAACTTTTTG
>NW_006307236.1:0-216 GCF_000327345.1 Myotis davidii | reverse complement strand
AAACTGTGGCAGGCTGACATACGTGTACCTTTTGGGGGAAGGACCATCAATCTTGTTTGGCTGTATCCCCCTCTCACACTGTAACCATTTTTTCCATCTCTGGAGAGGAAAGGCAATGATTATATATAATATAAAGTTGTTATACCTGGAAAAATGTGTGTGTTCTTTGAATGCCAGTAGCCTTCATATAAAATAGTACTATAGTAACACACACAC
>NW_006307235.1:0-216 GCF_000327345.1 Myotis davidii | reverse complement strand
TATATGTTATTAAATTGTGAATTAGTGGGACTTCGACGTAACAGCATATCAGCATTTGCAGATACTGGTACTTGATATTCTGTTAAGGAAAATTAGCCTCCACATGTTAAGCTGGGAAGTCACTGGGATAACTTCAGAAAAGAATCGCCACTGTATGACTTCTCAGGTTTTCGGTGCGTGTGTTAAGAATTGTGCACAAATTGAAATGTCTGTGTA
>NW_006307234.1:0-216 GCF_000327345.1 Myotis davidii | reverse complement strand
GGTGCTAAACATTAAAATTCCCATCTACCTTGGTAAAGATACACACAGAAGATATAGAAAGGAGGTGTATGCTTTTATTTTTCTCTCTCAGCACAGTTCGTTTTCTTTTAAGTCCCTAAGTGCCGGCTAATACTCCATTCCTGATGCGGTTCTGCTTTTACTTTTAATGGGCTGTCCCATTGGAGGGGTATCTAATTTAATGCTCAAGAAACATGA
>NW_006307233.1:0-216 GCF_000327345.1 Myotis davidii | reverse complement strand
ATCTGTCCACACTCTGAAACTGAGAAGAAGTGGATTAATCGATGGCCAAATAAAAGCAAGGACATGAAAGGAAAAGAAAACTGAACTTTAAAATCATGCTTCCCCCCCTCCCCCAGAAAGAGTTCGTATTCTGGATGCGGATAACATTTTAAAGGTATAAAATAACTCCGTCATTCCCTTTTTACTCTTATGTTATACCCCCACCCCTTCTCGGGT
>NW_006307232.1:0-216 GCF_000327345.1 Myotis davidii | reverse complement strand
TTTTTGCCAGAGACATAGCATTTATCAGCAAAGAATGTGAGTAAAAATTTTGGTCAGGGTTGGTTTGTTCTTAATTTGTGCCAGGAACTGCAAGTGGGCACACATGGCAGGGAGGTTATCCACGTAACCTGGTTACCCACATGGATCCATGCTGACCAGTACGTTAGTCAATAGCCACATATTTAAACCTAAATATTCACATTTTTAAACTCAAAT
>NW_006307231.1:0-216 GCF_000327345.1 Myotis davidii | reverse complement strand
TAGTAGTGTTGATTACTCCTTGTAGTTGATGCTAGTTGGTTTATTTGGTGGAAGATCATATGTTCAGATCCTATATGCATATTAATACTCCTCTGATTATGAACATGAATATGCTTTGTGAGTAGTTACGTTTGTTCCTGAGGACATGGGAGAAGTCTTGCTATTAGTAGTCATGTGAATTTGGTATTCGTTCGATATTTTGATGAGATGTATGTT
>NW_006307230.1:0-216 GCF_000327345.1 Myotis davidii | reverse complement strand
AACCTCTTCCAGTTTGTTGAGTCAAGACTTCTGTGTTTTGCTGGCTTTAGTCACCTCTTGCACTTTCATTTTTAAATGAGGAAGAGCTAGGGGAGTGTTTAACGTTTAACAATTGTAGAGCAATTTAGGATCTTCAAGGCAGTGGTTTCTTTTATTTGTCATCCGTGAAGGCTCCGGGTTGGTCTCTGCCCTCTATTCCCGCTTGCCTGGCTAACT
>NW_006307229.1:0-216 GCF_000327345.1 Myotis davidii | reverse complement strand
TGGGCCTAACTGTTTTATTTTTAGCTCTTAAATGTGGGTCTTTGATGCCTTTATACCTGATTTTTGTGTATTTTGTGAGGTATGGGTGCATCTTCCATTTTTTGCTTGTGCATAAACTATTCTTTCCCTCATTGAAGGGGATTGCTGAAAATTAGTTGACATGAATAAATGGGCTTATTTCTGGACTCTCAATTTTATTTTGTTGGTTTATATGTC
>NW_006307228.1:0-216 GCF_000327345.1 Myotis davidii | reverse complement strand
ACCTGCCCTGTGCTCCTCCCCATGGTCCTGTCATCATCCTGTGTCACAGATGAGGGACTGGGGTCCGGAGAACTCAATGCTGGGGGTGCCAGTGTCTTGAGCCCGGGAGGGGGGAGGTGAGAGGAGTAACAGACCTGGAGGTGCAGGAGCTGAGTTTGATGGGGACTCACTGTCCCCTTCCCATGCCGCCTGCACTGCAGTTTCATAAGCTGCACC
>NW_006307227.1:0-216 GCF_000327345.1 Myotis davidii | reverse complement strand
GACTTCTGAGGAATGAAGTTGATGATAGTGAGGTCTTTTTGGCATAATATGTAAAGCATCCTATGATTCTCAACTGGTATTGTCTTTATGACTTCTGTGCTATTGATAGGTATCTTAAAAAACAACCTCAATGGTCACAGCCTGTGGGGCTCATTGGTTGAGGCTTGACCTATGAAGCAGGAAGTCATGGTTCCATTAGTGATTAAGGCACATGCC
>NW_006307226.1:0-216 GCF_000327345.1 Myotis davidii | reverse complement strand
GGGTGGGGGTGAAGTGCTCATTGGGAGTCGGGGGGTGGCTGACGAGGATGGCGTAGACCTGTGGGTGAGGGACAGCATCAGCGTGAGTGTGGGCGGCCGGGCCCTGAGCCGGGGCCATGGCCGGCAGGGGGAGGGCCGGGGGCGCTGTCTGTGCGCACACAGCACGGGGTGCACCCCACCAGGCAGGACCCAGCACCGCCCTCTGATAACAAATCG
>NW_006307225.1:0-216 GCF_000327345.1 Myotis davidii | reverse complement strand
AGCTCACCAGTCTTGTCCTCCTAAGTCCCCAAAAGCAATAGCGAATAGACAAAAAATAATGCAGAGAACTTTCCAGTCCAGGCCATCCCCAACATCAACCCAGTAACCTGTAGCCTAGAGTTCACGCCCCTTGTTTCTCATGTGGTCACTCTGAAAACCCCAGGAGGGACCTCACTGCCTCTAAACTCCTTCCAGAAAGAGAACAGGTCTGGGGCC
>NW_006307224.1:0-216 GCF_000327345.1 Myotis davidii | reverse complement strand
GGTGTCTACTTTCTGTTATTCATATTGGGTGATTTCTATTGTTCTGTTTCTATTTTCTCTGTACCCACCCATTGAACATTTTCTTTTGGTTATGGTATTTTCCAGTTCTATGATTTCCATTTAGTTCTTCTTTATATCTTCTACTTCTCACTTTCTATTTCTTTACTGAGGCTTTCTACTTTTTCATTTGTTTCAAGAGTTAGACTAGCCCCATTT
>NW_006307223.1:0-216 GCF_000327345.1 Myotis davidii | reverse complement strand
TTTTTCTGTTGCTGCTTTGTGACAAGTTGGCTCCTATCTCAGAAGCATTCCCAGTGCAAAGTCACCCCATGGTTGATAAAGCCGTTACTATGCTCCCCCAAGAGGATACGTTGGACTGTCCGCTAATCCTTGAGACAGCTGCCCGCCTCTCTACTGGACGGGGCTGCCCGGTACCCAGTGCCGGTACGGCAGGTGGGACTCCAAAAAGTGCCGCTT
>NW_006307222.1:0-216 GCF_000327345.1 Myotis davidii | reverse complement strand
GTAAAAAATCTCATAAGAATCTTACCTGTAAGAACTCAAACTGGAAACAATGAAATAACCATCAACATTAGAAAAGATAAAGTATGACAAATCCATGCACTGGACTCCTTTAAAACAATAAAAAATGAACTACTGCTACATGCAAGCCCGCAAATCTCACAGATATAACTTTGAGAAAAATGCACACACAAAATAGTACATACTGGACACTTACAT
>NW_006307221.1:0-216 GCF_000327345.1 Myotis davidii | reverse complement strand
AAAAAAAAAATGAAAGAAATGGGCAATGATTTTTTCCATATGCTACATCAATTATAGGCTTCTGATTGTGCCCAAATGAGCATATAGGTTTTTATATTTTCACTTTTTATTTCTTTTTACTTTCTTTTGTTTGCTTGTGTTTTTTCCCCATTGACCCCCTCCTCCCCACACGTCCCCTCCACAGCCTTCACCACACAATTGTCTGTGTCCATGGGC
>NW_006307220.1:0-216 GCF_000327345.1 Myotis davidii | reverse complement strand
TGGTGAGATGGAATCATTCAGGCCTGGGTTCAAGTCTCAGTCCCGCACTTCCTAGTTCTGTGGCATTGAACAGGTTATTTTACCACGTGAAGCCTCGGTTTTTCTATCTGTGGAATGGGGATAACCACCCTTCCCAGGTGGAGGTGGTACACAGATTCCACGTATGCAGAGTGCCAAAGCACGTGGTAAACACTCCACGGATTTCAACGAGGTAGT
>NW_006307219.1:0-216 GCF_000327345.1 Myotis davidii | reverse complement strand
AGAATAATTATGGCTTCAGTCAGTTTCACTTAAGAAGCATAAAGGAAATGGGAACGTTTTGTTAATTTAATATGATGATTAAACTGGTAAATTTTAATCATGTACTTTTTGTTTTATTTTAGTCTTTAGTAGTTAACAATAATAATAAGGAAGATGAATGGTGTGATCAGGTGTTTGTTTCCTCCTGAATTGTTAGAGAGAAATTTAGGACACAAA
>NW_006307218.1:0-216 GCF_000327345.1 Myotis davidii | reverse complement strand
CTCTATCCACTGAGCCAAGCCGGCTAGGGCCAGGCATCATTTTTTTATAGTGCTGTATCTGGTCCTCACCCAAACATTTTAGCTTTAGCTTTAAAAGGGATGTATGCCACATGGTGATGCTCTTGATTCTCCCAGGACATGAACTCAATCCTAGAACAATAGGTGTTGCGAGTCTTAAAAGTCCTCTTGCCTTTTTGCAACCTCGGGGAGTCCTCC
>NW_006307217.1:0-216 GCF_000327345.1 Myotis davidii | reverse complement strand
TCTACAAACCCGAGCGCACACCCACACACACACCGCACCCCCAAAGCCCACTGCCTCAGGGCGAGGCCAGGAGGCCTAGTTTGACCCCTCATGGGAGAGGCGTTCCAGTCAGGGCGCATGCTCTCTTCCAACATCCCCTCCTCACGCAGGAAATGGGGTAGTTTGGTAACTAGGGACAACAGGGTCTTTCCCTTCTTGGCTCTCCAACCCGCACCA
>NW_006307216.1:0-216 GCF_000327345.1 Myotis davidii | reverse complement strand
CCACAATTCTTAAAGAACTATAGGAAAGTAGGAAATATGATTGTTTGTTTATTTTAATTACTAAATTTATAATATTTTACTTGGCTTGAGAACAGGTCATCTCTGATTCATTTGTGACTGACAGCTCAACAACCTCTTCCTTTTATTCTATTATCTTACAACATTAAGGATCCTTTATATGTGTCTTCATTGCTCCAAGGCCTTGTACAAATGAAA
>NW_006307215.1:0-216 GCF_000327345.1 Myotis davidii | reverse complement strand
TAAATATATACAATTTATAACAATAATTTACTCTTATTGTATAAATATATACAATATATAACAATATTATTGTTATAAAAACAATAATTGTTATAAAAACAATAATGTATAAAAACAATAATTTACTCTTCCTGTATAAATATATACAATATATAACAATAATTTACTCAAATATTTACTCTAATATTGACATCATGTTTTGTTTGTTTTTTCTTT
>NW_006307214.1:0-216 GCF_000327345.1 Myotis davidii | reverse complement strand
CATCGATGTTTCTAATTCTCTATCCCGCTCCTTGCCTCTCTGTAAAATAAAAAATAAAAAAAGAAACGGGTGAAATTAAAATTTTAAAAATGCATGGTAAAAGTTTCTCTGACAGCCCTTCTGGCTGTTAGTTGGGCACCGGTTGACTTTAAATTTAGTCCCACCGTAGCTTCCAAAAGGCTGACAAAGTTTTGCCATTCGCTGAGCATTATTCAC
>NW_006307213.1:0-216 GCF_000327345.1 Myotis davidii | reverse complement strand
CAGTTGGGGGCAACCAGGATGGCAGGGGAGGGCCGTTGGTGGCGATCGAGTTGGCAGGGGAGGGCCATTGGGGGCGATTGGGTCGGCAGGGGAGGGCCGTTTGGGGGCGATTGGGTCGGCAGGGGAAGGCTGTTGGGGGTGATTGGGTCGGCAGGGGAGGGCCATTGGGAGTGATCGGGCTGGAGGGGAGTGGTTAGGGGGTGATAAGGCTGGCAG
>NW_006307212.1:0-216 GCF_000327345.1 Myotis davidii | reverse complement strand
TAACTCTGGCCCAAGATGAGATTTTGTAAACTCTCAAGGATATCATATTCAAGTTAACCTGTTCTTACCCTTACTATTAACAGAAAAACTAGATGTATAATATAAGGCATCAGAAGATGACAGCCTACAGGTGCCGATGTTACACGCCTATGTAAACCTTCCAAAGGTAAAGTGGCTGGAATCAAGCTAATACCATTTTAATAATTAATAATAATA
>NW_006307211.1:0-216 GCF_000327345.1 Myotis davidii | reverse complement strand
ATTCTGTTTCTTTGTTATGGGGTGGGGCCCCAATCTCCTCTTGTTCTCCGCTAATGAACTTTAGATTCCTCCACAATTTCCTCCTAAAACCTAATACAATTGACCTTCTCTTTGTCTTGTTGGACTTGCCTGTCATTTTGCTGATCCTGAATTGCAATTCTTTGCCATCCCTATATAATAAGTGCCTAATATGCTAAGTGTCCAGTCATCTGTTTG
>NW_006307210.1:0-216 GCF_000327345.1 Myotis davidii | reverse complement strand
ATGAACTTAATCATTAAGTAGAAAAAGTAAAAGGGGAAGTGCTTAGCACAACAGAAATATGATTGTTCTCCCTCAACAACAGCACAAATGTATGCAAAAATAATCTTCAGAATACAATGAACTAATCAGACGACCTGCAAAGAATGAAAAGAATCCAAATGTACTCTTATTCTTTTCAACAAAAGATTGCATGTAAAAAGTGAGCCCAATCTTTTT
>NW_006307209.1:0-215 GCF_000327345.1 Myotis davidii | reverse complement strand
AGGCCGACGCTCTATCCACTAAGCTAAACCAGCTATGATTTTTATTACATTTTTATATAATTTTTGTATGTTTGATGTATTTTAGAGTTTGAATTTAGTTCCTTATTCATTTATCTCATCACATTGGGGACATCTGAGTGAGTTAAAATAAAAAATAATAAAAAATAAAAAAAAACATTTGGTTACTCTGACACACTTTTCTGTGAAAGAGAGGC
>NW_006307208.1:0-216 GCF_000327345.1 Myotis davidii | reverse complement strand
GGGCTTGTGCTCTGACAGGTTCACAGGTCCATGTTCAACCACCAACCCACTCCAGCTGGACCTTAATTCTTTATTATATTATTTGATCCTCCTTGTTTACCCAGACACCTCCTATAGCCAGCCTTCCTCAGCCCCAACACCTTCTTTCTTCTGTGTTTAGCTGAAGATGTATTTATGGTGGTGGAAATCCATGTTAACTGTTAAACGAAGACCAGG
>NW_006307207.1:0-216 GCF_000327345.1 Myotis davidii | reverse complement strand
GCTTTGGCTCTGTCAGGGAGCTCTATGACTCTACAACACCAGTGGCAAATGCTCCTGTAAGTGTAAGAGCATTGGTGCACATCTCTTCATGGCTTGTGAATGAAGAACCAGCACAATTCATTTACAAATTTTTTGAGAGCATTCTGTGTTGCACATCTAACAGAGATTCAATGGCATCTAATTTTCCCTCATGCACACCTTCTCCTGTGAGAGAAG
>NW_006307206.1:0-216 GCF_000327345.1 Myotis davidii | reverse complement strand
AGCTATTGTGAGGTGTTAGCCAATCATACTCATTGGAGTTGTGCAAAGTTTGCTCCTGAACATGTGTTATGAATTGCTTTGTACCCTCCCTCCCCCCATCTCCCCCCGAAAATTCATGATTTGAAGCCCTACCTCCCTGTACTTTCAGGTGTGGCTTGATTTGGAAATAGGATTTTTACAGAGCTAATCAAGTTAAAGTGAGGCCATTAGAATAGG
>NW_006307205.1:0-216 GCF_000327345.1 Myotis davidii | reverse complement strand
AAGAAGATCTAGATGCCCTTTCTTTCTAAAATGAACATCTTAAATAATGCAAATTTATTTACTTTAACTCCCTTTTGTTCCTCATCTCCTGGATTATGAATCAGTAGAATTATATGAACTTTGAATATAAGAAAGTCACCTTTCTTTAGCTTAGATTATATTTTTCTAGTATATTCTCAGTTGTCTAAATTACAGATGAAATATTTTGTGTTTCCA
>NW_006307204.1:0-216 GCF_000327345.1 Myotis davidii | reverse complement strand
CGTTCTAAGCTCACTAGCTTCTTTAATCCTCAGAGAAATGATGATAAATATTAGCATCATCTTCACTTTACAAGGCCAGAGGCTGAGAGACCTGCCCGAAGTCACGCAGCTCGTGAGAGGAAGAGCTGGGATTTCAATCTGGACATCAACGCCCCTAACCACCTACGCTAACGGGACATGGCTGCTGGCTTCCTGAGTCCCCCTTCCTTCCGGAGG
>NW_006307203.1:0-216 GCF_000327345.1 Myotis davidii | reverse complement strand
AAAGGAGGAAGAAATTAGAGCAGATAATCTGCTCTGAGTGCCTTCAGTTGCCTAGGGAGATCTTAGCAAACCCGGAGAGATTCTGCTTTCTAAGGAAGAATAGGGGGAAATGGCATACTACAAAGGAATCATTACTATTATTTTAACTCTTTTATGAATTGTACCTATAGGATCTTCTGAAGACAACCATGTATTTTCTAAGACAAAACAAATAAA
>NW_006307202.1:0-216 GCF_000327345.1 Myotis davidii | reverse complement strand
AGGTCGGGGGTGGGAGGGGCCTGAGCCCCACATTGGAGAGAACTGGGACACATGAGACAGATGCAGGTGGAGGAGTTGGGGGAGGGGAGGCCACAGCCAGGAGGATGACCAGGCAGGTGAAGATGCTGTGAGAAGGGCCACAGGCGCTCAGAGCGAGTTGCAGCCAGGGCACTGATTCCAAAGAAGGTGGGGGTGGGGAGAAAGGACAGATCATAA
>NW_006307201.1:0-216 GCF_000327345.1 Myotis davidii | reverse complement strand
TTTTTACAAACTCTATGTGCCTGTTCTTAGAGAGTCCATAACCAGAGACTGGGAAATCAGAAATAAATATCTCTTCTGGTTCTATTTCCTTTTCTGTTCCTTGTGGCCTCTGTTATATTTAGTTGAAATCCTTGCAGACCTGGCCAGAGAAGGATTGTGGATAAGAAAACGTGGGTATTAGGAGGCACATGGAGGGATGGTGTCTTCTCAGAGTCA
>NW_006307200.1:0-216 GCF_000327345.1 Myotis davidii | reverse complement strand
TCTGCCCTGTGCATATCCATTCGTGTTCTGAGTTTTGCTGCTCTTTGTTTCCACTTGTCTCGTTTAAGCTTTAGTCCTTCACGTCTCTTTAGAAGTTCTTCCATTGCTGACTCCTGTTGAGGTGTCTTTTCTTCATCCAGACTTACACATTTTGAAGATGATGGTTGCAGTTTTGCTATAAGATCATCATTCTGCATGAATAAAAGAATATAGTTT
>NW_006307199.1:0-216 GCF_000327345.1 Myotis davidii | reverse complement strand
TGATGCTCCCCCAAATTCTAGCTCAAACTATGGAGTGAACATCCACAGGATAAAATAAATGGTCTTATTAAAAGCAATCAAAATACACTCAAAATCTTTCAAATTGTACCCTTGTGTAAGACGACAGTCTGCCCAGGACCTACAGAATGGGAAATTTATGGACTGCGTGTTAGCAGGGGTTCTATCCAGCACATCTGTGAGCAACCATGGGGATGT
>NW_006307198.1:0-215 GCF_000327345.1 Myotis davidii | reverse complement strand
TGTCTGTGGACGCTGGGACCTTCCTGAGGGCAGGGGCCAGGGGATGCCCCAGGTTTGGTGGGGCCCTCTGAGGGAAAGGAACAAACACAAACTTAGGTCCAATGGTAATGTTTCTTTAGAACTGGAAAAATCCCAGGTGACACCAGTCTTGGAAATTCACATCCCTTTCTTGTGACATCTCTGCCTCCAGTTTACCAGAAATGCTTCCTGTTTGC
>NW_006307197.1:0-216 GCF_000327345.1 Myotis davidii | reverse complement strand
TTTTTAAAAACTAGCTGTGAGTATTCCTAAAAAGAAGATCAATGGACTTAAAGAGATGACTCTTGGGATATCATCGACTTTAATAACCAGGATGTTTTGAGTATTCAGTAAAGCTGTTGCCAATTTTATCAGTGAGCATTTAATAGTCAGTAAATGGCTCAGTAGCAGAAAAAGACTTCCTAGACAACTATATATGAGCTGCTTTAGTCATAAATA
>NW_006307196.1:0-216 GCF_000327345.1 Myotis davidii | reverse complement strand
TCCACAAGGGCCTGGCTCAGGTTCCTCTCCAAGGCCTTGGTGGCTTCCATGGCCTCACTCACCTTGGGAGGCTTCAGCGTCCTGGAAGAGAACGTGGCCACTTCACTGTTTTGCAACTTTCAGAGCCGCTCAGCGCCTCTCGCTTCTTTCCCCCCAACTCGCGGGGAAGTGGCCCACGCCCTCAAAGCCACAGCGTCTCAGTGGAAATAGAAGCCC
>NW_006307195.1:0-216 GCF_000327345.1 Myotis davidii | reverse complement strand
AATGCCGCTTCAGAGACTAAAGCCGCAGCAGCCGCTCCTTTCCATCGGACATGGCTCTTTGCTGTGAACATTGGGAAGAGGAGGTCCAGTCCATCCCTGAGAAACGCCTACTCTTAGCGGGAGAAGCGAGTCCTGAGCGGGGAGCACGGCTCTGAGGCCACGGGGAGTCCCCACCTTCTCAAAGGGGCCCTGGGACAGCCTCCTCTCTCCCTCCCC
>NW_006307194.1:0-216 GCF_000327345.1 Myotis davidii | reverse complement strand
ATGCACACTCCGTGTTCTTAAGCTGAGGACAGTAAACACCCTCGGAACCTTTTTTGGGGACACAGGAACCATGAGTGACGGCGAGGGACAGCACACTTTGCCTCTGGAGAAAATGGCCTGACTGGCTTCCCTGTTTTCTCCTCTAATAGGAAGTTCCCAGACGACCCCGGGGCCCCCTGCCTGGCCCTCGTTCCTTCCCTCCAACATGCATCTCCT
>NW_006307193.1:0-216 GCF_000327345.1 Myotis davidii | reverse complement strand
GTATGTTCCTAAAGATGAGGTACACAGTGTATTTCATGAATAGGTGCATTACACTCCAAAAGAACTGCATGTCTCTTCTAATTATACAGACATAAAACCAGAGAGTACACATGGAATGGATATTAAGTGCGTGGTATAATTTTGGAGAAGACATAATGTTGGATCCGGCAAAATTCATTGAGATAGATCCAGTATGCATGTATTCTAACTTAATGT
>NW_006307192.1:0-216 GCF_000327345.1 Myotis davidii | reverse complement strand
GGACCCAAATAAACAAAATCAGAAATGAAATAGTTGAAGTAACAAATGACCTCGCAGAAATACAAAGGATTGTAATAATTATAACAACTCTACTCCAACAAATGGAAAACTTGGACAAAGTGAACACATTTCTAGACAAATACAAGCTTCCAACACTCAAACAGGAAGAAGCAAAAAACCTGATATAACTACTGATAAAATTGAAACAGTAATCAA
>NW_006307191.1:0-215 GCF_000327345.1 Myotis davidii | reverse complement strand
ACCGGGCCGGGCAGGCCCTGTGCTAGATGCGCCCTGACGGAGGGAGTAACAGTGCTTTCAGCTGCAGATGTCATTCCAGCCTCAGTGTCGAGTGCATTCGGGCCGCGCAGCGAAAGCCAAAGGGCACTTTATGGAGACTCTCAACAGGCTGCTGACACGGTGCCCCTGGGGCTGCAGATCGTGGAGAAGGTGACTGCATGACAGTCACCAGAAAG
>NW_006307190.1:0-215 GCF_000327345.1 Myotis davidii | reverse complement strand
AAACCCGATTCAGAATGAGACTTCAGGTCACACAACATCCTCAGGTGTTCTTCCGAACTCAGCCCCTGTTCCTTGGGTTGGTCATTCTTTTTCCTCAGAAGACAGCCTCATTGGCTACCCAAGAACAAGCTGCGAAGTTACAGTTTTCTGCCCACCACACTGCCCCCTTCCTCCTTCAGAGGATCAAGCCAGCACTTTTATGTTAGAATAAACAT
>NW_006307189.1:0-215 GCF_000327345.1 Myotis davidii | reverse complement strand
AATACTTGGAATATCATTTTTTTACACGACAATTCCAATCCTCCTCATACATTCTCTGCCAGCCCCCTTTCAGTACCTCCTGTGACCAGTTTCTTACCCGATTTCTGGGGTGCAGTTGGAAGAAAGGAGGCTTGGGAAAGGGGACACAGAGCCTCAAATGAAGTGGAACAGTTGCAGGAAACCTGCCTTTCAGAGTATTTCCTCATGAGACCTTG
>NW_006307188.1:0-215 GCF_000327345.1 Myotis davidii | reverse complement strand
GGTTAAAGCCGCCCGGGGAGCTCTCACACGCACACGTGCTGCCCATATATCCTGACTTATTGTTCTGGGATGGGGACCTGGCGTTCAATTCCCATGGACATGCGTGCATACCTCTCTCTATATGTGCACATCACACATACATATGAACTTGTGTATTCTTCTTATACAACATATATCATCATCTTACTTCCTCCCTGTGTAGAGAGGTGTGGCTC
>NW_006307187.1:0-215 GCF_000327345.1 Myotis davidii | reverse complement strand
AATCCCATGTCCCCAGCACCCCTCCAGTGGCCTGGTCCCAGGGGTGCTTCAGCGGGGCCCAGCCAAGGACAGGGTGCTGCGGAGGCCTGATGGCTGTGGGCCCACCTCACACTCTATTCCAGGCCTGAGCCACAGCAGTTCCCCATGCCTGGCCCCCTCTAAGCTTTGCTTTTCTCAACTGGAAAATGGGACTAGTCACGGGGTCACTGGCACAA
>NW_006307186.1:0-215 GCF_000327345.1 Myotis davidii | reverse complement strand
ACTCAGGATGATGGAATGTTCTGGAATGGGCAGCACTGAGTCTCAAGATTCTGGAAGCACATAGCAATATGCACACGGACATCAGTGGGAGCTAGTCCAAGAGCAAGCCCTGAAAAACACGACAATGAGACTAGATGTGTCATGCGGGAGGAGACAGGCCTGATCTGGGCTGTTACAGAAAGCAAAGGTCAGGAGAGAGTCAAAGGTCACAAAGT
>NW_006307185.1:0-215 GCF_000327345.1 Myotis davidii | reverse complement strand
GGCAGCCCTCGCCCCGCAGGCTGCACTGGTGCCTGGGGTGCCTGGGGCACATGAGCACACAGTCGGCCACTTCCCATGGCCCCTCTGAGTCCCAGATGCCAGGTTTATTAGGGGAGACCTCCCCGGGGAGCCAATAGAATCACACAGCTCACACACCGAGCGAGGGAGCCTTCCTTAGAAGCGATCATCAGGCGCAGACTCCCAGCCACTGGAGG
>NW_006307184.1:0-215 GCF_000327345.1 Myotis davidii | reverse complement strand
TTGCATGTTGTTCAAAGATCAAAAAATGTGTTTCATTTTCTTTGAAGAGTATAAAATAAAGCAATCACATAAAGATAGGTAGATGGCAATTTTTAATTATTCATTCATTATTCCATACACATATATGAAGTATTCTCTACCAACTGGAAACATTATTAGCAGCAGCATAAGTACTAGTAAATCAAAGGTTATATATTCAGTAAGGGACTTTCTAG
>NW_006307183.1:0-215 GCF_000327345.1 Myotis davidii | reverse complement strand
CCTTTTAATGGTGAACTCCAGGTCACAACACAGTAACTGTCAATTCAACTACACCAAAGTTTCTGAAGACAATGGCTTCTGTGCCCAAGCAGTTTGTGAATAAATTTCAAATGGAACCTGGCATCACCCTGAAGGAATTCTAGCTTCACACTGTTGGGGTAATTTACCAAGATGGCTTCAGAGCAAACTAACTTTACACAGCACATTTTTAAAAA
>NW_006307182.1:0-215 GCF_000327345.1 Myotis davidii | reverse complement strand
AAAAAAATATACCACCAGGGATAATTGAGGGTCATTTCACAATGATAAAGGGATAAATTCATGTAGAAAATCCAATAACCCTAAATACATATACACTTAATAAAAGGGTTCTAAAAAACATGAAGCAAAAGCTGATAAAACCACAGGCAGAGATAGAAAATCCACAATTATAATTAGAAATTTCAACAATGAGGTACCATCTCACACCTGTCAGA
>NW_006307181.1:0-215 GCF_000327345.1 Myotis davidii | reverse complement strand
CCTAGTATATAGCTTTTTTACAAAAAGGTTTATCTTTGCTTCAAGCAAGCCCTGTCAATTGGTTCTGAGCATCTAGGTTAACATGCCTTTAAAATGCCCCATCAGACCTCTTCTTCTAACATCTATCTACCCAAAAGAGACCACACAATTTTAACTATCCTGTAATCCATTCCCACCTAGATTTCTCCCACATTCATATAATCTTCCTTACGTTC
>NW_006307180.1:0-215 GCF_000327345.1 Myotis davidii | reverse complement strand
ATGTGGTGATGGCCTGGGAAGGGGGTGTGAGCTTGGTGGAGGGGGGCAAAGAGGAGTAAAATGGGGACATCTGTAATACTGTCCACAATTTTTTAAAAAAAGAAGAAAGTGAATCAATAATTAATAGCTTTTCTAAAAAGAACCACCAATCTAATATAAATGAGTGGCCCTGAAGCAGACAAAAACCTTCACTAAAAAATATAAAATAGCCTTAC
>NW_006307179.1:0-215 GCF_000327345.1 Myotis davidii | reverse complement strand
ATATTTTGAGGCTATGAAAATATCCCATTTCTCCTTAAAGTTTTATCCACTGTTTTTTAGTAATTTCCTGTGGATTTTGCCTATAGCATTTATCTATCTAGTGACACTTTTATTTTTCTATTTCTTCTACATTTATTTTTGGAATTTTTCTGATTTGCTTCTTTTCCCTTAATTTATTTGCATAACCATTCATTTATGTCAATATAGACTTATAC
>NW_006307178.1:0-215 GCF_000327345.1 Myotis davidii | reverse complement strand
GTGCCCGCGCAGTCTGAACTCTGTCCTGGCATTCGTAGAAACCCTTTCTACCAGGCAATGTGCCCAGGGCAGTGGGCATATTCCCGCGGGGCTGGAAGTCCAGCGTGGGAACTGATTTCTGATATCGTGGTGCACCATGGGTATGCAAATCACAGGCGGTGCTGGGCTGGGCCGCAACACCAGCTGTCCCATGGGGCTCAGGGCGGCGCCTTGGC
>NW_006307177.1:0-215 GCF_000327345.1 Myotis davidii | reverse complement strand
ATATTTTGTAGATCATAGCATTTTTAATATTTTAGAATGAAATACCAGATTTGGAGAAGGTCAGGTATAATACATCCAATGACAGTTCTCAAGTATCTAAAGGGAGATGGCAAATGTTCACTGTATGAAGGGAAGGAAAATATTCTAAGGCAAAAATCTTTTTTGGAAAAACAATGCAAAAATAAAATCATTCATCAGCAGTTAAGTGGCATGAA
>NW_006307176.1:0-215 GCF_000327345.1 Myotis davidii | reverse complement strand
TTTTTTTTTCCTGGGCGGTAAAGTGGCTTTAAATGTAACTGCATATAATCAAATTATGTCTTTTTTGGAAGATAGAAAATTGGAACATTTCTTAGAACTTAGGAAGAGTTTTTGTTATTTCATGAATCATTCACAAAAGGCAGCCATGTCACTATGTCATTTTACTCAAAGATTTTTCTTTATTTTCTTAAAAAATATATTTTTATTAATTTCAG
>NW_006307175.1:0-215 GCF_000327345.1 Myotis davidii | reverse complement strand
TTTGTATAGTTAATTTTCAAGAGAGATGTAGAGACTGAAGACTCCCCTAACTTAATCATCATGAAATCTTTTAATCACAAAATAAATATATCTAGAACTCATGCTTTTCAAAAGACATTTTAAAATATCCTACCCTAAGTCCAGTAGTATTTCCTTTTAGGTCAAGTTTGAAGATTATGTAAAGGAACTAGAGGCCTGGTGCACGAATTCATGCA
>NW_006307174.1:0-215 GCF_000327345.1 Myotis davidii | reverse complement strand
CAGGCTGGGCTGAGGGACACCCCCTCTAGTGCATTTTCATGCACCAGGCCTCTAGTTTTTCATATAATTGGCCATTTGTATGACTGTTTTTTACCCGTTTTTATTGAGATATTTCCTTTTTGAAAATTTGTAATTGTTCTTTGCATATTAAGGGTACTAGCATTTTGTCATGTGTTTACTTGTATTTTTTTCCTCTGGTTATCTGTTTTGAAGTT
>NW_006307173.1:0-215 GCF_000327345.1 Myotis davidii | reverse complement strand
TAATTCTTGGTATCAGAAATCCTTATATACAAACATAGGCACCTGATTTTTTTAAAAATCACTTTGGAGCTAGGAGAGTCAGTAATTGCTATTATTAATTTTTCTTTTATAAATCAATCAAAATTATACCTTTTTTGTCAGTACAGCAAAATAACATATTTTTTGGTGTGCCGCGGAATTTAAGTAACTAGTTTATGTGTGCCATGAGATGAAAA
>NW_006307172.1:0-215 GCF_000327345.1 Myotis davidii | reverse complement strand
ATGGCTGAGTAGTATTTCATTGTATAAATGTACCATTTCTTTATTCAATCATCTATCAAGGGACACTTTGGTTATTTCCATGTCTTCGCCACCGTGAATAATGCTGCAAACATACAGGTACATATATCTTTATGAATAAATGTCTGCATTTATTCATAAAGATATATGGTAACTTTATTCTTATTTTTTGAGGAACTTCCATACTGTTTTCTATA
>NW_006307171.1:0-215 GCF_000327345.1 Myotis davidii | reverse complement strand
ATTTTGTCACATGGAAGACCTATCCAGTGAAGTCAGTGGAGTGATAAAAGTCTGCTACTGTGACAGTCCTCTTTTCACGCTCTCCATTAAAGTACCTCTAGAAGTTTCTTTTTTGTTTGTTGGTTTGATTAATATATATATCCGCCTACCTGACTGGCACCAGTCTGAGCCCTCTTAGCCAAAGTTAAGAAATAAAGGGAACCAAGATTCTTCCA
>NW_006307170.1:0-215 GCF_000327345.1 Myotis davidii | reverse complement strand
AAAGGAAATCATCAATAAAATAAAAAGACAACCACAGAACGGGAGAAGATATTCACTAATTGTACATCTGATAGGGGTTAATATCCAAAATTTATCAAAGTACTCAATCAATTAAACACCAAAAACCAAACAATCCAATAAAAATGAGCAGAATACCTGAATAGATACTTCTCCAAAAAGGTCATACAGATGGCCAACAGACATATGAAAAGATG
>NW_006307169.1:0-215 GCF_000327345.1 Myotis davidii | reverse complement strand
GTTATCAAATATGAGGCACACAGCGACGAGGCCAAGGAGGGCATTCGAGCCAAGTGCGTGCAGTGCCTAGACCCGGCAGAGAAGCTGGAGGGTTGCCTATGGAACAAAGAGAAGCACGGCAAGAAGCTGGTCACAGAGAACCAGAGTGAGAGCAAGGGCAGCGATAGTGACAGTGCAGGGGGTAATCCAGAGAAAAAGAAATTGCAAGAACAACT
>NW_006307168.1:0-215 GCF_000327345.1 Myotis davidii | reverse complement strand
CACGGCTTCTTTGAACAAGCAACGCAGTCGCCCCTCCTTCGTTCCCCAGAAGGTCTTTCTCACTGTTTCCTCGATCGCCTGTGTAACTCTCCTCAGGAGTTCCCCCAACAATCGACGGTTTCCCCGAACACGCCGTAGCTCTTCTCGGCCGTCTTTGAGGCAAAGGAGGTGAAGGCTGACGCAATTCATCTAGGTTTGCTCTCTCTGTTTCTCCT
>NW_006307167.1:0-215 GCF_000327345.1 Myotis davidii | reverse complement strand
TGTAAGGGAACCCCCAGCCTGTTAAATACACCCGACTTGGACCACCCCAAGGAAAGGTGTTGGTTGTTCCCTGGTGCTGGTTAGGAACGTGGAAAGAAAAAAGTGTAAAAACTGACCAGCATCTTGCCCTGACTTAAAGGAAGGCAGTTTGACTTGGAACCACAGAAGTTCTTAACTAAGGATCTGGGAGAGACCCACTCTTAAAGCAAACCTGC
>NW_006307166.1:0-215 GCF_000327345.1 Myotis davidii | reverse complement strand
AGACTGGGCCTTTCCTAGGTCCAATAATTTTCTTTCCTGCTGGCTTGAAGATGTAAGCTGCCTGTTGAGAGAAGGCATGTGGAGCAAGGAACTAGAGGCAGATTTTTGGAGCTCAGAGCAGCCCCAGAGGACAGCCAGAAGAAAGTGGGACCTTAGTTCTCTAACCACAAGGAAATGACTTATGCCAACATGTATCAGCTTGGAAGCAGCCTTTC
>NW_006307165.1:0-215 GCF_000327345.1 Myotis davidii | reverse complement strand
TGTCTGGCTGCCTTTTCCTATTCATGGTGTCAACCAGGTGCTTTACTAAGTTGTCCCTCACCACCCCAACAAGAGCTTTTTGTTATTGAAACTGCTGTGGGCACTTCCGGGGAGCCTGTAATTCATCAAACAAACACACAATGAGGAGTACGAGCAAATTCTATGAGTGTTTGCTCCTCTCCGAGCTGCCAGGGCAGGAGAGTACTTTGTGCTTC
>NW_006307164.1:0-215 GCF_000327345.1 Myotis davidii | reverse complement strand
CTTTATTCCTCTTGAAAGAGATATTTATGTGTATTCACATATGTTTCCCTATGCAAGCCATTGACATGAGAGTCTAGTAAGCAAAAGGTAGGTTTTTGAAATACCATTGCATATAAAGCTTAAACAATGATGGAAAATGATGAACAGAGTGATTTGTGATTTCATAAATGATATACAGTTGAATTTTCCAACACAATAAAAGATTCAGAGCATTT
>NW_006307163.1:0-215 GCF_000327345.1 Myotis davidii | reverse complement strand
GTTTCCTGTGGCTGTTGTAACAAGTTATCACAAAACTGGTGGCTTAAAGCAATAACAATTTGTTCTCACAGTTTTGGTGGCCAGAAACCTGAAATCAAGGTGTTGACAGGCAATACGCCCCTCAAAAGCTCTCTTCAAGGATGTGTTCTTTGCCTCTTTCAGCTTCGGAGGGCTGTTGGCATTCCTTGACTGGTTTCTGTATCACTCTAATCTTT
>NW_006307162.1:0-215 GCF_000327345.1 Myotis davidii | reverse complement strand
TGCTGCAGCTGTGGGAAATAGAAACTGGAGAAGTAGGCCCCCATCAAGAGCTCCGCAGGTGGTGCCTCAGCGCAGCAGCTAGTGTGGAGGTAGAGAAGGTGGTTCTTTAAAAGCTTATTAGGATCCATTGGCCAACTACCCTTCTGCTGCCGCCAAGGCAAGTACCCTTATCTAAACTTCAGGAAGCTCACATGCCTGCTTTTCTCATCCAGGGC
>NW_006307161.1:0-215 GCF_000327345.1 Myotis davidii | reverse complement strand
TTTTACCTGATACATAATATCTGGCTTTCAACAAAAAATTACAAGGCGTGCTGAATAGTGCAAAACAACAAAAGCATCAGAACCAGACTCAGGTATGACACAGATTTTGGAATAATCAGGTAGAAAATGCAAAATAACTATGGTTAAAATGTTAAGAGCACTAATGAAAAAAGCAGACAACATGCAAGCACAGATGGATAATGTGAGCAGAGAGA
>NW_006307160.1:0-215 GCF_000327345.1 Myotis davidii | reverse complement strand
TAAGTATAATAAGGAAATGAATTTTAGTAAAAAGAAGAAAACTTGATTAATAGCCCAAAAAGTTACAGTACTGGCTCTTTGCTATTAGTGGATCTGCTACTTATAGTGACCTTGGAGAAGTCACTTGACCTCTCTATGTCTCATTAGCCTCAACTATGTTATGAAGGCATTAAATAAGTAATTTTAAAAATATATATAACTAGAGGCCCGGTGCA
>NW_006307159.1:0-215 GCF_000327345.1 Myotis davidii | reverse complement strand
ACTGTATAACATAACAGCAATGGTGGTGATTATGTTAAAGACCACATTTGGGAATTTTAAAATAATGTGAAACTAAACTACTAGACAATATTAATTAATAAAACGAGGGTGGTGTAATCAAGCTTCTAACGTTCTTATATTGTTTGGATAAAGGGTAAAGATTATCTTTAGGCTTTGTCAAATCAAATATACATGTTGGGTTTTAAAAGTAACTG
>NW_006307158.1:0-215 GCF_000327345.1 Myotis davidii | reverse complement strand
GACTGTCTCTCCGGGTCGGCGTCTCGAAGAGATCTGCGGCCTCTGGCACATCGAAGTCTTCTTCACGGGCTTTTTCCATCCCCCTCCAGTGAAGCGACTGCAGCTGTGCGTACATCACCACAAAGCTGTATCTCTTCAAATAAGGCTTTCGCGGCTCCTTCGAACACGACATGCACTTTTGATGCCATGCTCAAACTCATTTAAAAGTTACAACT
>NW_006307157.1:0-215 GCF_000327345.1 Myotis davidii | reverse complement strand
ATTGAGGAATACTGGTGTCATTCCAGATGAAGTCTTTGATTAAGAACTGAATGTACTGGAGACGTATTTGGTAATCAAGATTTAGGTAAATTTTCACCAGCAGTAGCTCTATCAGTACACTGAAACATGTTGTAGACTTACTACCCAATAATTAACACATTAGACAACATTAGCCTCTTAGAAGAAAGACCGTATTTTGCTCTTGCTTCTGTAAA
>NW_006307156.1:0-215 GCF_000327345.1 Myotis davidii | reverse complement strand
AGCGGTGGTTCGTTCCAATTTCCTCCTGGTAAACGGCCCCAGCGAACAGCTCCACGCGTGGGGCACCCGCCTTCCTTCCCTCGCTCCTCACCACGGGTCCCCACGGTGACGATGCTGGGTCAGAGGGCACGACACGCTCAGGGGAGTGATCAGTCTCTCACCAACCCCCAGAGAGTCGGCCCTGACGCAGCTCCCCGCGTCTCCAAGCCCCTCCC
>NW_006307155.1:0-215 GCF_000327345.1 Myotis davidii | reverse complement strand
ATATCTCTGATGAACATAGATGCTAAAATCTTCCAAAAAATCCTAGGAAATCTGATCCAGCATTATATTAGGAAGATCATACCATGACCAATTGGGATTTATGGAAGGGTGGTACATTATCTGCAAAACAATAAATGTGATACATCCCATAAACAAATTAAGAGATAAAAATTACATAATCCTATCAATTGATGTAGAAAAAGCATTTGATAAAA
>NW_006307154.1:0-215 GCF_000327345.1 Myotis davidii | reverse complement strand
TGGGTGCATGAAACTCATTAAGTGGGACACTTATTGGTACCTTTTTATACATTAATGCCTCAAAGAAAAACGAAAATGCTCACTCCAGGCCCCAATCTAGATGGACAGTCCCTCTCCGGCATGGGAGTGGGTTGGGCGAGGGTTGTGGATGAGGTCCCCAGGATTACCGATGCAAGCCTTGGAGGAATCCCCTTTTGAGAAAGACACTGCCCTTG
>NW_006307153.1:0-215 GCF_000327345.1 Myotis davidii | reverse complement strand
CTGTGCAGATTTTAATGAAGGGATTAATAAACTCAAAACTTAAAAAATAAAAAAATAATTCTTCATGTCTTTTCTGAATAGGGCAAGAATAATATGGGATTTCACTACTGTAGAATAAAATTAGGATGAATCATTACATTATAATGAAATGAGAAATTCAGGTCAGAAGCAAGGGATAATGATCTACCTTTACTTATTATCGAGGGAAATTAATA
>NW_006307152.1:0-215 GCF_000327345.1 Myotis davidii | reverse complement strand
CAAGGCCCCCACCCTGCCAGTCACCCCCCACACTGAGGGCGACCCGCAGTGGGGGTGGGGCTGGTGAGTGGGCGGGAATAGCCAACCTCTCGGTCCCTTCCCCCGCCTGTCAGGCACCGATCATCCACTGGGGAATGGGGAGCCAGGGGTGGATAGCAGCAGGGGGTGGGGCCAGCTGCGGGCCGCCGGGGAAGATGGCCTTGATCGCAGGCCAG
>NW_006307151.1:0-215 GCF_000327345.1 Myotis davidii | reverse complement strand
TGTGCATAGTTCAGTGGCAGTAGATACAGTCACAGTGTCATCCAGTCACCACTACCTGTACCCCAAACCTCTTTCGTCATCCGGCCCTTAAGCAGTAACGCCCCTTCCCCGTCCTGGTGTGTATAAGAGCCCATTTGTTGTCTGATGGCCCATCTGCTCTTTGTCCTTCCTTTCTCACCTTCTTCCAGGGTGTCACTTGTGTTATTACTCTGGAG
>NW_006307150.1:0-215 GCF_000327345.1 Myotis davidii | reverse complement strand
GATTGCCCTCCCCCATGTGAGTTGGCATCAACCGATCTGTTGCAGTCTGAGTAGAATAAAAGGCAAAGGAAGGAATTATTTGACATTGTTTTTTTCCTCCCTCATTGCTTGAGCTGAGACATCTCACTTCATCTCATCTTCTCTGGCCTTTGAATGGGCATTTGTACCATTGGCTTCCCTCATTCTCAGGACTCTGGACTCAGACTCAGATTTCA
>NW_006307149.1:0-215 GCF_000327345.1 Myotis davidii | reverse complement strand
AGCCTATTGGATTGCTTTTAAAGGTGTAACATGATCTTAATTCGATTGATTAATTATTATTATGAAAGTTTTCTTTTTGTAGTGAGTATAGTTCACCAAACAAAAACGGAACCACTTTAAAGTGAAAAATTCAGTAGCATGTGGTACATTTTTAATACTGTGCAATGATGACCTCTATCTAGTTCCAAAACTTTTCAGCACTCCAGAAGGAAACC
>NW_006307148.1:0-215 GCF_000327345.1 Myotis davidii | reverse complement strand
CCTGCGCCCTCTTGCAATCTGGGCTGAGGGATCACCCAAGTGCAGAATTTCATGCACCGGGCCTCTAGTACAGGATAAAAGCTATTAAAAGAGAAAAGCAAAGATTTCTGAACTTGAAAAAGCAGCTTAGTTCTGTTTTTGTGACTTCTAGCAGTAGTACATCTTACTTTTATCTAGATATATAATGACTAGAGGCCCAGTGCACGAAATTCATG
>NW_006307147.1:0-215 GCF_000327345.1 Myotis davidii | reverse complement strand
TACCTAGAAATCCCCAAAGAATCTATTGAAAAACTAGTGAAATTAACAAGACTGCTCGGGGAAGTCCTGAGGGCATGATAAATATTCTAAAATTCCCAGCTATTCTTTCTATTATTCCAGTAACAGCCAGTTAGAAAATAGAATTGGGAGGGAAATGGGCATCCATGAGCCTTAGCAACCACCACAATAGATATATCTAAGAATAATTTTATTTA
>NW_006307146.1:0-215 GCF_000327345.1 Myotis davidii | reverse complement strand
CGAGGCACCTCGTGAGCACAGTGATGGGTTCCCGCGGCCTCCGGTCGCCGAGTTTGGCAAATCCCTTCACACAGCGAACCGTGCTCAGTGCCTCGCCCAGCTGCATCTTGTTTTGCTCCAGGGGCTCTGCAGGGGGACGGTACGCCTTCATCCCTCAGAAAGCGGCTCTCACCGCCTCCCCCGAGACGGTCAATTACACGAAGCAGGTGCCTGCG
>NW_006307145.1:0-215 GCF_000327345.1 Myotis davidii | reverse complement strand
TTCGTGTCCATGCATGTGTATATGTGTGTGCATCTTTGAGATGCTATCCTAACCCAGTGGCAACCCCACTCTTGTCTGAGTCACACCCACCACCATCTTCCCAGGTGGGGAGCTGGCCCTGGCCGCAGGGCTGGTGGGAAAATGAAGTGAAATTTGACTTGGCAGCTTGTCAGACTTCTGACAAAATCAGTTCTCATGTTTTCTCACATGATGTC
>NW_006307144.1:0-215 GCF_000327345.1 Myotis davidii | reverse complement strand
TCCCACAGGGGGAGCACCGCTCAGCTAAAAGCCTGGCTCATGGGAGCACAGTGGAAGTGGCAGAGCCTCTCCTGTATCTGCAGCAGCAGCACTAAGAATGTCTGATGGCACTAAGCCGTCAGTCAGATATCCCCTGAGGGCTGCCGGACTGCAAGAGGGTGAAGGATTGGGGGAACCCCCCACCAGGGCACGAATTTTGTGCACTGGGCCTCTAG
>NW_006307143.1:0-215 GCF_000327345.1 Myotis davidii | reverse complement strand
ACTCATCGTTCGAGTAGGAGATTTTCTCTCTTTGATATATGTGGTTTCTTGGATACTTGGGAAGCTCTGTGGATACTGTTCTTCTTTTAGAGTCATGTTGTCTATGTTGCCACTCACGGGCTACTTACGCTATGCATCTTTCTGGCCTTGAGATCTGTTTCTGATGCATTAGAGCTCTTAAATTTCTTTCTTTTCTGGTTGCAAAAGAGAGAGAT
>NW_006307142.1:0-215 GCF_000327345.1 Myotis davidii | reverse complement strand
TGTATTCCAAAATAGTTGTACCATTTTACATTCTATGTCAGAGTTCCAATCTCTACATTTTTGCAAACACTTAGATAAGCAGACTTTATAATTCTAGCCTTTTAAATAAGTAGTGGTATATGATTGTGGTATAATTTGCAGTTTCCTAATGAGATATGATGTTGAATACCTTTACATGTGCTCATTTGCTATCTATACATCTTCTTTGAGAAAGT
>NW_006307141.1:0-215 GCF_000327345.1 Myotis davidii | reverse complement strand
GAATTTTCACTTCTAAGAATTTATCCTAATAAATAGCTGAGAAGTACAATCAAAGCAGATGTGTGAGCTGGTGCGTTGCAGCATTGCTCTTCATCGTGAAACACTGGACCAGCCTCAACACCCACCAGCAGAGGAGTGGCTGAATGGTGCCTCACCTGGGATATGTCCTCACGCTCCATCCGTCACTTCTGCTTCTGGTTCAAAGACACGGGAGC
>NW_006307140.1:0-215 GCF_000327345.1 Myotis davidii | reverse complement strand
AAAGCTGATATGAACATTTGTGTACATGTTTTGGTGAGGATGTATGTTTTTACTTCTTGCTTATTTTTGCACTAATTTAAATTCATACTTTGTCAAAGCTTGTTGTTTTCTGAAGTACAGGTAGTATGACCATTAGACTCTCTAGGAAATGAGATCTTCAGGGTCTAAATGCAGTTTTTACCCAATATCCACACTCTCAAAAACAGTTAATAAAA
>NW_006307139.1:0-215 GCF_000327345.1 Myotis davidii | reverse complement strand
TCTAAAACTTCCTAAAACCTGTCTTTTTCACCCTCAAAAATTCCTGTTTCACACCAAAACTAATAATCTTGAAGAGATAATAAAGCCCTATGAAATTACATGTACATGAGAAACAAAATTACTGAGATCTCTGTTTACACATCTTTGCATTCAATTGACTGCTAAAGATAAAACTGAAATGAGATTTTTGGACTGGAACATGAGGTGTTCCCCTG
>NW_006307138.1:0-215 GCF_000327345.1 Myotis davidii | reverse complement strand
AGCCTGGTGGAAGAAAGGCGTGGTCAAGCTTACCTGGATTTTCTTAAATTCCTCATTTTTCTCCTTCACTTTGAAGGCGTGCATGAAGTGCTGGGGAGAAGGCAAGAAACGTGAGAGACAAAGGGACAACTCTCCTTTTCCTTTACAGATTGACGTGCAGAACTCTAGAAACCAATAAAGTTCAAGGTGCCGGAGGGGGCACAGAGCTGCTAAAA
>NW_006307137.1:0-215 GCF_000327345.1 Myotis davidii | reverse complement strand
CCGGAGCAGGGGGCAGAGGCCTGTGGAGTGAGGGGCTCCCTGTTGCTGTGCCCCGGCCTGTCCTCCTCCCTCACACTCTGCTTCCTCCTGGGTCTCCCTCACTCCTGGGCCCCTCCCCTCCTCCCTGTGCTGGGGGGCGCCCTCTTGGTGAAGTGCCTTCTCCTTGCACCCCAGCCCCTCCCTGCAAATAAAGTCCACCTGGCCCCTGGGCTCCG
>NW_006307136.1:0-215 GCF_000327345.1 Myotis davidii | reverse complement strand
AAATCAAATGGAAATTCAGCTGAGATAGACCATGTAAACATATCCATATCCACGACTCTCTCTCTCAATTGGATTATTCCTTTTAATGGCCCTTTGGCATCTTTATAAATCAACTGGAATAAATAATTTGAACAAAAATCTGAAAGTTTTCAAAATAAAAGGCAGTAAAAGAAACTTTTAACTTGAGGCAGGGGCTATTCTGATTCATATTTTTA
>NW_006307135.1:0-215 GCF_000327345.1 Myotis davidii | reverse complement strand
AAAAAAGAATTTCAGAATAAATGATTAGAAATTTTAATACTTTAAAAACCCTTTGCTCTCTCTGTTCATGTCATCAACACTGGAATTAATTAAAATTAGTGAAAATTGTGATTATGGTTCTTTTTTTATAATCAGGACACACATTCATCCAGCTAAAATTCATTTGCTACTGTCCCCATGAACTTACAATGATTTCCACTCATTTCAAATATAAT
>NW_006307134.1:0-215 GCF_000327345.1 Myotis davidii | reverse complement strand
TAGACATAACAGAATGTCCCCTTGCGCCCACTGTGAAGGGCAAGGTCTGTGGCCGTGAGTGTATTCACACTGCCGGGCAGCCATCAGCACCACCAGCCCCGGGACTTCCCACCTTCCCCACTGACATTTACCCACCACGCACGAACTCCCAGCTGCTCACACTTTGGTCTTAGGATGCCCTCCTCGCTTACAAAATACTGGACCCTCCTCCAAAA
>NW_006307133.1:0-215 GCF_000327345.1 Myotis davidii | reverse complement strand
CCCATCCTTTGGCTCTCAGTTGAAATATTGCTACTTCACAGTGGTCAATCCTGACCACCCAATCTAATTCAGGATTTTCTCTGATAATCATCTATTTCACCCTTTACTTTCACTTTGTAATATGTAGGGTTTTGGGTTAATTATCCTTTTATTTGTTTAAAGTTAGTCTTCCCATTAGACTGTAAGTTCCATGAAAAGGACCAGGGAACCGCACA
>NW_006307132.1:0-215 GCF_000327345.1 Myotis davidii | reverse complement strand
GTGCTCTATCCACTGAGCGAAACTGGCTAGGGTTGATCTTACATTTTAAAAGGAATCTTCTGGTCATTGTGCTGAAATTGTACTGCAAGGAGCTAAGGAGAGAACAGAAGTAAGAAATACTCGTGGCTCATCCCAAGAAGAAGTGAAGGAAGAGTTAGGATCAGTCTGATTCTGGATATGTTTTAAAGCAGTGGTTCTCAACCCTGGCTGCACAT
>NW_006307131.1:0-215 GCF_000327345.1 Myotis davidii | reverse complement strand
CTGCCCCAGCTGCTGGCAGAGAAGGCACACCCTGGGTCCCGGGCTCTGAGTGCCGAGAAAACACGATGCTATTAAATCGTTACTGAGACAGCAATGACGACTACCAGAACGAGGACAAAGATGGACACAGATGGCGATCAACACTTTCTTCTTCTGAGCCTTCCTCTGGCTCTCCAGGGCCCTCTTGACATGTTCCTGCCCACGTTCCACGTAGT
>NW_006307130.1:0-215 GCF_000327345.1 Myotis davidii | reverse complement strand
TATAAACCTACTTTTGCCCCACCCTATATTATGAGTGTGGTGGTGATTGAATAATCCTAAATATCTATCAAAACTCATCAAATTATACACTTAAAATTGAGAATTGTCATTAGAGGGCTTTAAAAATATATAGCCCTGACCAGGTGGCTCTGTTAGTTGGGGCATCATCCCATTCCCCAAAAGTTGTGGATTCAATTCCTGGTCAGGGAGCATAC
>NW_006307129.1:0-215 GCF_000327345.1 Myotis davidii | reverse complement strand
TAAATTGCTAGAAAAATCAAGGACATTGGCTCAATGCTGGGTGGACTAATTTGTTTGTGTGGTGCTTCTGAATGTCAAAGAATCTTTTGTGTCCAGAGTCTCCTTGTTTGAATGTTTCTTCTGGTTATGATTTTCTTAGACCTTTTTCTTATTTCCAATCTGTCCCTGCTAAGGGCATTTGATCTTGGGACTTGGTAAACTCCTTAACCGGGGGG
>NW_006307128.1:0-215 GCF_000327345.1 Myotis davidii | reverse complement strand
TTTGGCAAAGAGGTGGTGATGAACAGCCGTCAGGGTGGGAAGTGGGGTGAACCAAAGAGATCCCCTGATGTGACCTTTAAGGATGGCCAACCCTTTCAAGTGGACATCTCTTCGGAGGGAAATGAGTACCGGGTGAGTATTCCCAGGAACATCCACTACATGGGCTCCCAGGGCCCTCACAGGAGCACACAGCTCCCCCTGGCCTGGCCCCCAGA
>NW_006307127.1:0-215 GCF_000327345.1 Myotis davidii | reverse complement strand
CACAGACAACACAGGGCGGCCCCGCGACGCCCGGGACGCCGGGTCCGATCCTCCCGAGCGCACCACCTCGAAGCCTCCTCCCGCCGCGCGCGGCCAGGGCCCCGCGGCCAACGCGGGAAAGGTCACACGCGCGACACCCTCGGCAGCCACGGGGGAGCCGCCGCGGCTTCCCTCCAAGCCGCCCATCCGTTCATCTGCCCGGTCCGACCCGGACG
>NW_006307126.1:0-215 GCF_000327345.1 Myotis davidii | reverse complement strand
ATTTAGTGGTTCTGAATAAGATCTCTATGTTTGCTGAT
Source organism: Myotis davidii (assembly GCF_000327345.1). NCBI lineage: Eukaryota > Metazoa > Chordata > Mammalia > Chiroptera > Vespertilionidae > Myotis > Myotis davidii. The sequence continues at coordinate 177 of NW_006307126.1, read as the reverse complement.
GTTTAGTGTCTCCCACTAACATGGAGTGGGAATAGCAGAAAGATAGGAAAATGAGGTAGATTTCTGCAATTTCTACCCCTTGTAAAGATCAAAGGGGAACAATAATTAAGTTGCTCTTTAACACAGGCATAAGAAACGTTAGATAGTCACATAGTCTTCCCATTCTAAAGATTGGTA
>NW_006307125.1:0-215 GCF_000327345.1 Myotis davidii | reverse complement strand
GTCTCCTAATTATGTGTGTGTTTATTTTTTAATATAAAGTAAGTGGGATTTATATTGCTTTTAATTGTTGGTTGATGGAACCAATATTGGAAAATATAGGAAGCAGAGGTGTCAAGTGAAAGCAATCATAGATAATTATGTCATAGACTCAGCAACTATACAGACTAGTGGTATAGGAAAAACCTTGTGTATCTTTATACCTAACAACACAATAA
>NW_006307124.1:0-215 GCF_000327345.1 Myotis davidii | reverse complement strand
AATCAATAAAAATATATTTTAAAAAACTTTATAGTTAACGTTGAGAGACACAAGTGGTTTGTTGTAATATTTTTAGTACTTTCCTATTTGTTGGAAATATTTTATAATTAAACACATTTTTAAAGTTAAAGCAATCTTAACTTACATTAATTAGAAATACAACATCCAAGGCTGCCTTTATATATTTTGTTGTTGTTAATCCTCATCCAAGGATA
>NW_006307123.1:0-215 GCF_000327345.1 Myotis davidii | reverse complement strand
TGTTGATAATCTCGTACGGTTGACTCAAGTCTCCTGGTTTTCCAATGCCATAAGAAAAACAGTGCTTATAGTTCTGAATAGGCAACAAAGACAAAAACCCACTTGATCAAGCCATCGATAGCCTCTGAGAAAACAAATCTCCCCTAGCCTCATGCATTACACCTCCTATCTAGCCAAGGACTTCTTGGAATAATATGTCAGCCATGTCTAGAAAC
>NW_006307122.1:0-215 GCF_000327345.1 Myotis davidii | reverse complement strand
CTAACAGGTTTTGGTAGTCTTCAGGATTTTCTATAGTATGTTGAAGAATAAAAGTGGCGTGAATGGCCATCTTTGTCTTATTCCTGAAAAGCTTTCAGCTTTTCACCACTCAGTATATGATAGCAGGCTTGTTTATATATACCTTTTATTATGTTGAGAGTTTTTATCCTAAATGGATGTTGAATTTTGTGAAATCCTTTTTCTGCATCTATTGA
>NW_006307121.1:0-215 GCF_000327345.1 Myotis davidii | reverse complement strand
TTCATAATTCTTAGCTTTTAGATGAGTTTTAGGATCACAGCAATATTGAGTGGAAAGTACAGAGAGTTCCCATAACCTCCACATCCCCTACACAAACAGCCTCACTCATTTTACGTCCTGTAATAGAGCGGTGTATCAACAAAAGTCCATAGTTTACGTTAACGTTCACTCTTGCTTTTGTATATTCTATGGGTTTTGACAAATGTATGATGACA
>NW_006307120.1:0-215 GCF_000327345.1 Myotis davidii | reverse complement strand
CAGAGTTCAAAACACTGGTTATACGGATGCTCAGAAACAGACTCATAGAAACAGAACATTTTGATGATTGCCAGATAGGAGGAGCATTGGACAGAGAGGTGAAAAAAGTGAAGGGATTAAGCAGTACAAAATGGTAGTTACAGAATAGTCACGGAGATGTAGGCTACCATGGAGAAAATAGTCACTAATCCTATCTAATAAAGAGGGAATATGCT
>NW_006307119.1:0-215 GCF_000327345.1 Myotis davidii | reverse complement strand
CTTTCCCTGGCCAGCAGGCTCCGATTGCCTGATAGCCATCCTTGGCAGGGGTGGGGCAGGTGAGCAGGCGGGAACAGCCGACCTCTTGGTCCATTCCCATGGCCATCAGGCACCAATCACCCAATGGTGAATAGGGAACTGGGGGTTGGTGGCAGCGGGGGGTGGGGCTGGCTGAGGGCAGATGGGGAAGATGGCCCTGATTGCAGGCTAGGCCT
>NW_006307118.1:0-215 GCF_000327345.1 Myotis davidii | reverse complement strand
TAAGTCACAGATTTTGAAAGCAATTTGTAGGTAGGGCTCAGAAGTGTTCTGAACAGTGATCACATGGGTGGGACACCTGTTAGAGCACCTTGGGGCTGTAGGGGCCACTCAGACTGTTTCCCGCAGCTACCTGTCTAATGCTGAAACCCTTTGTATAGCTGTTTCCATTCGTGATGGTCCTTTCTGTGCTTGTCCCCTGGTGAGCCTGTGAATGC
>NW_006307117.1:0-215 GCF_000327345.1 Myotis davidii | reverse complement strand
TTAGGTGTCTTTTGGTAAATATATGTATGCATCTCTGCTGTACATATGCTCAGGAATGCAATTGCTACGTCATGGGGTCTGTGTATGTTCAGCATTAGAACAAATAGTCTCCAAAATGGTTACACCCATTTCCACTCTCTCCTGCTGTACGAGAGTTCCCATTGCTTTACCTCCTCACCTATACAGTCCATTTTCATGGCTGCGTAGAATCTCAT
>NW_006307116.1:0-215 GCF_000327345.1 Myotis davidii | reverse complement strand
TTTTTTTCCGTTTACTGTTTCTGTGATGAGTAGAATATTATTTCTGAAACTGTAGACTTCAAAGGATGATATGTATTCTGAATTCATATGTATATTTTTAAATGTGTTCTGAAAAATACAAATTCCCAATGGTGTCTGAAGTATTAGACAATAAATATTAAGGACATTTCAAACATTTATTACTGCCACTAAATATATGAGTGATGTATGATTAT
>NW_006307115.1:0-215 GCF_000327345.1 Myotis davidii | reverse complement strand
ATGACATCAGGCTCCTGAAATCCCAGCATCTTATAGCAGAGTACCCTTCAGGCACTGGTAAGGACACAATGAGGTATCTACTGAATGAAGGGGGGTCAGTTTGAGGGACCGGAAGCTCTCTACATCTCTCCAGGCAACTGGGAGCGGAGCTCCCACAAGACACTACCGAGTCAGACAATGAGCAAGACAGACAACAGTGGGTTTGAAGGAGCATC
>NW_006307114.1:0-215 GCF_000327345.1 Myotis davidii | reverse complement strand
ACCAATTATCTCAACCTGTAATAATGCCCTGAATAACTGTCTACATATTCATATCTAAACTTATTTTAAGGCTCAAGGAACAAAAGCAACAGGTTAGGAAAACAAAACTGATGAGTATTTTACTTTGATATGAAGAATAAGAGTTTTAGGCTATGCTAGACAAGAGAAATAACATTATATATTTTAACAATCTCTCTCAAATTAAAAAAAAATAA
>NW_006307113.1:0-215 GCF_000327345.1 Myotis davidii | reverse complement strand
AGAGAGAGAGAGAGAGAGAGGATATGGCTAGGATTCTTTCAGTAGAACAAAGGATGAGAAAAAGAAAGCTATGTGAAGATTCAGAGGGAATAGCATATGCAAAATCTATGAGGAAGGAAAGAGCTTGAAGTTTCAAGGTATAAAAATATTTGCTGGAGAATAGTGAGAAAGAGAGGGACTCAGTATGAAATTGCAGAGGTGGTTAAGGAGATAAT
>NW_006307112.1:0-215 GCF_000327345.1 Myotis davidii | reverse complement strand
TCTCCAGGCTCCCAGGCCCCCTTTTCCACCGGGCTTTTTCACAGGGAAGGTGTGCCCTTGCTCAGTGCCCCCGTGGCCGGGCCATGGCCCAGTGCACGGTCACACTCGTGCAAGCCCTCAGGAGGTACCAGTAAGGTTGTGGGCAAACAGCAGCTAGCCGTTGTGGAATGTTTATTATGCATTTTTATCCACTTTAGTGACATTCTCATGACAGT
>NW_006307111.1:0-215 GCF_000327345.1 Myotis davidii | reverse complement strand
ACATTTTCTTAGAAGAAAATTACTTTTCGCTTCTAAAGGAATCTCAAGGTGAATTGCTTTTCACCCTCATGGCCCAACAGGGGGTTAAAAAAAAACCAGAGTCCTCTTGCTTCTAGTCATCACCCTCACCTCCACGCTTCTTTGCTGGGATATCCTACAAGATGTCTCACCATATCCTTCACTGCCTCCTCTCGCTCCTTTTGAAGGCGTTCGAC
>NW_006307110.1:0-215 GCF_000327345.1 Myotis davidii | reverse complement strand
TCTAGATCCTGGCTTTTTTCCTTCTAGGTTTTTTTGAAGTATAATTACATAATGTAAATGGAACATGATTAAAATTCACAAATTGCTGACTAAAGGCATACAAAAATTGCAGTACATAGCTCATGTTTCCATTTGATGTTTTATTTTATTTTTTGTTAATCCTTAAATGAGGATATTTTTCTTTTGATTTTTAGAGACAATTGAAGAGAGGGAGA
>NW_006307109.1:0-215 GCF_000327345.1 Myotis davidii | reverse complement strand
GGGATAAGGACACATGTAATAACAATAAAGTAATTTAAAAAAAGAATGAGTTACTAATTAAAAAAAATTAAAGTCCCTTAATCAACAACTTCAATACCCCTCATTCCAGGTGCCTCCTCCACCCCCTTTGCCATGGGAAGGGGTGGTTTTGGGGGAGCAGGATGTGGACGCCTTTGGGGGCGCCCCCGTCCTGTCTTCCACTCTGTCCCTTTCAC
>NW_006307108.1:0-215 GCF_000327345.1 Myotis davidii | reverse complement strand
AAATGATATAAATAATTAGTCCGTGTGGAGGTAGGGGAAGGACTCTAAAGAACCATCAGTTAGGTAGAGATATAAAATTTTGAAAGTATAAATATTACTTAATTTTCCAAAAATTGTTCATCCAAAACTTATTTGTTCCAGGTCAATACAATCAGTTCATATTTTAAGTGCTTTACCACACATTATATACAGGATGAGGCAAAAGTAGGTTTACA
>NW_006307107.1:0-215 GCF_000327345.1 Myotis davidii | reverse complement strand
TTTTTTAAATTCTTGCAGCACGCCAGTTCAAAATCACTGGATTAGATAATATTTTATGGATTAATAAATAGACTTATTACATTAAGTCCACAGAATATACATTTCCCTCTTTATATTTTATCATAGGAAAGATGTATCTTGACAGCCTTATCGGTTTATAAATGTTTTAGCAATTAATCAGCAAAAAATTTCCCTTACAGTAAAGTACAGTCAAA
>NW_006307106.1:0-215 GCF_000327345.1 Myotis davidii | reverse complement strand
TGTGTGGCTTGTAGCATTTTTTATTCTTTCAGAGGAAGTGGCAGCAGGAGCTGCATCTATCGGGGCCACAAGTGTGCTGAGTAGCTCTGATGGAACTCAGAGAAGAAAAAAACATCACAGGGAAAGGTATAAGGACATCACAAGAAAAAACCAGATTTCACAAAAACAATGATTCAAAGATGTTCCCAAGAAATGTTGTTAAAGGGAGGTGGACC
>NW_006307105.1:0-215 GCF_000327345.1 Myotis davidii | reverse complement strand
GACTTTATGTTTATTGAAGCTGCTTTTTCTAAGTTCAAATTTATTCCGTTTTTCTGGTAGAACCAGCAGGCCTAGCTCTAACTAGTGTTTTCCTGAGGGTTGATCTTCCCGTTTGCGATCCTTGGTTCCTGCCACTATCCTTCGTGAAATTAATTTTTGTGTGTTTACCGAGGTATATACTGGGTGAAGGAGAGTTAACTTACATCATGGGATGT
>NW_006307104.1:0-215 GCF_000327345.1 Myotis davidii | reverse complement strand
GTTAGATAAATGATTAGATACTCAGTCTAACTGGTGGCTCTGAGCATCTTCCACCTCCCTCCTTCCATCCCTCTTCTCCCACCACGACAGCCCCGATCTCAGCTGGGAGGCAGGGAGGAGGGAAGTCTGAGGGTAAAACGAAGGGCTCTCACAGGAGGGTCACTTACACATAGAAGCCATGTCATTACGTCTCCCGCTCCTCAGCTTCTGGATAG
>NW_006307103.1:0-215 GCF_000327345.1 Myotis davidii | reverse complement strand
CCATTTTCAAAACCAGGAGTGAAGAGCTGGAGACCATCGAGGCAGAGCCCAAGGAGTCAGAGCCCAAGGGTGAGGATTGGGGGCTGGGGAGGAGGAAGAAATGGGTGGGGGGAGTGTCAGGCAAATTTATGGGGAGGGATTGTTTGCAGAGCACCCCCAGATCCTGACCAGTAGCAAAGACGGGCCTCAGGCCACATGTCTGTTGGACTGCGGGT
>NW_006307102.1:0-215 GCF_000327345.1 Myotis davidii | reverse complement strand
CCCCGTGGGTGTGGGGCGGACTCCTGGCACCTGAGCATAGGGACTTCCCTGGCACTGAGCCCTGGCATCCTGGAGGAGGGCAGCAAGGGGAGTGAGAGTGAGCTCGGTGGACACCCTGCGTTCTCACCACACCCCAGTTTCTATCCCCCTCCCCAAGGTGGCCGGCAAGAGGTTGCAGCGTGTTGCCAATGCCCGCCATGTTCCACACCACCCCC
>NW_006307101.1:0-215 GCF_000327345.1 Myotis davidii | reverse complement strand
GTGTGTGTGTGTGTGTATACAACTGAGTAAAAATGGAATAAGGGCAGACAGTATGAGAATATCTGAGAATGGATTTGATTATGGAATTTTTTGTGCTTTTCCAGAAAAATATGTAGAATGTTAAGGTTTAGCTATAATTTTGTCTTCTATACTACTGATCCCTCTGTTGGAATGGATCCTTTTATATAAGCACTAGAGGCCCAGTGCATGAAATG
>NW_006307100.1:0-215 GCF_000327345.1 Myotis davidii | reverse complement strand
AACTGAATTTAAATAACTAAAATCTTAGTAGTATCTACTGAAAAGTTATATAGGAAAATTACGTTCTAATAAGTCATGTCTTCCCTGAAAAAAACTGTCAATCAGAGATATAATTTTTATAAGAGTAAGTTATCAAAAGCTTAGGAATACCTATTAAGGATGGTTGAGCTTAGACCCCTTTGTACCCTAAAGCCTTCATATAAAACCAAAATCTA
>NW_006307099.1:0-215 GCF_000327345.1 Myotis davidii | reverse complement strand
GGCACATACCTGGTTTGCAGGTTCAATCCCCAGTCCCAGTCAGGAGGCAACTAATCAATGTGTGCCTTGAATGGGGATTTTTTTAAAAAAGAATGACCTATTAATGTTCTGGCATGTCTTAAAGATCATAAATCTCAGTCTAATAGGAAAATGGTACTTAATGTTCCAACTATCACATCAACGTTTCTCTCTCTTTAAAATCAATAAAAACATAT
>NW_006307098.1:0-215 GCF_000327345.1 Myotis davidii | reverse complement strand
AAAGCAATAGCCACAGTTCATATTCACATCAGTCCCTCATGCCCTCCCAGGTCCCACGAGTGTGATGCAGGTGGGTCTGGGTGAGTGGCAGCACACGCAGTGGGCTGCATTATAGGAGAGAACCACTGGGTTGGGCGTTGGGGGCTCACTACTCTTGTGGTAAGCAAATCATATCCATGCTTTGTCTACAGAAACAGGACCTTGTTTGAATGATT
>NW_006307097.1:0-215 GCF_000327345.1 Myotis davidii | reverse complement strand
AGTTTAGAAATTTACCATTTTAAAATTCTGTATGTGTGATTATATACCCATTTTTAGTTTGTATTTTACCTGTCTTTCCCCTTTTATTTCATAATTAATTTATCTAATATACTAGAGGCCCAGTGCACGAACTTCGTGCACTGGTAGGGTCCCTAGCGGTTGCGGGCTGCCAGCGGGACCTCCCTCCCTTCCCCTAGCTGGCCCCACCCCCTGGT
>NW_006307096.1:0-215 GCF_000327345.1 Myotis davidii | reverse complement strand
TAGATAAATATTTAGGAGTGAGGTCATTGGGTTACAGGGTCGATAAATATTTAACTTTATAAGAAATGGCCAAACTGTTTTCCAAAGCGACTATATCACTCTCACCAGCACTCTAAGAGGGTTCCAATTACGCTACATCTTGTCAACACTTGGTGTTTTTAGTCTTTTTAATTTTAACCATCTGGTGGATATGTAGTGGTATCTCATTGTGGTTT
>NW_006307095.1:0-215 GCF_000327345.1 Myotis davidii | reverse complement strand
CAACAGTTTACTAGAATTGAAATTCATGGGGATTGTATTTCATGGTAGTTAGCAAAACTGTAAGATGAGAAGAACAACATGGGCTATAGATAAGGTATGTTTCATGATGGATTTTTCATCTTTCTGTCTTAAAAAATTATATATCCACAAGGTATTTTATGATAGATATAAAGTCATAAAAGTTCCACTATTTCCTCCAAAATGTTCCTACTCTG
>NW_006307094.1:0-215 GCF_000327345.1 Myotis davidii | reverse complement strand
CGTAGAATCATATGAATTGAGATGCTATTTAGATTGCTTACTTGGGCATTTTCGAAGTGGGACTTGACGCAGTAAAGGTGGCCATGACGAGGACGTCTTGCGCCTTTGCTGACGCTGGTGGATACACCAATGGATGTACAGGAATTTAAACAGTAGGATGAGAGTTAAGGAATGTGCTTGGCAGTTGGAACATTGTTGGGTTTGTTATTTAGATC
>NW_006307093.1:0-215 GCF_000327345.1 Myotis davidii | reverse complement strand
CACAGGCACACGCACACACACAGGCACACACACGCGTGCGCACACAGGCACACGCACACACACAGGCACATGCGCGCGCACACAGGCACATGCGCGCGCACACAGGCGCACACACACACGCACAGGCACACACAGGCACATGCACACACACACAGACACACGCACACATAGCCACACGCACACACAGGCACATGCACACACAAACAGACACACAC
>NW_006307092.1:0-215 GCF_000327345.1 Myotis davidii | reverse complement strand
TGATAGCCTTGCTGGATAGAGTATTCTGGGATTTAGTCCCTGCTGTTCATTACTTTGCATACTTTATTCCATTCCTTCTGGCCTGATGTGTTTCATTTGAGAAATCATTTGATAGTCTTATGAAATTTCCCTTGTAGGTAACCTCCTGTCCCTCTCTTGCAGCCCTTAATATTCTTTCTTTATCATTAACGTTTGCCATTGTAATTATGATGTGT
>NW_006307091.1:0-215 GCF_000327345.1 Myotis davidii | reverse complement strand
TCTATTTGCATATTACCTTTTATTATATAGGATGGTATGATCTTATTTGTGAGAAAGTAACAAATATTTTAAATATTCTTATAAATGCTTACCAAAGTTCTGAAAGAGCACCCAAGAGCCTGGGGCTTACTAAGTTCCCACTTTTAATCTGTTGAGCTGTTTGAATGTCTTACAATAAGCATGTGTTCTTTTTTAAAAAAATATATTTTTATTGA
>NW_006307090.1:0-215 GCF_000327345.1 Myotis davidii | reverse complement strand
GGAGATTTTTATTTTCTCTAGAGGGAACCTGCTATTATCTGTCCTATTGATTTGGGAACCTCGCAGTTCATTTTGCCCAATTCCCAGCTTGCCATTTCTAAGACTCTATGGTCCTAGCCATTCTCCCTACCTTCTTCCTCCCTCCCTCCCTACCTACAACCCAGACCTGGGGTTTCTGTGTTCCATGCCATGATAAAGGTTGAAAATCACTGCTC
>NW_006307089.1:0-215 GCF_000327345.1 Myotis davidii | reverse complement strand
GAAAAACTGGACTTTTTAGGTCTTAATTTTTCATATTTAAAATGCATACCCTCTTTGAACCAGTTATCCAATTCCTCTGAAATTATACTCCCTTATAAGAATAGGGATGTTGATCATGACAAAAATTGAGATAGAATGAAGCATCATTCATAAGAGCAAAATATGGAAACCACCTAAATGTTCATGAATAAGAGCCAAGTTAAATTATTCTGAAA
>NW_006307088.1:0-215 GCF_000327345.1 Myotis davidii | reverse complement strand
CAGCCAGGGCTAGATGTATCTTTAAATCAGATTCTTCTTTCTATCCTGTTACCACTCATACATCCAGTGGTCATCATTATCTTTTGCTTACATTTCTTAACATCTCACCATGCTAATGGTTTATAACCATTCTGACGCATTGCTGCTATTGTTTTTTAAATCAAAGGCAGATAAGATCACTCTTCTTTCTAAAAATAAATAAATAAATAAATAAA
>NW_006307087.1:0-215 GCF_000327345.1 Myotis davidii | reverse complement strand
CTGTGAGGCTGCGATGCCCCCTGTGAGGCTGCAATGGCCCCTGTGAGGCTCCGACAGCCCCTGCGAGACTGCGACGGCCCCTGGGAAGCCGGCAGAACCGTGAGAGCCACCCAGACACTTCGTTGACAGCCTGCTAACCAGCTTGCAGCTCCACGCACAACTATCACCCGAAGGGCGAGAGAGGTGAGAGCAGCTGTAGTGTTGCTTTCTCCTCA
>NW_006307086.1:0-215 GCF_000327345.1 Myotis davidii | reverse complement strand
CCTGTAAGTAACTGGAAGAGACGTATCTCAATTTCAAGTTGAATACCAGAACTCTTTGCCTACCAATAGATTATATCCCCAAAGGCTATTTTTATATTCAACATCTTATTAGCTTTAATCTTGCAATCTCTAGATATTTCCACGAAATAAGAGCGTGAATCGATCCCCTAAAGTTTTTTTTAAACAAGGCACATTCTCATTTTCCATATGAACCT
>NW_006307085.1:0-215 GCF_000327345.1 Myotis davidii | reverse complement strand
TCTATAAAATTGGTTATTTCCAGGTTTGGGGTAGTATAACAAAATCTGTACTCGGGCCGGGTGCCATGCCACTCCTGCTCATCCTGGCCCCACTAAGCCTGCAGCTTCTGCCACTAGGTAGAACACTGCCTTGGAGGCAGGAGAGGCTGGCACTGCTGCAGATGGGCTTGCCAGCTGTGAGCATGGCATCTTGCTTCTATCAGTCAGCTGAGCAA
>NW_006307084.1:0-215 GCF_000327345.1 Myotis davidii | reverse complement strand
TGAAACAAAAGCTTAGTCAAACACGCTACTGTATTTTATACCTAATTTCCAGATTTCATTGTCTTATTTAGCTGAGCATCCAAGAAAGCTACCATAGTTAGTGACAAAAATGGATTATTAAATATCTATCGCCAGTGGAGTCTACTTGGAAACATATGTGAGAGGTTCATGACAGGAAGACTAGTGAGGTGGCGTATATATGACATTCTGAGCTA
>NW_006307083.1:0-215 GCF_000327345.1 Myotis davidii | reverse complement strand
AAAAAAACAAAAGAAAGGATCATCGCTCAGAGACGCAGCAGTGGAGGCTCCATACGTGGATTTATTAGTTATAAACCTGGCTTTCTAGATGCATCTTAAATTCAAGCTTTTTTGTTGTCATTCTTAATCCTCACTGGAGGATTATTTTATTGATTTTTAGAGAGAGTGGAGGGGGGGAGACGTAGAGAGAGAAACATCCATGAGAGAGAGACACA
>NW_006307082.1:0-215 GCF_000327345.1 Myotis davidii | reverse complement strand
ACCTTTCATAGTTCTTGACACAATGTAGATTTAATCATGTGTCAAGGAAATAGAAAATACAAAAGAAAGAGAACAGTTTAAATAACACTACAAGGATAATATCAGCCAAACTTAGGATATAAGACTTAAGAGACTAATATCAATACAATAAAATTCATGAACCTTGTTTCAACCATCTTATCTCCAGGCCCATGGCACAGGATGGGATCCTTGAT
>NW_006307081.1:0-215 GCF_000327345.1 Myotis davidii | reverse complement strand
AGCCACTTTGGAAGACAGTTTGGCAGTTTCTTAGAAAACTGAACATAATCTTACCATATGATCCAGCCATCATATTCCTTGGTATATACCCAAAGGAGTTAAAAACTTATGTCCATGCAAAAATATGCACATAGATGATTACAGCAGCTTTATGTATAATTGCCAAAATTTTGGAGCAACCAAGATGTCCTTTAGTAGGTGAGTGGATAAATAAA
>NW_006307080.1:0-215 GCF_000327345.1 Myotis davidii | reverse complement strand
AAATGGCCCAAAGGCTGGAAAGCACATTTGGAAAGTGAAAGAGAAAAATGCCCTCTAGAGACGGCAGCCTGATTAAGTGGCTGGTGGGCACCCGGCAATGCCTCCAAAACTACCAACAAAGATCAAAAGAAGCCATAGGGTTTGTAGGATCACTGGTGATGTGGAGAGCGTGGATCCTGGAAGAGCCCCCAAAACTGATAACTGGAACCGTGAAC
>NW_006307079.1:0-215 GCF_000327345.1 Myotis davidii | reverse complement strand
CCGGAGATGGAGAGTCCACCAAGCCTGCCTCTCCCCTTTGGCTCCCCAGCTCAGAGCATAGCCCACCCACCATTCCCTGCCCCATTGGTCAGGTCAGACACCTTTGTCGCTCAACCAGTCACCAAGTCCTGTTGATTTTGCCTCTAAATGTGCTCTCTCCACGTCCACAGGCAAAGTCCAAGTGACCTTTACCTCTCACCTACTGGGACATCCTC
>NW_006307078.1:0-215 GCF_000327345.1 Myotis davidii | reverse complement strand
GAAATTGTTAAATAATATTTATCTGAAGGATTGCTAATCTATTAACTTGCCTAGAATCCAGATTTCTCAGCTTGATAGACATTTTATTAACCCTGCACTTAAAGCTATCAAAGTGGTTCTTGTCCCTGAAACTTTGGTATTTCTTAATTCAGGTGTTTTGGCTCCATGATGGGTTATTAAAACTATTGGGTGTAAACCTGGTATAACTTTGTTCC
>NW_006307077.1:0-218 GCF_000327345.1 Myotis davidii | reverse complement strand
TTTTGCAGCATTAGTAGTCAGAGCTATAGAAATCAGATGATTCAAAAATCATCTGATTGACTGCTTGTAAAAAAGACTGAAATCTGTCCTTCTTCGAAGAAGGAATATATATAAATATATATATGTCTATTACCCATCTAATATATGTCATCATTTCTACTTCTTACCTCCATTTCCTACTTTAGTAGCATTATACAAATTGCAATTTTTCACAAAAA
>NW_006307076.1:0-215 GCF_000327345.1 Myotis davidii | reverse complement strand
AAGGTGGAATTGTATAATATCTCTAAATGTATTGGTGTTGTAGGTCAAATACATACTCTTTAAAACTGATCAGCTCATTTCCTCTCATAGGTTCTTGGTATGTGTAGGAAAACACACCACTTGATCATTTACTCCATTGAGGATCTTTGTAAAATCATTCTTTGTCCCTAGGGCTTAAATAGGTATTTTAGAGCATCTGATTTTGTTTCTATAGA
>NW_006307075.1:0-215 GCF_000327345.1 Myotis davidii | reverse complement strand
ATCTATCCATTCATCTATCTATGCATCCATCATCTATCCATCTTTCATCATCTATGTGTCTATCATCTATTAATCCATCCACTATCTATTCATTCATCTTATCTACCTACCTACGTACCTACCTAAGTATGTATCAATCCACCTATCACATGTCTATCCATTCGTCTATCTATTATCTATCTCTATCTATTATCTCTATCTATCTATCTATCTAT
>NW_006307074.1:0-215 GCF_000327345.1 Myotis davidii | reverse complement strand
CCTCTTTATTATTATTTTAAGTTTAAATCTATATTATCTTAAATAAACTGTCATGTTATATAAATTATGATAAGGAATACAAAAGCTATTAATTATACCTTAATTTATTCTTCTTCTAATTGACCACCTCCATCATTTACATTCTTTCTGATGAATATAATTTCTTTCTTTATTTTTTGATGGTGAAGATATTTTTCCATTGATTTTTAGAAAGA
>NW_006307073.1:0-215 GCF_000327345.1 Myotis davidii | reverse complement strand
TATAAATTTTGGATATTAACCCCTTACCAGATGCATCATTAATGAATATGTTCTATCATTTAGTGGAGTGTCTTTTCATTTTGTTAATGATTTCCTTTGCTGTAAAAACTTTTTACTTTGATGTAGTCCCAATTGCTTATTTTTCCCTTGCCAAAGGAGATATAGAAGAAAAAATATTACTCTGAGAAATGTCTGAGATTTTACTGCCTATGTTT
>NW_006307072.1:0-215 GCF_000327345.1 Myotis davidii | reverse complement strand
GAACAGGCTGACAAATCTCAGAGGGAAGGGGGAGGAGGGCGGGCTGGAGGAGATTAACCAAAGAACTTCTGTGCATACATGCATTGCCCATGAACACAGACAACAGGGTGGCAAAGACCTGGAGTAGAGTGGGAACCGGGTGGTGGGGGGCAAAGGAAGAAGAAGGGGGAGACATTTGTAATACTCTCAACAGGAAAGATTAAATAAATAAATAA
>NW_006307071.1:0-215 GCF_000327345.1 Myotis davidii | reverse complement strand
CTCTGTAAAAAATCAATGACATATATTTTAAAATATATATATAGTAACAGATCATTCCCAGAATTCACTCTAGTGAATACAGAAAATATATTGCTACCTTTAACAGCAGCATGGAAATGCAGTACACATAGTAAGTGTGTTAGTGTGTTGTTATTTTTATTGCTCAAAAGACCAGGTTTAAATTAATTTTGGGCTCTTTACTCACCTAATATGCT
>NW_006307070.1:0-215 GCF_000327345.1 Myotis davidii | reverse complement strand
TATGCAATACCTTGTAAGATGGTCAACATCAGATCTGATGTTCAATACTGGGGAACTTCTAAAAAACTATGGATGCCCTCATCTACAGATGGACACTCAGGCTGCTTCCGAATCTTGGTTATTGTAAGCAATGCTTCAATGAACATAGGGGTACATTGTTTCAAGTTTCTTTGGATAAATTCTCAGAAGTACAATCACAGGGTCATTCTAGTTGT
>NW_006307069.1:0-215 GCF_000327345.1 Myotis davidii | reverse complement strand
ATATCCATAAAAACACAGAATTAAAAGTCCTTAAAAAGATCTTACTCAAAGTGTAGTCCCTCAACCAACAGCATCAACATCACCTGAGCTTGTTCAAAATGCAGGAACTGAGGGTCCACCCACAACCTACTAAAACAAACTTGGAAGTTTAATAAGATCCCCAGGTGATTTCAATGCACTTTGAAGTTTGAGAAGCAGTAATCTAGATAATACAG
>NW_006307068.1:0-215 GCF_000327345.1 Myotis davidii | reverse complement strand
TGTTCAGTCATTCAAAAACACTGGAACTTCAAGCCTTCAGCACTGGAGCAGGATAGGTGTATATATATTCTTAAAAGAATCCGTGTTCTTCACTTGTAGGCATACACGCTTTTAAAAGAAACATAATTAATTCATGCTACTGGATTTTCTTTTTAACTTGCTCATTTTATTCCTCACTTGAAAAGGGATTTCTTTAATAATGTGAAATGAAAGGC
>NW_006307067.1:0-215 GCF_000327345.1 Myotis davidii | reverse complement strand
ACACCTGCAATCTGTTATTCGCTTGCGGTGTCCTGGGCATCACAGCGGGTGCATTTATCTTCATTGTTGTAATCTGGAACTACCACTCTGTGATGAATGAAGAGGGCATATCCTTCCCGCCATCCTTCCACATCCCCTTCAAGCCAGACCGGCAGGAGATCGGCAGCACCGTGCCAGTGGCAGTTCTGGCTGCCTTCCTCATGCTGTTGAGTGGG
>NW_006307066.1:0-215 GCF_000327345.1 Myotis davidii | reverse complement strand
AATAACAGAAGAGAAAAATATCAGGTCAGGGCCCTAAAACTGGAAAAAGGCTGCAGCTTGAGATGCGGGGAGTGTGGAGCAGGCAGAGGCTGCAGCGACCTCCGTGGGTGCGACAGGTGTGTTGACTAAGGGACCGGCTGTGTGTGCAGGACGGTGGGGCGAGGTTAACCTCACAGGCTTCGGAGTCACATGCTGAATGTTCCCCACTGATCACT
>NW_006307065.1:0-215 GCF_000327345.1 Myotis davidii | reverse complement strand
AGAAATGACAATAATGCAATAATAATAATAATAATAATATAGTAACAGTAATTTTTAGTAGATCCCATGATGAATAAAAATCCATAGTGCTTGGAATTCTTTTGAATGTACACCAAACAAGTATGTTGAATAATAATGTGCTATGTCGGCAACATTTCAATAAATATTGGTAGAAAACAGAGTATGAATAATAACTAACATCTATAAAATATGTT
>NW_006307064.1:0-215 GCF_000327345.1 Myotis davidii | reverse complement strand
AAGAAGGAATGAATGGTTAAGCCAACTTAAGAGCAAGCAAGAAGAATTTCAAAAAGAAGTATTAAAAGCTATGGAAGGAAAATGGATAACAGAACAGTTGAGATGGAAACTAGCATCCTGCAAGATGAGATTAAATAGCTGAAAAAACAATATGCAAAGGAAATGAAGAAAAATTCTGAAGGCTTCTCAAAACCAAGGAAAAGAATCAGAAGCTT
>NW_006307063.1:0-215 GCF_000327345.1 Myotis davidii | reverse complement strand
GAGCTCAAAAGGTTCGCCATCACTGATCTAAAAGCAAGGTAGTGTGTTAAGGATAGACTAGGGTAGGGAGACGGGGATGGAACCAGCAACGTAAAATGGCACTGGGCTTTGGTAGGTTGAAGACCTCATGATTCTCTTCAAAGCTGTGATGGGCAAAGAAATCATAGGGCAAAAAATGTTCTTCCCCATTTTCAGTAAAATCTATTACACTCACA
>NW_006307062.1:0-215 GCF_000327345.1 Myotis davidii | reverse complement strand
TGCAAATTGTCCCCTTGACCTGGAGTTCAACTGCGAGTTCTACCGGGAGTTCAACCAAGGGGTAGGGCTGGCCAGCCAACTGCCCTCTGCCTCTCCCCTGAGTCAGCCCAGCCCGATCAGCTTGCTTGGAGTGGGCTGCCCAGTCTCCACACATGCAGGAATTCGTGCACCAGGCCTTTAGTTATAAAAAAAAAGATAAAAATTAGAAAGTAGAA
>NW_006307061.1:0-215 GCF_000327345.1 Myotis davidii | reverse complement strand
TGCCCACGGATACCAGCTTCCTGTTGATAACATGTGGTGCTAATTACCTTGAAGGATTCAGGGCAGATGTTGGTGCCCGAAATTAATTGGCCAGCAGGAGGGCTGAGCTGGCTCAGGACCCGAATGATGCTTGGGCAGCTTCAGCTCCTCACTTCCCCTTCACGACTGCAGCTGTGCTCCTCTCCTCCAGTCAGTGCGCTTTATTGCACTCGCTT
>NW_006307060.1:0-215 GCF_000327345.1 Myotis davidii | reverse complement strand
AAAAAGTTTGCCCACCCCTGCTCTAGACATATTTTTCTCCTAATAGGACACACATTGTACATACCACTAGAAACTAATCCATTCTATTTTCTTGGTAGTAGGGATTGATCTTAGATGCTCAAGAGATAACAAAATAGCCAGGTGAGTGTTTCCTAAAATATTGAGCTCTATGATTTATAACTTCTATGAACTAATAATAGGTGTTTATGTTAAAA
>NW_006307059.1:0-215 GCF_000327345.1 Myotis davidii | reverse complement strand
GGGTTGCAGGTACTTTGCCATATTCAGAGCTGTCATATTTGTAACTCAATACTCTCACATCTGTTAGGAAACCAAATTGAAATTTTGTCACTCAAGGTTGACCTGCCATTATCATCATAATACCACCTGGCACACTCAAGGGGACAGACAGGCGCATGATGGGGAAGGGTATCACCAGAAAGTCCAGAGCTACCTAGAAGGTACTTCTTAAAGGA
>NW_006307058.1:0-215 GCF_000327345.1 Myotis davidii | reverse complement strand
CTTCACTTAACCATGAGCTGATCAATGAATCAGCCTCTACAGTCTTTGTCAGGCACCATTAGGAAGAACATTCAAACTGGAGGCAGAGAGGAGTAAAAACTCAGAGAATCAAGGAAATAGATTTGAACTACTTGAAATTTGGATTTGTTCAAGAATCTGGTAGTGAGCTGGATCCACGTTTCTGTTGTGTGTTCTGAGAGTTTATCCAATGATGC
>NW_006307057.1:0-215 GCF_000327345.1 Myotis davidii | reverse complement strand
TATGACTTATTTATATTTGAGCAGTAAAAGAATTGTGGACATCTAAGTGTATCCTAAGTGATTGTCTTAATGTCCTTATTTTCAGCTTCTTCTGGTCTACAGTTATACTAGTAATGCAGATAGCCTTTTTTAAAAGATTTTTTTATTGGGGGGTGGGTGAAGATGTACAAAGGAGGGGAACACCTACAATAATGTCAACATTAAAAAATTTTAAT
>NW_006307056.1:0-215 GCF_000327345.1 Myotis davidii | reverse complement strand
AGGAAGATCAAGTATGATAATGGCCAAGAGTATTCTTTTTAAATTTGGCAACTGAGAGGCCACTAATGATATTTTCTAGAGTAGATTCAGTAGAATAGTGGGTGTGATTAAAGCCAGACTGCAATGACTAAAACTTATTTAAAGGCTAGGAAGCAGATTCCGTAAATACAGAAAGTTGTTTTTAAAATCATAAGTAAGCAAAAATTTTTACCAAG
>NW_006307055.1:0-215 GCF_000327345.1 Myotis davidii | reverse complement strand
ACCTAGAAAAGAGCTGCATGGAAAGTATAGTTCATACCCTTCACCCAGATCATACCCACATTTGCTTTATCTCTCTGTATTTTTTTCCTGAAACATTTGAGAATTGTTTGCAAAGATCATAGCCCCTTAACTCCTAAAGGCAAGCATATATTTCCTAAGGACAAGGACATTCTCTCTCCTCTCTCTCTCTTTATTTTTTGTTTGTTGTTGTTGTT
>NW_006307054.1:0-215 GCF_000327345.1 Myotis davidii | reverse complement strand
AACTCCAACTAGTTCGCTAGGATGGAACTGGCTGTGTGTGTTGGGAAAGAAATCTCAGTAACGAATAGAAAACTAATCCCATTTCAAAGTAAATGCCGTGATGCAACTGCAGGACGGCAGGCAGCCCAGACCGTGGGAAAAGCTGAACGCCTCGCGCCCTTGCTCCATGAAGTCGTTCCCTGGGCCCCGCTCCAGGTCAGGCAACGCACGGTGGT
>NW_006307053.1:0-215 GCF_000327345.1 Myotis davidii | reverse complement strand
TCTAACTATTGGTTTTATTACATTATATTCAGATCTTGTGTTTATTAATTGTCTTCCTTGATATTTATCATGTTTCCCTTTATTTAAAAATATCAGTAAGATAGAAGGAGTAATAATTAACTTTTGGGTCTTTTTTCTGTATATTGCTGTTACAATGTCTGGCATATATATTTTTGTTAATGTGAAGTGTTGAATTACACAATTTTTATAACATT
>NW_006307052.1:0-215 GCF_000327345.1 Myotis davidii | reverse complement strand
ATGTATAACAACATGTGTCCCCCATTAGAGTGTCACAGAGGGCAGTTTTACGGCCCTAAAAATCCGCTGTGCTCCTCCTATTCACCCCTGCTTCCTCTTATCCCCTGGAAACCATGGAATCTTACTGTCTCCATAGTTTTGCCTTTCTTACAATGTCGTATAGTTGAAATCATACAGTATGTAGCCTTTTCTAATTGTCTTCTTTCACTGAATAC
>NW_006307051.1:0-215 GCF_000327345.1 Myotis davidii | reverse complement strand
CTTAGGTATCAACCTTAGTGACTTAAAAATACACTCAGCATTTATATAGCAACTTCCTAAACTAAAAGTGGACCATGGGTGTCTAATCTGGATCCTTGAGTGAGCATAAGAAGGTTCACAAGCAACTTAAATTGTAAGCAAAATATCATGCACATGTATATATAACACAACTTTCTAGGGAGAGAATCCACAGCATTTACAAATACTTTTTTAAA
>NW_006307050.1:0-215 GCF_000327345.1 Myotis davidii | reverse complement strand
TTTTTTTTTTAAATCGACAATCGAGTAGGGTAACTTTATTACCCTTTCCAAGCTCAGGGAACTGCACCAGTTCACCATGCATATGCACCCATGATCATAACTCTTGAAGTATGAAAACAATACCAGAGGTGTACATTGTCATTTAAATCTATCAAATATTTCACTTTTCCCATTATGAACACTGCATGTGTGTTTGTGTGTATGTGTGTGTGTGT
>NW_006307049.1:0-215 GCF_000327345.1 Myotis davidii | reverse complement strand
TGCCATGGCAGGGGTCTGTGGTTGATGTATGGCAGGCCCTGGGGCCCTCCCGCCCTCGATCTCCAAGGCGGGGATGGAGGGTTGCAGACTGGCTTGCGCTCCGGCCCTCCCGCCGTCCAAACATCATCGCGAGGGAAGGGACAACATTTGAATTAGGTATTCTGACCTGATCCAAATCTTTCTCATCCATTTGAGAAACTGACTTCTGATTCCCT
>NW_006307048.1:0-215 GCF_000327345.1 Myotis davidii | reverse complement strand
GCTGCCAGAAGCAATGCTGCTGCTAGGCAGGCCAGCCAGCCTCTGGACAGGTGCTGCAGGTAAGACTTCCTCCTCCCTTCCTGCCTGTTCTTCTCTGACCAGCAACTCACAACCTTGACCTAACCTTATGACCAACCACAGGAATCTACCTTGCTGTAGTGTCTGTGATCATGCCCACGTTTAATAACCACCAACCAAAGTAATAATTGTATAGT
>NW_006307047.1:0-215 GCF_000327345.1 Myotis davidii | reverse complement strand
AGCCAAGGTTGAGAACCACTGCTCTACAGCTTTTAACTAAGTTATCTACACAGAGCCTCCAGCACTTGGTCAGTTGCAACTCAGGCTTTCCTACCTGGGTGCTGGTTCCATGGACATTTCAGCTGGTGAATCTCTGTGCTGAGAAGCTGTGATTCCCTGTAGTCACCTGTCTGTCACTCCAGTCTGGGGAGTAGCAGTGTTCCCTGTGTCCTCCC
>NW_006307046.1:0-215 GCF_000327345.1 Myotis davidii | reverse complement strand
GTCTTTCTCACCCAGACAGCGAAGAACAGCGTGGCCCTCACTCAGGGCCACAGAGGAGACACTGTTAGGCACCGACCAACCAAGGAAATTAAGATCCTAACACCCTTCTGGGCCCCTCGGCAACTCGTATGATTCTTTCTCAAGAGCGGATGTAGCCGTAGGAAGAAAGGGCCTTGGGATCGTGGTGGAGTCACCCCAAACCTTTCCAGCACTAA
>NW_006307045.1:0-215 GCF_000327345.1 Myotis davidii | reverse complement strand
AAAAAAAAAAAAAGCCCAGTGGTTTAAAGTTCCAGGCCAATAAAACACTGATATCTTTGGACTCCCAGGGCCCACGCAACACTGGTGAGGAGTTACTGACCCAGTGTTGTATGTGGAACATGGGACATGGTTTTGTAGTTCCTAAAGGTGACGGAGCCTGAGGGACTCCAGAGGTACATGGAGCGGAGAACTGTCCCTGTGGTTTTGCTAACACT
>NW_006307044.1:0-215 GCF_000327345.1 Myotis davidii | reverse complement strand
CTAAATGGTAGTTTTTTAAGTCCCCAAGGAAATTATAAAATTCCATAAAAATGGAACTAAAAGAGTTCAGTAACATTCCCAACACTGTCAACACCAAGGCTATCTTTTATTGTTCTTCCCACCTATGCAATTAAATCAATGTTATGGAACATTTTAAACATATTGATTCAACTTTATTTACTAGAATTAGCCACAAGCAAAAGTAAATACAGGTA
>NW_006307043.1:0-215 GCF_000327345.1 Myotis davidii | reverse complement strand
GGTATAGGATTTTAATCTATGACTAATTCACAGATCTCTTAACATTACATTGTGTTATCTTTCACACAGTGACAGTAGACAAATCTAAAGAGCTAAATAGAGGAGTCTGGAGTCAAGATAACCAAGAAAGGAGAATTTCAAGAATGAGGAAATGGTCAATAATATAAAATGTCTAACAATTTTATTAACCAAAGAACTTACATGCATATATGCAT
>NW_006307042.1:0-215 GCF_000327345.1 Myotis davidii | reverse complement strand
GAATAATGGCAGGAGGCTATGAGAAGTTTTGAAGCATTAATTGACATAGTAACGTTATTGCAGAGATCTACCCAAAAGTGATGGGTACATTTGAAAAGGAAGAAATTAGAAAAAAATTTCAGCACAAAAGTCTTTACTTGCCATATATTAGAGCCCCAGGTCCAGGGAAAGACCATGCCCAATGGTGGCACCAAGTAATAGCAAGAAAAATGAAA
>NW_006307041.1:0-215 GCF_000327345.1 Myotis davidii | reverse complement strand
AGGGATTTCCCAGCAGCTGTTGAGAGTTCTTTATCTCGGGACTCTCCCTGCTCTCCCGCCCAGGGCATCAGGGGCCTGACACACTCAGCGGGTGGAAGGAAACGGGTCTCTGTGGAGTCTGTGGGCTCCAAGTCTGACTGGGTGAGCCAACCTGGGGGCGCAGGAGGGGTCCTCTGTCACTGCGCTCTGGTCTGTTGAGCCATCCAGGACTCAGC
>NW_006307040.1:0-215 GCF_000327345.1 Myotis davidii | reverse complement strand
AGTTTTATATCCCACATATGAATGAAATCATTTTGAAATTAGCATGAAGACACTCATCGTTTACAAGGAATACACAATAAGATAAACAAAATATTTCTCATTTGAAACTATGGAGGGCAGAAAACAGTGGAATAACATTCAATAAATAGCAAAGAAAAACAAAACCTTTCAACCAGGTATTTGTAGCTGGAAAATGGTCCTTCAAAAATGAGTAA
>NW_006307039.1:0-215 GCF_000327345.1 Myotis davidii | reverse complement strand
AAAGTCAGACTGAAAAAGCCTACGACTGACCATCGGAGGAGTTCATGGTGACCTACACACCTGCGGGACACTGACTTAGGTCTCGCCGGGTTTCTGAAGGAGAAAAGGGAAAAGCCACCGAGGATGGATGTCGTGCGCCCCCCAGGGGGCTGAGTGTGGTTGAGGGGCTGGGTGAGGCCTGGGTAATCTGCTGTTTGCAGGTTTGTTCAGTGAGC
>NW_006307038.1:0-215 GCF_000327345.1 Myotis davidii | reverse complement strand
ATCTTGCAGTAGGAAGGCTAGGCTAGGACATGTAATGAGGGGTTGTAGGAATTGTAAATGTATCCTACACAGTAGGGAACTGTGAATAGCCCATAAGATATCACAGGCCTGATCCTGGGGAAGGATATATTTTCGCTGAAATGTTAACCATGGATAGCCCCAAGGGCTACTAGGGACTGAAGTTCATCTGGAGCAGGGGTCCTCAAACTATGGCC
>NW_006307037.1:0-215 GCF_000327345.1 Myotis davidii | reverse complement strand
CCCCTACTGGGGACCAGGAATCAAACTGGCAACCTTTGGTGCATAGGACAACACCCAACCAACCGAGCGACACTTATATTCCCATCCAACTACCTCTGTGGGGAAAATGTCGCTTCAAATGGTTCTTTGAAAGTACTGATGATGAGGCCTGCATTCGTTATGAAACTGTCCTATGCTAGTTCGCTAAATGAGTAGGCACTCCCCAAAACTGATCG
>NW_006307036.1:0-215 GCF_000327345.1 Myotis davidii | reverse complement strand
CCATGAGCCAAGAATAGTTTTTACATTTTACAACGGTAAAAAAAAAAAAAAAAACAACTCAAAAGAAAAATCTATTGTGGCATGGGGAAATTATTTCAAATTCAAGTTCCTGTGTCATGATTTATTGGACACTCACTCATTTACATGTTCCCTGTGGCAGCTTATGTACTACAACAGCTGAGTTGAGTAGTTTCAACAGGGACCACTTGGCCCAC
>NW_006307035.1:0-215 GCF_000327345.1 Myotis davidii | reverse complement strand
GTGGCTGCTTTGGGGTCAGGAAGGGGACTTAGAGGAACCCTACCCAGAGGAGGGATGCCAGCAGGCTGGAGCCCCAGACCTGGAGGCACACCCCCACCCTCACAGTGGCCCCGTGAGTGAGCCTCAGCCTGTTTGTTTGGGGATCCTTTTATTTGAGTGGTGCCCTCATGCCAACCCATTCATTGGCTGGGACTCTGAGGGCCTCTGCTTTTACT
>NW_006307034.1:0-215 GCF_000327345.1 Myotis davidii | reverse complement strand
TTTTTATTTTTGTTCAGAAGATGTTGGGATGTAAGTATTGAAAGATAAGTACAGTATGTATTTTTACAATAAACAATTTTCTTTAAGCATTTTACTGAGATAAATAATACTTTCAGTGATGTATGAATCTAGTAATACAATAGCTTCAAACTGTAGAATGTAGTCATGATATCTATTTAATGACAACATAACCAATATCAATATACTTTAGTCTA
>NW_006307033.1:0-215 GCF_000327345.1 Myotis davidii | reverse complement strand
TTTTTTTTTTAAATCAGACTGATATTTTTAAAGGAAAGTATGTGGCATTTTATAAACAACTTCAAAATCCTAATGTCATTCAATATATTTTCATTGTTCTTTAAAACTTTTTTTTCTTGTGATTAGGACTGTAAAAATCTCTCTTTGCAACTTTCAAATAATGCAATATGGATTATTATCTCCTAGAGTCCCAGTGCACGAAATTCATGCACTTG
>NW_006307032.1:0-215 GCF_000327345.1 Myotis davidii | reverse complement strand
CAACCCTGTCTCTGCTTAATTTGGCTCAAGTAGCGACAGGTGGCCGCATGCCCATTGTGTCCAGGGTCAGTTTCTCCCTGTGGGTCTTAAGAACAAGAAGAACTTGCACACAAATATCTGATGGCATTTGCAAACCAGATTACCTACCACCTTCCAGATGAAGTGATAAACTTTCTTGCTGAATTCAACACCCGTTCCCATCTTCGCCATCCCTT
>NW_006307031.1:0-215 GCF_000327345.1 Myotis davidii | reverse complement strand
CCCCTGAGCTCAGAGTTCCTGGAAAGGGAGCCAGGCTGTGGCCTGTGGGGTCAGGAAGGCCGGCTCCGCCCCGCCCCCGTCCCCCGGGTTGTGGGGAGCGCTGACCTCGGGGCAGTTCCCTGCGTCCGGGAGGAATGGCCTCGCCGGGCCTGCGCCCTGGGTGGACTGCGGGCTGGGCCTGTCCTGAACCTGCCCAGTGGGGCTGCCCCGGCTCC
>NW_006307030.1:0-215 GCF_000327345.1 Myotis davidii | reverse complement strand
AGAGGTTAGAAGAGTAAATAACCGAGTGGGGAGTGCACTGGGCCAGCAGGAGGAATTTAACCGAACCCGCTGGGCACACAGGAACCGGGCTCTTGAGCAAGAGTTTATGCAAACATTGACGCCGCCGCGGTGTGCGCCGACCACTGAGGGGCTGAGAAGGGGCTGGAGAACCCTGCAGAAGCCTACGGCCATGGCCCAGGGCGTCACAGGGAAGA
>NW_006307029.1:0-215 GCF_000327345.1 Myotis davidii | reverse complement strand
AGAGGGAGTGTCCTCAGGTTTCAATCCTTCCTCGCCAGGGCTGCCACCTAAAATTATCCTTATTTACTGAGGTCTTGGCAGGCGTGCTGTAATCTCTGTGTTCATCCATGAGATTCTAAGCGTCATGCATTCAAGGACCTTTTTCAGCACAAAGCCCATAGGAGGTTTTCAGTGCAGTCTTATTTAATACTGAATGAATGAATGAATGATGCATT
>NW_006307028.1:0-215 GCF_000327345.1 Myotis davidii | reverse complement strand
AAAAAATTGGATCTTATCGCCATTGATACTCAATATGCATTCACCTAAAATGCAACACAACACACGCTCTTTTAGTCCTTGATCTTAGAAATCATCTGTATGATGTGCTAAAATAAAGGATTGAAGGTATATCAACTGTTCTACATCAGAGGTGAATATATTTTGAGATAAACTGTGCTTGGCAATTTATTTATTTATTTATTTACTTACTTACT
>NW_006307027.1:0-215 GCF_000327345.1 Myotis davidii | reverse complement strand
TTTCCTCTCTGTAAAATATAGTAAAATACACTAGTGACATCTTTATTTGAAAGCTTTGAACACATATTAAAAATTCATATGGAACTTTGAAAAAAAAAAGACTATGCTCTTTTGAATATGGTGATTACAGAATAATACTTGTGCAGCATTCAGAAAGTAAAATCCCCTCTACGTTCCTTTTAAAATATTTTCACTTGAATTTAAACTTCACTTAG
>NW_006307026.1:0-215 GCF_000327345.1 Myotis davidii | reverse complement strand
ATCATTTTAAATTAAATTAAACTACAACTGCCTTCATGACTGCTTCAGTTGAGAATAATTTGAGTTATCATTTTTTAAGACTGCATTTGTAGAGTAAGGTTCTAATGACTATGGTAGTCCTATAATTTGGCAGTACAAAATTAACTTGAATACTAATTATTAGAATACATAGTGGTAGGTAAAGCTATTTTCACTGGCAACAGTATAATTTTGCT
>NW_006307025.1:0-215 GCF_000327345.1 Myotis davidii | reverse complement strand
GCTTCCCATCACGTCGCCTTCTCCCGGGTGGCTCTGCGTGTCCTCTCCAAGGAGCGCGATGGCCTCCCTGTCCCCGTCTGCTGTCACGCGTGTTAGCACGTGTGTGAGGGATGGCCGCGATGACCGCGGGAAGCAGCAGCCGGGGTTCTGCGCCTGCCCCACACGCCGTGGGAACCACGCTGTCCCCGAAGGTTCTCCGTGCTCCTGTACGTTGG
>NW_006307024.1:0-215 GCF_000327345.1 Myotis davidii | reverse complement strand
AACTCGAGACCATCATGCAATAGAAAATAAATAACATACTCCTATGAAAATTAATTGTATAACTAAGCAATTATTCCATTAATTATATCATCACATGACTGGCACTGTGCTAGGCACTGTGTGAGGATGTGAGGGAATAGAACAGAAAGGGTATCTGTCCTCGTGGAAAGTTAAGTTCTAGCGGAGTAGGCAAACAATGCAGAGAGGCCAGTAAG
>NW_006307023.1:0-215 GCF_000327345.1 Myotis davidii | reverse complement strand
AGTTCTGTGCAGCTGAGTCCTGAGAACCCAAGTTCAACACCCAGCATTTTCCAAGAGAGGCCTGGAGGGTACCTCCTTTTAAGGGCTCGTGTGATTACCCTGGGCCCACCCAGATAACCCAGGGTAATCTCCCTCTTTAGGGTCAACCAATCAGTCACTCTCATGACTCCTGCAGATTCCCCTTCGTCCTATAAGGTAACACATTCACGGGTGGG
>NW_006307022.1:0-215 GCF_000327345.1 Myotis davidii | reverse complement strand
CCACCCAACACATGCAGTCCAGGATGCTCAAAAGAAAAATGGACCTACGGGATACCCCAAACTCTATAGCCTACTCTACAAACCTATAAATTATCAAACATCCATACTATGACCTTGAAAAGACACCACAACACTTTAAATGACTTTTGGCTCCTTGGGGATGGGATCAGCTCTTAAACACTAAGGGGATGCCTTCCGACTGCCTTCACAGACTA
>NW_006307021.1:0-215 GCF_000327345.1 Myotis davidii | reverse complement strand
CCTGTGTTGAGCGTCTACCCCCTGGTGGTCAGTTCGTGTCATACCTACTGGCCGACTGGCTGGTCAGCTGACCAGCAGGTCACTTAACGTTTTATATATATATATTATATATATATTTTATACAAACAACTGTAAACCCACTTTTTTACCTACCCTGTATTTATTTTTAATATATACTTTTACTGATTTCAGAGGAAGGGAGAGAGAGAGAGAGA
>NW_006307020.1:0-215 GCF_000327345.1 Myotis davidii | reverse complement strand
AAATTCTTGTTGCAAGTGAAAGATATAATCATGAGGGAATGTAAGAAAGAGAAAAGGGATAAAGAGGAGGCTGAGGACCCTGGGGTGTTTCATAGAGCCCAGGGGCCGGAGGCAGCAGGGTGCAAAGTGGGTAGATCCAGGGACGGGAGAATTGCCAGGGCTGAGTCTCTCATTCTTTCTTTCTGTACATACATGCATTCATTTTCTTTTTTTTT
>NW_006307019.1:0-215 GCF_000327345.1 Myotis davidii | reverse complement strand
GGTCTCTTCTTTTTCCATGTTATTCTCCCACCCTGCCTCTGCCACAGGATTTGCCCCGGCTTGGGGATGCCCTCTGGCTGCTGAGGGTCCCTGGGACCGTGCTTACTTCACTATTCATCCTGATGGTCACTGAGGGCCCACAGGTCAGGATGCGCTGTCCAGTTCCCCAGCAAGAAGTGCCCGGTGTGTGACGGGCACCAGCCTGGGATGTGCTG
>NW_006307018.1:0-215 GCF_000327345.1 Myotis davidii | reverse complement strand
CTTGTGCTGCATTAAATACATCTCAGCTAGAGATACAAGTATACCGCTTGCTCGTGACGCTGTGCACGGCTGTATTGATTCGTGCCAGCGCACCAGCCCCGCATGTGACTATGGGAAGGTCTCGGTCTGTGTGCAGCCTCGTGATGTGACAACCAGGATCCTCCCTTCCCAGGTCCCCAGCTCCAAAGGTGTGTGGCAGCTGGTTTATACCGGCT
>NW_006307017.1:0-215 GCF_000327345.1 Myotis davidii | reverse complement strand
GAAAAATGAGTGTCCCAAGAGACCAGGAGCAAGCGGGGCAACCCCTCTCCTGGTGGAGGAGGTGGACTGAGGACGTCAGGGCTCCCGAGCCCCCCCAGAACCCTGGGTAACGCTTAACATGGGGGGAAAATTAGTGGACTTCTTGGTTGATATTGGAGCAACTCACTCTGTGCTCCTCACCTCAGAAGGGCCCCTGTCAGCCCTTAGGACCACCA
>NW_006307016.1:0-215 GCF_000327345.1 Myotis davidii | reverse complement strand
GTATAGTTAATATCCCAATAATAATATCAATATTATGTCACTGGATATAATTGTACAAGAATTCCATTTTATATCCCACATATGAAAGAAATCGTGGTTCTTAACTTTTTCTGTCTGACATAGTTCACTTAGCATGATATTCCCAAGGCCCATCTATACTTTTGCAAATGGCAGTATTTCATCTTGTCTCATGTATCATAGAAATGTACACTTGA
>NW_006307015.1:0-215 GCF_000327345.1 Myotis davidii | reverse complement strand
AAAAAAAGAAATTATGCTACATCTATGGCTGCTTTAGATATAGTGTTGAATGAGAGAAGAATGGATTAGAACCATGTTATATATGTAAAAATAAAAGAACATGCATATATATTCCTTTGTAATGTATCTATTCCCTTAGCTCAGTATTTTTCTTCAAGAAAATCTGGTAGAATACACCAGGAGTTGGCAAAGGTTTCCTGTGAAGGGCAGGGGAG
>NW_006307014.1:0-215 GCF_000327345.1 Myotis davidii | reverse complement strand
TTGCCCCAAGCAAAGTCTCTTTTGGTCCCCATTCCTTGTCCGCACCCCCTCCTTGCCCGCCTCCATTCACCTTTCCCTCTGGCAATCACTGCACAGTTGTGTGTCTATGGGTTATGTGTATATGTTTTTTGGTAATCTCTTCACCTTCTTTCATCCAGTGGTATTCCCCCACACCCCTCCCCTCTGACAGCAATAAATAGTATCTTTTAAAAAAA
>NW_006307013.1:0-215 GCF_000327345.1 Myotis davidii | reverse complement strand
TGTATTAGGCTGCTTCCTGGCTGCAGTATTCCATCCCGCAGCTGTTCTTGGATATTATATTCAACTGCATGGTGCTTGATTGAGGGAGAAGAAAGGTGAGCTTCACATGATGATGCAAGGGGAAACTTTTCATGTTCTGTGTATTTTTAAAGAAAGGAGCGAAGGGATTCAAGAGAAGCCTCTTCAAAAACAGATGCTTCCCTGTTCCCTTTTGT
>NW_006307012.1:0-215 GCF_000327345.1 Myotis davidii | reverse complement strand
TCTGTTCAGATGAAACTTGCTATTATTTGAGGAATATGTATTTAGGTGAATCATTATTGGTTTTCACCAGGCCTAAGAAAATGCACTA
This sequence comes from Myotis davidii, assembly GCF_000327345.1. Lineage (NCBI taxonomy): Eukaryota > Metazoa > Chordata > Mammalia > Chiroptera > Vespertilionidae > Myotis > Myotis davidii. The sequence goes on along the minus strand of NW_006307012.1, from coordinate 127 downwards.
TATTCTGTTGCCTTTCTGATAAGGAGAGGCACCATCTAGTTTTGTTATGATAAAAGGATTGAGAATCTCCTTTACTAGAGCCACTAGGAAAGATAGGGGACATGCAAACTGACCTGCTGTTAAGTGT
>NW_006307011.1:0-215 GCF_000327345.1 Myotis davidii | reverse complement strand
TATATATATATATGTACATATACACATGCAACCACAAATCCACGCTGCATATGAAGACATCTCTACACACGTATGCACTCTAGAAAACCAGTGCTACACACGGATGGACACGTGAAGAGATATGTGGGTTTGCAACAGTGTGGGTCGCAAGGCAAGGAGCCACGGCTTCATGAGGAAGAATGAGATGATGTACACTGAACATGGAAGAAGACAAG
>NW_006307010.1:0-215 GCF_000327345.1 Myotis davidii | reverse complement strand
ATTCCGGTCAAGGGCATGTACCTTGGTGCAGGCTCCATGCGATTCCCGTGCTGGAGGCAACAAATAGCTGCCTCTCTTACCTGGATGTTTCTCTCCCCCTGTCTACCCTCCCCCTTCACTCTCCTTAAAAGTCACTGGAAAAATACCCTGGGTAAGGAAAACAAACAAAAAAGCCATCTTCCCTCCCCACACGCACAGTGGACCCCTCCCCCACA
>NW_006307009.1:0-215 GCF_000327345.1 Myotis davidii | reverse complement strand
TAACTGCTTTGTTGTTAAAATTCTCATTGCTGGCATGTTATATAGTGAAATTATTCAGCAATATATCTTATCTGCTCTTCCCTCTTTTTTGATTATAGTTTTGCTGAAAAATAAGGCTAAGTTGGCCCTCTATTAGAGCTAAATTTCTTTTTTCCTGACTCCTGTTTCAAATTTAATATTCTCTATATAATTTGATATATTTAAAAGATAGAACA
>NW_006307008.1:0-215 GCF_000327345.1 Myotis davidii | reverse complement strand
ATGCCTTCCTCCAATGAGTTGTCTTTGCCCTTGTTAAGAGCAATTGGCCATATTTGTGTATACTCATTTCTGGTTCTCTATTTAAATCCATTGATCTATTTGCAATAGATCTTCACCAATGGCATGCTGTCTTGATGGTGATAGCCTTATATTAAGTCTCAAAATCATGCAGTGTGAGTTCTCCAACTTTCTTTTTCTTCAAAATTGTTTTCGCT
>NW_006307007.1:0-215 GCF_000327345.1 Myotis davidii | reverse complement strand
ACTGGGATAAAGCAATAGCAAACCAAACCTCAGTCACTTTCTTGAGACCAGTTGGCTCTGAACTCATTCAGAAGTACCTAGGCGATGGGCCCCCAACTCGTTCGGGAATTGTTTCGAGTTGCTGAAGAGATGCACCATCCATCATGTTTATTGACGAAATCGATGCCGTTGGGACAAAAAGGTATGACTCAAACTCCGGAGGTGAGAGAGAAATT
>NW_006307006.1:0-215 GCF_000327345.1 Myotis davidii | reverse complement strand
ACCATACAACCCATTTTTAGATGCTTGACTGGCACAACAAGAATCGTAAACACGTGTCAGACTCTTAAACAAGTTTATTGTGGAGCTTTTTCCGGCCAGTATATGCAGATTTGGACTGCCGCTATAGTGAACTTCCAACTTCTTTATCTACCAAAGCGAATTCTTTCACTGTGTAGTTTCGAAGTTAGACATCCCGTGGTTGGCATCATGCTGGA
>NW_006307005.1:0-215 GCF_000327345.1 Myotis davidii | reverse complement strand
AAATAAAGAGAAACTAAGAAAAAGAACATCTTTGAGAATAAACACTGACAGTGTTCTGATTCATAGATTTCATCAGGCTTGGAGTCCTTGAGGTACAAGTGATGGAGTCCACTCAAAACATAATCCAGGAGTCTCTTGCACAGTCCAGGCAGGCCCTTTTGATACAGTGTCTTCTTGAATACTCCTAATAACAGGAAGATCACTATTTCACAAGG
>NW_006307004.1:0-215 GCF_000327345.1 Myotis davidii | reverse complement strand
AGCACCAGGTGCCCTTGGCAGCCACAGAAAAGGGGAAGGGCGTCCGCTCTGACGATGCTGGAATGTCCCTCTCAACGCTTCAATTTACAGAGCAGCATCCTGTTTTACATCCGTATATATGTCCACTGACTTGGATATTGGGATTCTGCTTCAGATAGTTGCAGAGTTCTTTGTTTGTTTCCCTCATCTTCTGGCTTATTTCCTGTATTTCTTCA
>NW_006307003.1:0-215 GCF_000327345.1 Myotis davidii | reverse complement strand
TCTGTGGTGATGGTGATGTCCTGTGTCTTCATAGGGGTTTGGATTGCACAGCTGCGTGCCTTTGAATACGGTGCTTAAGATTTGTGCAAAGTACTACATGTAATTTTACTTGTAAACAGATACGGACTCTAGGGAATGATAACCTTGGTGAAGTATTTTTTGTAAATATATTTTTATGGATTACAGAGAGGAAAGAGAGGGAGAGAGAGATAGAA
>NW_006307002.1:0-215 GCF_000327345.1 Myotis davidii | reverse complement strand
GGCTGATCTCCTAATTTCTTAAGCTTTCACTCTTATTTCTCCTTTAAACCATCTCTTTGTTTCTCTCCATATATATATATTTCCAAAGAAAGTTCCTTGACTTCATCTTCCAACTCTTAATATTTTTTTTTAACTTTTGCTATCAGAGTTTTTACTTCCAATGATTCTTCCTTCTTTTTTTCTTTTTTTCTTTTTTTAATCCTCACTCAAGGATA
>NW_006307001.1:0-215 GCF_000327345.1 Myotis davidii | reverse complement strand
TTCAGAGAACAAGTGGTTAAAGAAACTGTTGAGAAACTTGAACAGAAATTACATGAGAAGCTTGTCCTCCAGAACCCATCCTTGGGCTCCTGTCCCTCAGAAGTCTCAATGCCTATTTCAGAGGAAACACTGTTTTTGCCAGAAAACCAGTTCAATTGGCATATTTCTTGTAGCAGCTGTCAACGGAGGATCTTTGGTGTGCGCTACCAGTGCAG
>NW_006307000.1:0-215 GCF_000327345.1 Myotis davidii | reverse complement strand
CTGCCCTGCAGTTTCTGTTGAGAAATCAGCTGGCAGCCGTGTGGGTGCTCCCTTGTAACTAACTGCCTTTCTCTCTGGTTTTAAGGTTCTTTGATCCAGGCCACAGTGTTCCAGCTGCTGTGTGGGTATTAGTGTGTATATTAGATCTAGAGTCTAATTAGTCCTCAGACCCCCGGAAGCAAAAAGATCTCCTGTGGGTGTGCCGCTTGTGGAGC
>NW_006306999.1:0-215 GCF_000327345.1 Myotis davidii | reverse complement strand
GGGCAGTGCTCCCCTGCATCCAGCTGTCCCCAAACCCAACTGCACCCCCTCCTTTCCCACGATTTGGTTATTCAATGCTCTATTTCGTGACCCAGAAAATTCCCCTGTTGCCTAAGTGAGCTTGAGTCACTTGCAGCGGAATCTTGACTAATACCCAGCCAACCCCCTCCCCCATTTCCTCGGATACACCCCTCGGCCTCTGCACCTTCCCCAGG
>NW_006306998.1:0-215 GCF_000327345.1 Myotis davidii | reverse complement strand
GGGGCCTCGCTGGCACCTGCCTTGGAAGTGACCAGTGGGGTGAATGGGAGGCAGTGCCAGCCTGCTTGCCAGCCAGTCACATCCCTGTTGCCACCACCAGTCACCTCCCTCTATGGGGCGACCGGCGGGGCAATCAGGGGGACCCTACTGACACCTACCTGCCTTGGGTGGCCTGGGGCCTACGGGCTAGGGGCAGCTCCTATGTTGAGCATCTG
>NW_006306997.1:0-215 GCF_000327345.1 Myotis davidii | reverse complement strand
AATAAAATGAGAGAAAACTACTAATATATGAATCTTGAGGAACTGTCATGTTTAAAGTTTAGAATGTTCAAATTTAATTTATTATATGATGTATATGTATTTATAACACAATGTGTATGTATGTATTTTAAATTTATAACCTATTTGTGTGGGGGGGATGTTTTGTCATGTCATTTTAAAATTGCTAAGCTAAACTTTTATTTCTTAACAAAAAA
>NW_006306996.1:0-215 GCF_000327345.1 Myotis davidii | reverse complement strand
ATCACTTTGTAAGTTATATAAATGTCTAACCACGGTACTGTGCTTCACACCTGAAACTAATACAATATTGAATGCCAACCATAATTGTAACACATTTTTAAAAAGAAAAAGAAAATGTGACAGTGGGCCAGTTTGTGGAAGTTTCAAACACATATTAGAGAAATATGATTGTGTCTTCAGGAAGCACTCATCTTTCAGGGTAGTATTTGAGCAAG
>NW_006306995.1:0-215 GCF_000327345.1 Myotis davidii | reverse complement strand
GGTCTTGGAACATATCCCCCACAGATAAGGGGGACTACCATACTTGCAATTGGTATCTGAAGTACAGTGAGGCTGTTTTTGTGGGACTGGGCCCTTAATCTATGGAATCCAATGCTACCTCTGGGCGGATGGTGTCAGAATTGAGCTGAATTGAAGAACACCCAGCTGGTGTTGAAGAATTGTTGGTGGTGTGGGACACACACACACACACACAC
>NW_006306994.1:0-215 GCF_000327345.1 Myotis davidii | reverse complement strand
CGTGAAATCATGCAATGTGTGTATAACCAATGGACATGGACAATAGTGTGAAGGCCTGGGGTGGGTCAGGGGCTGGGAGGAGGGGGGCCTAGGAGGGTAAAATTAGGGGACGTCTGTAATACTGTCAACAATAACAAGTAAATCCTTGAGCTGCCACTCTTCCCTTGTTTTTGTTTTTGTTTAATATATTTTTATTGATTTCAAAGAGAGAAAGG
>NW_006306993.1:0-215 GCF_000327345.1 Myotis davidii | reverse complement strand
GAGAGCTCTGTGCAGAGGGAGAAGTGAGCAAAGCACTGGAATATGGAAAGTTCAGAGCAGACAGATGTGTGGGGCTGGGGTTTGAAGGACAAATGGGTGGTATAGGTGAGGCTGGTACATTCAAGGAGGTAGGCAGGAGTCAGCTCTGAGTTTCCGTGGATCTTCACCTCCTCATTCTTTAAAAAAAATATATATATATTTTTATTAATTTCAGA
>NW_006306992.1:0-215 GCF_000327345.1 Myotis davidii | reverse complement strand
CAATGAATGCATCAATAAGTAGAACAACAAATCGCTTCATCTCTTCTCTTCTCTTTTTAAGTTAAATGGGCTTGAGCTCAGAAAACCTGCACTCTGCTCCTTACTTCCTAGCTGTGTGACCTAGGGCCAGTCACCGTCCCTCTCCCAGCCTGTTTCCTCAAAATGGCAATATTCCAATTAAAGATGATTGGAATTAAAGGATACATTGGGTGAAT
>NW_006306991.1:0-215 GCF_000327345.1 Myotis davidii | reverse complement strand
GAAGGTAGAGTGTCAACTGGTTTGATCTAAGCTGGAAACGTGCATGTCAGGAAACTCAGAGTTTCCCCCTTTCCAAACATGTCTGTGAATGACTGCAAATGCATCAGGGGCATTGATTTTGGGTTATAAATGAATTTCAACCAGTAGACAAATTCACAAATATGCAATCAGCAAATCATGACGATTGATTGTACAGTTTCCCAAAGGTAAAACCA
>NW_006306990.1:0-215 GCF_000327345.1 Myotis davidii | reverse complement strand
TCATTGATGGCCCACTGATAGTATATTATTTACTAAAGACCATAGTTTTTAACCTAATGCCCCTGTTCTGTTCCAAGAACCCATCTAGGGTAGACGTATTTGTCATGTCTCCTTAGGTTCCTCTTGGCTACGAAAGTTTCTCAGGCTTTCCTTGTTTCTTAAGACCTTGAGAGTTTTGAAGAGTACTTGTCAGGTATTTTCTAGAATGCCTCTCT
>NW_006306989.1:0-215 GCF_000327345.1 Myotis davidii | reverse complement strand
ATCCTCAGGTGAGGATTAACAACACCAAAAATATCCTACTTCCAAGTATGAGTATGCATTCCCATCCCTTCAGACTGTCCCAAGATTTTTCTATGCTGAGGTTTTACTTACAAGAGCTTATTTGCTGTGGGGCTAAATCCAAGTGTGAAAAGCACTACTGCCACTCCCATGGGATTTGCTAAGACAATTCTGAGCCAAAGATGAAGCTTGATTCT
>NW_006306988.1:0-215 GCF_000327345.1 Myotis davidii | reverse complement strand
GTCATGCTGGCAAAATTACCTGCCAATGCATGGCAAAGTCTTTCAGGTGTGTCCCCAGAAATACTGAAAGCACAGTGAATGTTACCATCACAGGTGACACTGGCCTTAGGGTGTTAATTCCCAGTACTTGCCTTTTTCACTGACCCATGCAATCACTATATCCTCTCAATATTCTTTAACTGAATTTCATCAATAAATTCTCTTGCTATGAACAG
>NW_006306987.1:0-215 GCF_000327345.1 Myotis davidii | reverse complement strand
AATTTATGTTGATGAATAGAGTATTCTCTCCGAATAACAAGATTGTAGTGTCCAGATGGATGCAGGTGAATTAATGCTTTCGAAGCACTACCTTCATTTACACAATAAGTGAAGCTGAGGTAGAACTACAATAGTTTGGTATCCTTATTATACTATTTGTTGAGGAACATTGCTGCAACGGGAAAACAAAAATATCTTCAACTTTTCAAGTACCT
>NW_006306986.1:0-215 GCF_000327345.1 Myotis davidii | reverse complement strand
CAGGGGAACTCACACGGGGTGGGGAAGCCTGCCGCTCCCCCTCCCTCCGGCCCATTCTGGTCAGGGGGATCCTGTGTTGTGGGGCGTCCTGGGGGCTGGGGGATGTTCGGCCGCATCAATAAAATGATCTAGTTTGTTTTAAAAAAGACATTAAAAACATTTCAAACACAAGGTCTGGTCTGATCACTTGATGCGTTTTGAAAAAGAATCCTTTC
>NW_006306985.1:0-215 GCF_000327345.1 Myotis davidii | reverse complement strand
GCAACAAGGGGACCACCATGCATAAAGAATGTACCTGCAATCATAGAACTTACTAAAGTTGATCTTCCTTTCATGATCACAGTTCTAACTGATGTCAGTGACAGGAAGAAAGCAGCTCCCCTCCAAAATAGTTGTTTTGGTCAACATTATAAACAACTGCTCCAGTTACTGTTGAGTTTTATTAATCTATATGTAAACTTCAAATGAGCACATTT
>NW_006306984.1:0-215 GCF_000327345.1 Myotis davidii | reverse complement strand
GGAAACTACTAATTATGCACCAATTAGACCGCCCTCATGCTAATGGGGAGTAGGTGTGTGCTTCATTGTCCTAACGGTTCCCTCCTTCCCTGGTTCCCTTGCATATCCCTGGTTGCTACTGGGCGTGTGCCTAGCCAGAGGCAGGGATTCTCCCGGCACAGGTCCATTTCCTCGGCAAGAGCAGGCCTCCTCGTCCCTGGCGGGGTGGGGGGGGG
>NW_006306983.1:0-215 GCF_000327345.1 Myotis davidii | reverse complement strand
ACTTAGCAAAAAAACCTTTGAGTAAAATTGAGAAGGAATTTACTCAAATGACCATATTTTCAAAGATCAACAAACAAAAAGAATATCCAGGCTTGCTAGTAATTTAGCATTTAAAATATGAACAAGTATAATTTTTAATGACAAAGCTGAGCCAAGATAGATTAATTCTGAGAAATATCCTTTCAACCTGAATAAGCCAATATTTTATACACACA
>NW_006306982.1:0-215 GCF_000327345.1 Myotis davidii | reverse complement strand
GCCCCCATTCCCCTGCTGTCCACTCTCTGTCTTTGGGGCTTGGGGGCTTTGCTGCTGCCACCGTGCGAACAAAGCCGCCACGCCCCGCTGTCCGCTCTCTGTCTGCGGGGCCTGGGGACTTTGCTGCTGCCACTGTGCGAACAAAGCCGCCACGCCCCGCTGTCTGCTCTCTGTCTGCGGGGCCTGGGGACTTCGCCGCCACCACGGCAGCAAAG
>NW_006306981.1:0-215 GCF_000327345.1 Myotis davidii | reverse complement strand
AGTGCTATAGAGATAATATATGTACAGTTGATTTAGAGAAGTGGAGTAAAAAACATAGTAATGCATATTCGTAAAGATGCATATATTTGGATGTATATCTACAGTAACGTATACCCTAAGCACTCTATAGATGTTCATAAATATATATTCAGCTTGCTCCTCAAGAATAACACAAAACTCTGTGTGTGCATAGACAGTTCCTTAAACAAGCTTTA
>NW_006306980.1:0-215 GCF_000327345.1 Myotis davidii | reverse complement strand
ACTTGGCAGGAAGGCATTTGGAAATAAATGGGCAACAATTCACATAGGGGACATACCATCATCAGTGTCTGACAGAGAGTAGACGAGTTCTGGTCATGCTTAGTTAAAGAGTTGAACTCAAGAAAATGGGAGGGGGGGGTAATTCCCTATGCTTTAAAAATCATAGGTCAGACATTGATTTAGCTCTAGCAAGAGAGGTATATCAGAGCAGGCTC
>NW_006306979.1:0-215 GCF_000327345.1 Myotis davidii | reverse complement strand
AGTGGTCCTAAGATCAACTTAAAGGTCCTTCCTTGCCTCTTGTCCCTCAGTTTTGTCTTCCTTTCAAATACAAATTAGAAGGGGATGAATGGAGACAGACCTTCTCTTTCATTGGCATTGACCTGGCACTAGGATATTTGTAGGCAGTGAATGGAAATGTGTCCCACCTGAGTGTGCATTTTTCTTTAGTAGGTCATTGATTTTTCTCTCTACCT
>NW_006306978.1:0-215 GCF_000327345.1 Myotis davidii | reverse complement strand
GGTAGAGGGTTCTGTGGAGGGCTTGCCTGTAGGATGGCAATTTTACAGCTTTAAGAAATCCGTCTTAGCCTATTCTTTGCTTACTGGTGTGTACTCGCTGTGCACCTACTATGTGCCTACAGGCGCCAAGCTCTTTAGAGATGTTAGCCCACTTGATCACCATAACAAACTTTGAGGAAGGCAACTATCACTCTCATTTGACATGAAATAAAAAA
>NW_006306977.1:0-215 GCF_000327345.1 Myotis davidii | reverse complement strand
TTACTGTAAAGTTTAGTGGGCGTATCATGACTTAGAAAACCTCATATAGATTTAAAAAGGAAAGGTCTATTGGTGTATTTGTTTCTATTGCTGTAAAGCAAATTGCCATAAATTCAGTGGTTTAAAACAGAGCCCATTGATTTGAAAACATTGTTCTGTAGCTAAGAAGCCCCAGGAATGCTTTAACTACATTCCCTGCTCCAAGGTCTCACAAG
>NW_006306976.1:0-215 GCF_000327345.1 Myotis davidii | reverse complement strand
TCTCTCTCTCTCTCTCTCTCCCCCCCGCCCCTTGCCTTTTCCCCTTTCCTTCGCTCTTTGCCTTTTCCCCCTAAGTTCCAAAGACCCTTCTTTTGCCTCTGCAACTCACTTCCTGGGCCCACGCAGACAATTATTTCTCCTCTTTTGGGAGCCCACACAGTGGACACTCATTAAACATTTACTTTTTGTGGTTGAATCAGTGACTTTCCCAGCTG
>NW_006306975.1:0-215 GCF_000327345.1 Myotis davidii | reverse complement strand
TTGCTCCAGCCACACCTCACAGCTCACATCTCCCCATGCATGCGCGGGTGTTCATGCCTCCAAGCCTTGGCCTGAGCCATTTGCTCAGCCTGGAATGCTGTTCCCTGCTTCCCTCCTATAGATGCCTCAGGACTGGCTGAAACGTCTCCTGCTCCAGAAGGGGCTTCCCAAGGCTTCTAACAGGAGCTAACTGCTCCCTCAATTGCACCAGCCCC
>NW_006306974.1:0-215 GCF_000327345.1 Myotis davidii | reverse complement strand
GAATTTCATGCATCAGGCCTCTAGTGTAAAATATTTTGCTTACCTTTGCTTCAGTCATCAGTTCAAATAGAGACTGTAGCCAGGACATCAAGAGAAGGCTGAGACTCAGATGGGCAGCCACCGAAGAATTGAGAAAGATCACCAGAGCAAAGGTGTGTTATTACAGAACAAGCTAAGATCACCCACGCCATTGTATTCCTGATTACTATGTATGG
>NW_006306973.1:0-215 GCF_000327345.1 Myotis davidii | reverse complement strand
TTCCTACTACAAAAACATCTCTCTACCTGTCCTGTTCCGTTTTGTTTGCTTTGTTTTCGGCTATTTGGACTCTGCCAGCATGGCCTTTCCTGTGGCTGCGGTCAGAGCACGGATTCAGAGGACTCGTTGTGAGTGTGGAGGTTCTGGAAGTCCGTACTCCCTGCCCAGCTGCCCTCTTCAGAGCCCTTGTTTGAAATGCATCTCCATCGCGAGGA
>NW_006306972.1:0-215 GCF_000327345.1 Myotis davidii | reverse complement strand
GGAGGACCTTCATACCCCAAGTACTAGGAAGGAAGATAGTGGAGCAAACCCACAAGAGTACTCATCTTGGGGTTACCAAACTTGCAGAGCTGCTCAGACGTGAGTATTTCATCCCTGGAGTATACAGAATTACCAAGGACATAGCCAGCAGATGCCAGACTTGCGCCAGGGTAAACCCCCAACCATTGCCTGTCATGGAACCAGAAATCCGCTTC
>NW_006306971.1:0-215 GCF_000327345.1 Myotis davidii | reverse complement strand
CCTCATTTGACACGCACAGAGGCAGAAGCGAGCGGCCTTATTAAGACGCTTAACTACTGATTTATCTGTGCTCTGCCTTCTCCGAGAAAGGTTTAAGTTGGAAAAATCCAGCATTTGAACTCTGGCAAAAAACATAACAGAGGAAGTTTTGTCCTGGGGGCTTTCAGAAGCCTTGGCTGAATACGTAAGGAACTATAGATAATAATAGCGAGGGC
>NW_006306970.1:0-215 GCF_000327345.1 Myotis davidii | reverse complement strand
GTTATGTCCTAACATGAACTTTCAAATTCATTCCATATCTTGGTTGGAATTTCACACATCTCTCATGTGTCCCATATTGTCTCTGCTGTCTGAAGTGTCCTTACTTGCCTCATGACAATGGTGAATTTCCACCAGTCTTCCAACACCCATTTCCTCCTTTAAGAATGCTTCCTCTCAGCCTGGTCTGCATGGCTCAGTGGTTGAGCATTGACTGA
>NW_006306969.1:0-215 GCF_000327345.1 Myotis davidii | reverse complement strand
GTATACTAAGTGAAATCAGCCAGAAGTGATTCCACTTAGTGAGGTACCTCGAACAGTCAAATTCATAGACAGAATATTAAATAGTGCTTATCAGGGCTGGGGAGAGGGTGAATAGAGGGTTATTGTTTAATGGGTGTAATGTTTTCGTTTGAGATGATGAAAAAGTTTTGGAGACACAGTAGTAATGGTTGCACAACAATGTGAATGTACTTAAT
>NW_006306968.1:0-215 GCF_000327345.1 Myotis davidii | reverse complement strand
GGGGAAGGGACCATGAATTTGTGTGAGTGGATGCGTTTCAAAGTCACTTTGGGGAAAAAAAAAAAAAAGAAGGCTTGTTTTGGCCTCTCCTGTCATAGGAAACACAGCCGTTGGTATTAGGGCGATTTCAGGCAACATTTTCTATTTCTCTTGAAATATTAACCTTTTTGGGGCTTGCTTAAAGTCAGGAATGAAGCCCTGGCCAGTTTGGCTCA
>NW_006306967.1:0-215 GCF_000327345.1 Myotis davidii | reverse complement strand
GGGACGGGGCTCCCCAAGCTCTCTGTCAGGCTTTCGCTGGCGACCTCCAACCCCCGCCCCCTCAGCGGCAGGCAGCACTGTCCCCATTGAATGGATGGGGAGACTGAGGCTCAGGGGCCGCGCCTTTCCCAGGGCAGCCGGCCTGGCAGGATGAGGTTGGGGATCAGAGCTGAGCAGTCGGACTGCCTGGGTTTGGCGGCTCTGCCCCTTAATGG
>NW_006306966.1:0-215 GCF_000327345.1 Myotis davidii | reverse complement strand
GGAGGGGGACTTTGTTCCTCTGGCTACTTCATTTCTTTGGTTTGTGGCTGTTTGACAACAGCAGTAAAAACAGCTTATAAATTAGGTGCGCGGCTGTAAACTGCAGACACAGCCATTGTGTGGGGCACAGAGCGCTCTGCTCCCCGGGGCCCCGCCAGCTGCCTGGCAGACGGGACCATCCTCCCCCAGCGCCCAGGCCTGGGGCAGAGAGGGAG
>NW_006306965.1:0-215 GCF_000327345.1 Myotis davidii | reverse complement strand
TCAGGGAGGTTAGATCACTTGCCTGAGTTCCCAGTCAGGACGTAGGAGGGCTGGGGTTTGAACCCAGGCAGTGGGCGCCAAAGCCACACTCCTAAGCACGCCACTTACTTGGTCATACAGGCCTGTATTTGCAGGCCTTGCAAGGACCAAGCCAGCCTCTACCTGGGCCTTTCCTTCTCATAGGAGTGTAAGTACAGGGCAGTTTGGCCCATGGG
>NW_006306964.1:0-215 GCF_000327345.1 Myotis davidii | reverse complement strand
AAAATAAATAAATAAAGCAGTTTGCAAAGTAAAATTTTACTTACTTCAGGTCCCCAAACTTCTTCTAATGAGAGGTTCTTGTTACGTGCAATCATTTTCTTCCATGTCTGGGCCTCATTTAAACAACCACTCTGTCACGATATATATATATTTGTATAGTATATCAATTTATTCATGAGTACTTCATATATTTAATGCCATTGAAAAGTATATTT
>NW_006306963.1:0-215 GCF_000327345.1 Myotis davidii | reverse complement strand
TTGTGGAGGTGGAGAACAACATGCAGCTTCAAAGTAGAGATGCATTTGTTTCTTCACTTTGGGTGACACCTTGGTGCCATGCTAACACCTTTCACGCAATGGCATTACTATCCCATTTACAATCTTTGTCTGAATCAGAGGTTACACTGGAGTAAGAGGTTACACAGAATAGCGATTTTTCAAATTCTACCATTCCTTCTATATTTATTAGCTGG
>NW_006306962.1:0-215 GCF_000327345.1 Myotis davidii | reverse complement strand
AGGACGAGCATCGTTGCGGAAACGGAAGGGAAGAAATTTCAAGAAGGAAAAGGGAGGAGGCCAGTCTGACGGGTCCGAGGAAGAGGCTGGAAGTGTGCCCGACTTGGTAGCAGGAGTTGACTGGTCATTGAGAGGGACGGTCTCTCGCCCCGGGCTGGTTGGCTCTGTTGGTTGCAGTGACACCCTGTGCACCAGAGGTCCTGGGCTCAATTCCT
>NW_006306961.1:0-215 GCF_000327345.1 Myotis davidii | reverse complement strand
GCGCCAGCCCTGCCCCAGGGACGGCCGAGGGGCTTAGCCAACAGGCCAGGGCTCACCTGCCTGTCTCTGCCCTGGCCCCGCTCCTGGCCCCCGCCTGCCTGCCCGCCCGGAGGACAGCTGCACAGACGTGTGGAGGCACAGGACTGGGGCTGAGGGGCCGAGGTCACCTGTGCAGGGGAGCGGCCACGTCCTGCTGCAGAGGGGAGGCTGCTCCC
>NW_006306960.1:0-215 GCF_000327345.1 Myotis davidii | reverse complement strand
TCTGATTACTTTCTCTCATCATTATATTTGTGTAATTTATTCACATTGCATGTGATATTAGTTTGCTCATTTGATATACCATTGCATGAATGTAATTTATTGATTATATTTTTTTGAGCATTTTGGTTCCTATGACTCTGGGATTACTTAAAAAGCTGACGTTCTGAACATTCTATTACATGTTTTTTTTCAATATGGACACATTTCTGTTTGGT
>NW_006306959.1:0-215 GCF_000327345.1 Myotis davidii | reverse complement strand
ATGCATATATTCATAACCCATGGACACAAACAATAGTGCAGAGAAGGTCTGGAGAGGGGGCAGGAGCTGTTGTAGGCTTCAATGGAGGTAAAAAATGATCCATCTGTCATACTTTCAACAATAAAGGTTTAAAGTATAATTGAAAAAATGTAAATATCCATAAAGCTTTATAGAAATAGCAATAAAAAACAAATGATCCAATTTAAAAAAAAGAC
>NW_006306958.1:0-215 GCF_000327345.1 Myotis davidii | reverse complement strand
ATTTTAATATAAACAGGGTAGCATAAGATATGGACAATATCAAAAGGAGTGAGTTTTCTAAGGAGGCATAGAGAATTGTTTTCAGTTGGTAATCAGAATGAATTAAGATAAACAGAAAATACAAAAGGGTTTGATGAGACTAAAGCAGGAAGAGGTACAGTAGAAACTTGTTAATTGACTGCTTTCATTTTCAAAGAGAAGACACTAAACTGGTT
>NW_006306957.1:0-215 GCF_000327345.1 Myotis davidii | reverse complement strand
GGGGAAGTTCTGGTCTACAGAATACTGATTGTTACCCTTGTAGTTAAAGCATTGGGTTTACTGTTATATCTTCAGCAAAATTGGTGAGAATACTTTTAATATCCATTCAGTTATAAAAGGAAGTTATATGCTATACTGTCACTCTACTTTGTTCCCACCTAATTTGCTCCTTCCTAGATTTTTGTGTTGTGTTTCTAATACGTGAGTGCTCAAAT
>NW_006306956.1:0-215 GCF_000327345.1 Myotis davidii | reverse complement strand
GCAAGGAGCCATGGGCACCCATGAAGGAGAGTCTACAGACATGGAGCTCCCTCAGGGAAGTTCTGGGTGCTGGTAGCTTAAATTGTGGGAGATTCATGGGACCAACCAGGTCCTTTCTGCTTCACAGACATTGCTTTCAAACCTGAATTGTTGTTAATAACCTCAGGTTTCACACATTACCTTGCTGTGTTGATGTTCAAAGGGTTTGTTTGTTT
>NW_006306955.1:0-211 GCF_000327345.1 Myotis davidii | reverse complement strand
CAAATTAATGTTATAAAAGTTCTTCTATTAAAAGTCTATTCTACTTATACCTTTAAAAATTAATTCCAAAAGAATTAGAAAAATTTTATACAGACTGATTAAAATGTCATGCTCTAAAGCACATGCATGCTAATTACATCTCTGAAATATGTCATAGAATTTAAGTGGAAATGAGTACTTAAGTTTAGCATACAAACTAGATTGGTCAGTT
>NW_006306954.1:0-215 GCF_000327345.1 Myotis davidii | reverse complement strand
GGAATCTAATGAACAAAATGAATTGACCAACAATTAAGACCCGAAGCATGAAGGCATGGGACAAGATTGACTTTTTAATGGATAAATAGAAATTCTTTGTTAGTTAACCTTTTTTTAGTAAAAGTATGCACATGATTTGTTTTGGATATTTTTTACAATTAAAATATAGTCCAGCTGGTGTTGCTCAGTGGATTGAGTGTCATCCCATGGACCAA
>NW_006306953.1:0-215 GCF_000327345.1 Myotis davidii | reverse complement strand
AACGAGCAATCAGCAGGGACCTGAGGCTGCATGCCCTGCCCCCACCCTCACCCCCCCTCCCCCCGTGTGGCTTGACAGGGGATCTCAGGCCATGCCCCCCAGTGTGGCTTGACGGGGGATCTCAGGCTGCACCCCCTGCCCCAGCACCAGGCCGGGGGGGCCTCAGGCTGTGCCCACCACCTTGCAGGGCTTGATGGAGGACCTCAGGCCATGCC
>NW_006306952.1:0-215 GCF_000327345.1 Myotis davidii | reverse complement strand
CTTATTTATCTTCTGTTTGGTTGTTCTATTCATTATTATGAGTGGAGTATTGAAATCTCCAACTATTACTGTAGAATCAACTATTTTATCTTTCAATTTTGTTAGTTCTTGGTTCATATATTTTGTTGATCTGTCATTAGGTGTATAAATGTTTACAGTTCTTATATTTTCTTGTGGTATTGAACCTTTTATTAATACACTAGTGGCCTGGTGCA
>NW_006306951.1:0-215 GCF_000327345.1 Myotis davidii | reverse complement strand
CTCCTACCACACATGCAAAGGGTTACCAATGCTGGTAATTGGAAAGGATCGAACTCCTCTCACAGTAAGACAAAGTTTGCCTTTTTCTCTCTGAACGGCCAGAGCAAGAACATTTCGAGCATTCTCTATTCTTAACATGCTACTGGCTCTCAGGTCCCCAGTGGAAAAAGCCACTTCACACACAAGCAGACGACGTAGAAAGCGATCCCCAGCTC
>NW_006306950.1:0-215 GCF_000327345.1 Myotis davidii | reverse complement strand
TCTCTCCCTCTCCCTTCCTCTCTGAGCTCAATTAAATATATATATATATATTAAAAAATCAATTTTAGGAGAGATTGACGATCCGTGTGTGTGTGTGTGTAGATGTGTAACCGGTCTTGTGAATGCTTAGTGGGAATAAAACAGAATAAAATAAAATGAAATAGAATAAAATAAAATGAAACAAAATAAAATAAAATAAAATAATATAAGTAAAA
>NW_006306949.1:0-215 GCF_000327345.1 Myotis davidii | reverse complement strand
TTTCTTAGAAATGTTTCTTTACTGACGTAATTTTGGTCTTCTGGGAGTCAGTGCAGAATTGTTCACCTCTTCCCCCAGGAAATCACAAAAATGTTAGCTAGACTGAGACCTCGGTGCGTGACGGTGCTCTTTCTCCTGACTCATCATAGCCAACTTTTAGATAGGGTGCCTTTTATAACAAATTATTGCCCAGAATTCTTAAAAAAAAAAAAAAA
>NW_006306948.1:0-215 GCF_000327345.1 Myotis davidii | reverse complement strand
CAGGAGTCTGATTTTTGCTGTGTAGATCACGTCAAGGCCAAAATACAGCAGCCATTATCACTGACCGTGGGGGCAATGTCACCTCTACTCTAAAACAGCCACATCTGACAACGACAGAGGCCATGAATCACATTGAGGTGTCAAAATCTGTAACGACTCCCAAAATTATATTAATATTCAGCGAGAGAGATAAAGTTAGCTAATTAAGAGGTCAA
>NW_006306947.1:0-215 GCF_000327345.1 Myotis davidii | reverse complement strand
TTTTTTGGACCCAAACTTGGTGTCACTTAGAATCACCTTGAGTTTTGGGGAGAAACCCATATGCCCAAGCCTATGTCAGCCCTACTGAATCAGAATCTCCAGAACTTGAGTAGTTTTCTAAGCTTTCCAAGTGAGTCTGAAGCTACCAAAGATTGGGAACCAGAGCAGTTATATAAACTATTGACTATGATGGCATACCGTGTGTGTGTGTGTGT
>NW_006306946.1:0-215 GCF_000327345.1 Myotis davidii | reverse complement strand
GCCACTTCCCCGGGCAGTCAAGGGCCTGCTGGGGCCTGGCTCCTGCCTGGGCAGAGGCACGTCCTGTCGGCCGGGCCAGCTCCTGGGGCTCAGGGAACATGAGAGACCGTGGTGCTCCCTCCTGTCACCTACGGGGGAGCACAGGACCCCCTGGGAGAGGGGCCTTGGCCTCGACGCCTGCGGGGGGACAATTTTCCGGCTTCTCCGGCGGATGC
>NW_006306945.1:0-215 GCF_000327345.1 Myotis davidii | reverse complement strand
AATTCGTGCATGGGTGAGGCCCAGTCTCTCGGCCTCCATCTCGGCCAATCAGGCCAGCCAGGGGGAGGGGCCCCGGGCGGTTGGCCAGTGGTCCTACCCAGGGGTTGAACTCTTGGTAGAGGGCACAGTTTGCATCTTAGCCTTTTATTGTATAGGTGTTTTTTTGCATAAGGAAGCAGGTAAATGGAGGTGACTTTTGGTGAGGTGGTGCGGGC
>NW_006306944.1:0-215 GCF_000327345.1 Myotis davidii | reverse complement strand
GGTACAGTCAATCTGCATGTTTGTCTTTTATTACTGTAGATTGAGATACAGTTTATATAGAATGAAATGTTTAGATTTTAGGGTTGCTATTCAGTGTTCCATTAATTTTGATAAATCTTACATGTATGTAGACCACATGTGTATCAAGACACAAAATATTTCTGTCATCTTAGAAAGTTCCATCATACCTCTTTCTACTCAATCACTACCCACCC
>NW_006306943.1:0-215 GCF_000327345.1 Myotis davidii | reverse complement strand
CTCCTCTAACAATGAAAGCATTTGTTTGTTGATTCTCCCAGTATCTGGTGGGAAAAGGAAAAGGAGGATGTTGCAAGTTTGGTCAAGAGAGGAAGCTCTAACGAAAATGAAGAATACGAAGGAAGTAATTTCCCCCCTACGACGGATGAGGATACACGAAAATAATCTTGGTGTTAGACCTTACAACAGAAACAGAAACCTATAGGTCGTCGCTT
>NW_006306942.1:0-215 GCF_000327345.1 Myotis davidii | reverse complement strand
TCTATTCTCAGGGCTTGAGAATGGATAACTATTGCAAGTAACCTCTATAATATAATCATCATGGCATACCATATTGTTCTGAAAAGTATCTGAAGTGAACTATTCTGTTTACTTAGTTCAAAGAAGTTGGTAAATCTTGTGTTATGGTTAAGGTGCATAAGAAATGAAACTGATATTACGACTAGAGGATATAGCAGGACAGGTTTGAATGACTG
>NW_006306941.1:0-215 GCF_000327345.1 Myotis davidii | reverse complement strand
CGTGGTCCCCTGGACAAATGGCGAGCCCTGCACGCGTGAGAGTCTCGGTGCTGCCTCCACCTTACACCCACCACTAAGTCAACTTTCCATCCATGAAAAAAAAAGACTCAGTGGTCAACATCAATCCAGGAAGGTCACAGGCTCCATTCCCTGTCAGGGCACATGCCTGGCTCTGGGCTCTCTCCCCAGTGGGGGACAAGCAGGAGGCAGCCGAT
>NW_006306940.1:0-215 GCF_000327345.1 Myotis davidii | reverse complement strand
TCTCTCATGCTTAGAATAAGCCCTGGTTCCCTCAACCTCCTTTTGTATCCCCAGCTCTGCTTCACCTTGCCATCTGGACCTCTCTGGGTCCCTGGACATCAACCCAGCCTGGTAATCACAACTCTACGTAGTGGCTTTTGCTCCAGCACAACCTGAAAGCCCACACTCCAATCATTTGTCCTCTCAACTCAAAACATCCTATATGTCACTGGTCT
>NW_006306939.1:0-215 GCF_000327345.1 Myotis davidii | reverse complement strand
ACACGACGTGGTGCCTGCTCTTCTGAAGCCCGCATTCTGCTGAATGAGGCAGCTATGTGCACGGAAAATTAGAATTCAAAGTGGGCTGTGACTAGTCCTTTCGTGGAGATCATACAAATGCTTATGGAAGAACAGAAACGTTAGAGGTCAGTTTTGACTGAGCATTAGAAACGCCGAGTGGGGTTTCAGCTGGGTTTTAAGAAGAGATGAGCTGG
>NW_006306938.1:0-215 GCF_000327345.1 Myotis davidii | reverse complement strand
GCCACCACGGCCAGCAGCACGGCCAGCGCCGCCTCCAGCACCACCGCTGCCTCGGCGTCGCCCGCGCTCTGCAGGGCCAGGTCCAGACGCACGGCGCGCAGCCGGTCCGCCACGAAGCCGGCCACCTCCGCGCGGGATGCGTCCGTGCGTCCCGCCACCTCGCTGGCCAAGTAGCGAGCAAGAGCAGAGCCACGCCTCCCCAGGATCCTGTGCAC
>NW_006306937.1:0-215 GCF_000327345.1 Myotis davidii | reverse complement strand
TCGCTGGGATACTCCCAGTGTGTCTGCAGCTCAAACTGTGCCATGTGTTGCACATTCAACTCTTTTCTTCCCATTAGGCGACTTCAACTCTACTGTACTAGTTATGATCTGCCCCAACGAACACATAGGAAAGTACTCTACATCAACAGGGGCTAAGCAATACAGCAAGAGTGGAGAGAATGAAGAGAGGGAACAGAAATGATTTTAATAAATGT
>NW_006306936.1:0-215 GCF_000327345.1 Myotis davidii | reverse complement strand
CACGAATTTCATGCACTGGACCTCTAGTATATAAATAAGTATCACCATCCTCCCATGCAAGTCTAAAAAAATACTTTGTGTCGTGACATTGCAAGAAGCCCACTTCCACCCAGCAGCAGGTAAGGGACATGGAGAACGTCCCACTAATACTACTTGAACACCCAGAAATACACTTCTAGGTAACTATTGTGTATGGTGTAAGTTGGTGGTCTAGT
>NW_006306935.1:0-215 GCF_000327345.1 Myotis davidii | reverse complement strand
ATGGTTGTGGTACAGCTTACTGTGAGAAATTGGACATAGGACTTGTCACTCTTAAGCTTTATTTTCCTCCTCTGTAAAATTATGATGATTGTATTACAGAAATGTCACAACATTCAATGAGATAGTGAATGTGAAATACCTTGTGTGTGCTTGGTATGCAGTAGGTGCTCCAAATATCATAGCTGAAATCATCATCATCATCATCATCATCATCA
>NW_006306934.1:0-215 GCF_000327345.1 Myotis davidii | reverse complement strand
CAGGATTCTGATTCAGATATGTCACCTCCATGAGGGAGACCTGGGAGACTAGAGCTTGGTTTCTGACCGCTCTCCACCAGGGAGGAAACAAGAGGGCCAACTCTTCTGATTCCGACCTGTCTTCACCTTGAAGCGCTCAGCCTCTGGCAAAGAAGCTTGCACACGTGTGTTCTGGGGCCAGAACTGGGTTGGTGTTAACTGACAAACAGCGAGAG
>NW_006306933.1:0-215 GCF_000327345.1 Myotis davidii | reverse complement strand
GTCAGTCGCCTTGCTTGGAGCTTTGCCGACCCCACGGAAGATGAGTGGGTTTCTGTTAAGCTTCTGCGGAACTTGGAGATTCTAAAGGGCGCGGAGCCAATTCTTTACCAGAGGTAGGGAGCTCATTTTCTTCCCAGAGTAATTGGGAACTGTGTGTGCGTGCTGGGATGTTCACACGGGGAAGGGAGAGAAAGGATGGAGACCACGCGAAGATT
>NW_006306932.1:0-215 GCF_000327345.1 Myotis davidii | reverse complement strand
CCGGCCCTGGTTACCTGAGCCTCGGGCCAGCCTGGGCGGTTCAGGCAGCCGCCATCAATAGCTTCCCTGCGCCCCAGGCCAGCCCTGCTTTCCTGAGCCTCAGTCAGTAGGGGTGCAGGAGGACCCAAGGCAAGCACGCAGAGCAGCCAGCCCCGCCCCCACTGCGGGTGCCACCATCTTGTGTGGGTGTGATGGTCAATTTGCATATTACCTCT
>NW_006306931.1:0-215 GCF_000327345.1 Myotis davidii | reverse complement strand
CCATGATTGTTTTTTGCTTGTTGGTTCCCTAGAGCAGTGCTTTCTACACTTTAACAGGCATGGAATTACCCGGGGATCTTAGTCAAAGATTGTACTGCACCAGGGCGGCCAGGTGGGGTCTCGGTACTGAGTTTCTTACAAGCTTCTTCATGAAGCTGCCTCCTGCGACGCAGGCCACACCTGAAGACGTATCCATTATGACGCCTCGTTATGTA
>NW_006306930.1:0-215 GCF_000327345.1 Myotis davidii | reverse complement strand
CCCCACCCCTGTGTTATGTATTTAAGTAATATATTTAAGTCATTCAATATTACAGAAGTATTTTTACTCGGTTCCAATGTTCTCATATCTTAAGTAACACAATGAAAATTGTTGTATTACTTTTCCTGCACTTTTGATGTCTAGTCCCTAAAATATCTTAACACTGGAAGCATTAGGCCAAAGTATTTAAGGTTCCTGATACATAAAGCCAGATC
>NW_006306929.1:0-215 GCF_000327345.1 Myotis davidii | reverse complement strand
CTCCCACCTCTCCCTGTGGTGACAACCATCAGCGTCTCTAGACGCTGCCCAGGGTCTCCCAAGAGGCAAGCAGCCCCCATTTGAGAACCACCATCTCAGCCGAAAAAGAGACACTTTTAAGGCAACAGAGACTGAGGGAGGCAGGCGGGCGCTGCTTCCGCCGGGCAGGGCACACACTAAAGTTTCGAAAACTAGGCCAAGCTGATCCCTGCAGG
>NW_006306928.1:0-214 GCF_000327345.1 Myotis davidii | reverse complement strand
CACTGTAAAGCTCTTAGAACAATATATGATACAGAATAAACACCTAATTCATGTTACTTCATTATATTCATTCTTGTTACTTTCATCATCATCATCATCGTGCTCATCACCATTGTACGTCGGGGGACAAAATTGTGAGCGGCTTCAGGGAAGGTGCAAGATGTCAGAGACAATGAGATGGGCATACAAATAGCAACCTTTGAAAACCATTTTT
>NW_006306927.1:0-215 GCF_000327345.1 Myotis davidii | reverse complement strand
GGCCCCAGACCTCTTCTCTTTCTGGAAGGAGTTCAGAGGCAGTGAGGTCCCTCTCAGGTTTTTCAGAGTGACGACATGAGAAATGAGGGGCGTGGACTCTAGGCTACAGGTTGCTGGGTTGATGTTAGGGATGGCCTGGACTAGAAAGTTCTCTGCATTATTTTTTGTCTAATCAGTATTGCTTTTGGGGACTTAAGAGGGCAAGACTGGTGAGC
>NW_006306926.1:0-215 GCF_000327345.1 Myotis davidii | reverse complement strand
ACAAGGCCCTGCCTGGGCATGGGTGGCGAGGCCATTACATGTCTGACCACATGCAGCAGGCTCATGTTGAAGCTGGTAATTCGTACGGCCTGCGCGTAATGTCAAATAGCCAAAGGACCCTTAGCTGGAAAAGGTTCCCCACCCCTGCTCTGAATGAACAACACCGTACCTGCCGGGTGAGCTCACAGGCTGTACTCCTGCCCCGAGGAGTCGCT
>NW_006306925.1:0-215 GCF_000327345.1 Myotis davidii | reverse complement strand
CTCTCTCTCTCTCTCTCTTCTCCTCTCTCTAAAGTAAATAAACATATCCTTAGGTGAAGATTTTAAAACAGCAACAACATAACAAACAACAGAAATCTGTTTCTTACAGTCCTGGAAACTGGAAGTCTGAGAACAAGATGCCAACATGGTTGGTTTCAGCGAGGGTGCTCTTCTTGTAGACAGCCACCTTCTTGCTATGTCCTCACATGGTGGAG
>NW_006306924.1:0-215 GCF_000327345.1 Myotis davidii | reverse complement strand
GTGATGATCATCCAGGGAAAACTGAAACCACCAAGCAGCAAGAGCAGTCTGTGAGTCTCAGGGGCTCCGGGAGGGGAGGTGCACAGGCTCCAGAGCTTCCTCGGTTCTATTTTTGCTGTCTCACATTGAGTGGTCAGTGGTGTGTTGGATTAGCAGCGATTTTCAGCCGGTGTGTGCCACAAGAAATTTAAAACATGCAATGCCTGACTATTTAG
>NW_006306923.1:0-215 GCF_000327345.1 Myotis davidii | reverse complement strand
ATTTTATGAACTGAATGCCTTTTTTCTTCCTTGAATTTCTTTATGTCTTTTCATACACAATATATCATATGATGACTATGAGAAATGAAGAAAAGAGTGACAAAGGAGGACCCATACATGCCTGTTAGTGAAACAGCTTGGGCCTTAAAGCTGTTTCTATAATTTCTACACGTCAACCTTTTTTTTTTTTTTGTCATCACCTTTGCTCAGCTATT
>NW_006306922.1:0-215 GCF_000327345.1 Myotis davidii | reverse complement strand
ACGCTCAACCACTGAGCCACACCAGCCAGGGCTGGGCTGCAGGTTGTACAGTTTCCCTGAAGCCTGACTGACTGACACAGAACGGCCCTTGCTCTCCTGCAGTCGGGTGAGTGTGGACGGTGCGTGCCCGTGACACCGTCTCCACAGTCAAGGTGGTGAGCGCATCCGCCTCCTCGGCTTCCTCGTGTCCTCCTGCGCGTGTGTGTGTGCGTGTG
>NW_006306921.1:0-215 GCF_000327345.1 Myotis davidii | reverse complement strand
ATGTCACAGGTCAACATCCAGAGATGTTTATGGGAGTGGGTCTAGAATTAAAGGACATTGGGAAAGCAAATTTTGGGGTGTAAAGGGTCAACTTAAAATTATCATCAGAGGACCAGGATAATGACAGTGGAAGAGAAATATTACAAAAGTTTTTGGTTGGGAAGGACAGACAGTGACAAGAGGAGGGGGTGGAGAGGCAAGTTAATCTTCTCTGG
>NW_006306920.1:0-215 GCF_000327345.1 Myotis davidii | reverse complement strand
TTTTTCAAGGATGAACTGGCACTTGGAAATCTATGTAAGGGCCAACTTAAGTTATACATAGGGTTTCGACTGTAAGTTGAAATCCCTAAACCATGCATTGTTCAAGGGTCAATTGTATAAATACAGTGATGGGCTGCATAACAACATTGAGGTCAAGATGTACCACATGTAACAATGGTCTCATAAGATTATAATGAAGCTGAAAAATTCCTATC
>NW_006306919.1:0-215 GCF_000327345.1 Myotis davidii | reverse complement strand
GACTCCTGCCATTGATATGAAAATGAATTACCACGGTGGAAAATACAAATATAGAATACAAGGTAGAAAACACAAAGAGAAGAATTGTATACCAATTGAGAATTTACATTGGTAGGCAATCACAATAGACACCAAGTAAACTAACAAGTAAATTAACTAAATGTTAAATAGACTGTGCCTTCACATTTAAGAGATCCCAGTTTGAATAAAAAAAA
>NW_006306918.1:0-215 GCF_000327345.1 Myotis davidii | reverse complement strand
TCTCCTTCTCCCTTACTCTCTGAAATCAATTAATAAGTAAATATATATATTTTAATGGCAACTCCCAGAACCCCAGAAGAGTCCTAAGTTCTGGTCTTTGACTACCAAGGCATGTTCATCTCTGAGGATGTGTGTAGGACCATTAATTCCTAAAAGGAGTGAAGACTTGTGTTGCAGTTGCAAATAGGCTATAAATTAGCAATCAGTCCTTTTTT
>NW_006306917.1:0-215 GCF_000327345.1 Myotis davidii | reverse complement strand
ATATACCGTTTATACAGGCCACTACGGAAATTCTCTTCCATGAGATAATTAATGGGCCTGAGCTGATATAAAGTTTGTCATCCTTAATATGCAGCTTTCAAAAAGAACCCCAGGATATGCCAGTCAATTAGGAAAAAGAAGAGCATGGTTGAAAGAGTATATGTTTCAGAAATACTTCTAACATATGATAATCCATACACATCACCAGAAATATC
>NW_006306916.1:0-215 GCF_000327345.1 Myotis davidii | reverse complement strand
GATGGCCCCTGGCTTTTTATATATTAGGATAAAGCATGTCCTACAACTGTAAATATTGTCTTAACCACTAAAGGGATAGGAAATGAACTATATCGTTATCATCTATTGATGATATACACTAATATGTGCTCTATAGATATTGCATATCTATATATATAAAAAGCTAAGTGATTGTCCAACTGGCTGATAGCTATGATGTGCACTGACCACCAAGG
>NW_006306915.1:0-215 GCF_000327345.1 Myotis davidii | reverse complement strand
AGCATTTACCCCACTTAGTCCTATGTGCTGGTCAGCTTCTGAGGATTTAGCACTTGGGAGGCAGATCAAGTGACTCATTGTACCTGGTCATGTCCTGGAACTTTCCACCTGCCCCACTGGCTTTTTCCTGGGTCTCTGTGATCACTTCCAGTGACAATACACCATCTTTTCTCAACAAAAATCCCACATTTCTCAGCATTAATAGGATCAGTTCC
>NW_006306914.1:0-215 GCF_000327345.1 Myotis davidii | reverse complement strand
GAATTTGTGCACTGGGCCCCTAGTAGGTATTATATTTGTGAGTGCTTTGAAATATAATAGACATAGTTATAGAAGATTAAATGTTAAGAGAAGAGGAGAAATATAATTATGTAGATTAACATTTTAAAACTCTGTTTATGCATTAAAATCAGCAAAGTAGTTTTTTAAAATATCAATACTTGGTCCCTGGCTGATGTGGCTCAGTTGGTTGAGCT
>NW_006306913.1:0-215 GCF_000327345.1 Myotis davidii | reverse complement strand
CCTAGTCTTCATTCAGAAATTCCCACTGATGCCTCTCTATACACCTATGCTCCTTTATGACACTAAAGTGATTATCACTGTTTAAATGAAAAGCCAACCTAGCTGGCTTTATCTTTTCTTCTTAAAACATGCCCTGGGCTTAAGCAAGCAATACTAAACAGAAGCAATATTCCTTTCTGTAGTCCTGCACCAATGAGGGCATCAAATATCTTCTT
>NW_006306912.1:0-215 GCF_000327345.1 Myotis davidii | reverse complement strand
ATGGCTGGATCCCTATAAGAGAGAGAGACCCCAGGAAAGCACACACATGGAAAAAAGGCCACATGAGAACACAGCAAGAATGCAGTCACATTTGCAAGCAGAGAGAGGCTTCAGTAGAACCAAACTGCTTACATGTTGATCTTGGACTTCTAATCTCAAATACTGAAGAACAGAAAATAAGTTTCTGTTCTTCAAGGCACCAAGTCTGTGGTATT
>NW_006306911.1:0-215 GCF_000327345.1 Myotis davidii | reverse complement strand
ATTAGACATTACGTACCGATGCATCAGTATATAGTCCGTTATTAGGCACTGTGCGTATCAGCTGTTTTAATAAGTCGATTGCAAAGGATTGTATTTCATATTGTGTTATAAATCCCATCGCTACGTGTCACAGTGTATTCGTACGTGTTAGGTTTCGTGATATTATATTTTACTAGACTAGTGGCCCAGTGCACAAATTCGTGCAAGGGTGGGGT
>NW_006306910.1:0-215 GCF_000327345.1 Myotis davidii | reverse complement strand
CAAAAGCAAGAGAACATCCATAAAACTAGATGATAAATCTAAGAGATTATAGAGGCAAAGGGAATAGATATATCAGAGTAAATCAGAGAAAAATAAGTTTAAAAATACATAAAATGAAAATTCAGCAAGAGAAAAAATACTGTATGCAGAAAAAAAATGGAAATGTCAATCAAATCTTAAACCATAAATGTTAAGGCCAAATGATATGGCTTAAT
>NW_006306909.1:0-215 GCF_000327345.1 Myotis davidii | reverse complement strand
GTGAGTACAAAGTTAGAGGAATACATACTATTAAAGATATGGTAAGTTGGAAAATATTTTTACCTGATATTTTAAGTCATATTCCATATAAAAAGGTGTGTGGCAGCTATTAAAAAACATTGTGCCCGACAGGCAGAATAATGTCCCCCTAAAGATATGTACATTCTAATCACTGGAACTTGAGAATCTTATCTAATAAAAGAGAAACATGCAAA
>NW_006306908.1:0-215 GCF_000327345.1 Myotis davidii | reverse complement strand
TTTTAACACAGGGATATACTAAAATGTATTTAACCATTTCCCTATTGGATTTTAAACTGTTGTATTTTCTTCTTGATTTTAATAAAAAGCACTTTAATCAATATTTTTGTATTCATATCTTTGTTCCCATTTTTATAATTTTCATTGGATGCATTTGTAGAAATAATATATGTATTTTTATGACTTTAAAAATATATAATGATAATAACAATACT
>NW_006306907.1:0-215 GCF_000327345.1 Myotis davidii | reverse complement strand
CCTGGCCCCGGCCCCCTGGGCGGCGTGTCTGTGAGGCACCAACCACTGAGCATTCCTTTCCTTTTCTCGTTCATCCAGGAGCCGCCTTCAGGATGGCCCTGGCCCGGGGCCCCATTTGCCAGCTCGCTCTCCCTCACTGCACCCCTCCCCTTGTTGCCCTCACCGCGGCCGCAGGCTCCTTCCCGGATGAGAAGAGAAGCCCCGTGTGCTCTGCA
>NW_006306906.1:0-215 GCF_000327345.1 Myotis davidii | reverse complement strand
AATAAATCATGAATATTTTTCTGAGAATATTATCAGATTAAGCATATCTAAAAACATTTGTCAAAAAGAATTTGTTCCTGGTATCTGTAGTTAATAAACATTTAACACCTGCAAGCCTATACTGTAAGAATTTCTTAAAACATGGAGGCAGAGGAGAAACCAAGATGGTGGCATAGGTAATCAATCACCTATACTTGCTGCCTCTCACAACCACA
>NW_006306905.1:0-215 GCF_000327345.1 Myotis davidii | reverse complement strand
CGCTTATGTTTCTCCAAACTGCCACGTTCATGTCGAGGCTTGTGTTGAAATCTTTAAATCAAACTTGACAGAGGGAAGCCAGTTCTCCAAAGGGAGGTGTGCTCATGGCTTCCTTCATAAACCAGTGTAACGAGAGATGCGAGTGAGATATCCCTACAGAGCAGCAGAACACATGCAAACTCTTCTTTGCTGCTTGTTCTTCAGTTTGGATACAT
>NW_006306904.1:0-215 GCF_000327345.1 Myotis davidii | reverse complement strand
ACTTCCTTCATCTTCCCCATGGGTGTTCAATTCTCCTCCCCTATTCCTTCCCCCAACCGCCAAAACGTTGTCAAAAAATGTTCGGCAGGCTGCAAGACTTTTGCTGAAGCAGCGCTTGTAGAGTATAGTGAAAGTGAGGCAACATCGAACGGAGAAAACTCAAGTCTTCTCCGCATATAAGCAGTAACACTTTCCTGTCCGTCAAAGTGGAAGCA
>NW_006306903.1:0-215 GCF_000327345.1 Myotis davidii | reverse complement strand
CCAGGAGAACAGGAGAAGATAAACATCCGGGCACAAGTGACATTCTGTGTGAAAACTGGGAGGCAGGCACAGCCCCCAGTGTTAGAGGAAAGGCTGGGTGGGAAGCCTGGGAGTTAATAGCCCAGGCTTAGTGAGCATCAGACAGTGTCTCAGGTGCTTCGTACATAGAAACTCACAGCATTTGTCTAAGGCAGTGGTCGGCAAACTCATTAGTC
>NW_006306902.1:0-215 GCF_000327345.1 Myotis davidii | reverse complement strand
CTCCCATTCAAGCCTCCACTGGAGATCAAACCCACAACCTAGGTATGCGCTCTGAGCTCGAATTGAACCCGCACCCTTTAGGTGTATGGGATGATGGTCCAACCTACTAGCTCTGTCTGGTAGCATTATTTTTTAAAAATTATAAACAGTGTGTATTTACTTGGCCATATAGTTGATGAATGAAAATATAAGATGATTTTTATAAGATGATCAAA
>NW_006306901.1:0-215 GCF_000327345.1 Myotis davidii | reverse complement strand
ACGGGATCCCCATCGGGGCAGCTTTGTTTTCCCCACTGAACACAAAATCTCCTGTTCACACGGGGAGCCGACAAGGAGACCCCGTGGGGCCGCCCTGTGGGAGCAGCGCCGTGAATACCGCGCCCGAACGCTCCAGCTTATTAACGGCGGCCACGCAGGCCGACTGCCCTCTGAGCGGGCGGGTGGCGGAGGGCGGGCGCGGAGCTGTTCCAGCG
>NW_006306900.1:0-215 GCF_000327345.1 Myotis davidii | reverse complement strand
CAATTCAGTGGCATTAATTACATTCATAATGTTGTGCAACAATCACTATTATATATCCAAAACTTTTCCAGCATCCTACACAATCTCCCCATTCCTCCCTATTCCCAGACCTAGGTAACTTCTAATGTACTTTCTATAAATTTGCCTATTCTATATATTACAAATAATCATACAATATTTCCTTTTGTGTCTGGCTTATTTCATTCAGCATAATG
>NW_006306899.1:0-215 GCF_000327345.1 Myotis davidii | reverse complement strand
CGTCCCTGGCACAAGCTTGCAGGTGTCTGGAGCCCGGATCAATCAGGACGAGCCGCGCGGGCACGAGCTCCAGGTGCGGGCTCCCCGAGTGCTCTGGTGCAGGAGGTTGATGCTAGAGCCCTTGCTGTGCCCATCGGGGGGCTGGCGCTGTGCTCCCTGGGCCGGGGGGCGCCTGGGTGAGCGGGCTGTTGTGCCCCCCTGGCGTGGGCTGGGGG
>NW_006306898.1:0-215 GCF_000327345.1 Myotis davidii | reverse complement strand
TTATGAAAATATCCCATAAGGAAATTAGTAACTATCTTGCATTCATCAGAAGGCAGTAGTATCTAAATCTCTTTATTTTTTATTACTGGTGGCCTCCTTATCTAATTTATGGTATTTTAAAGGCCTAGGAAGGAAGCTAAATAACCCACTATTGGTAATTCATCTCAATTTAAACTTTGATTTTTTTTAATTTAATTTACCTTAATCATTTTATT
>NW_006306897.1:0-215 GCF_000327345.1 Myotis davidii | reverse complement strand
ATGCTCTCAAAGACTAATGGGGTCAAAAGCCAGTTTGTGGGGTTACCATGGCCTACGGTGGGACAGTTTGAGCATCAAAACGAATAATGACTGTAACTGATCAAGACACACAAATATGTAAGAGTCAATGTATTCATAATGACCATCAGAGCGAGAGCAAGAGGAAGAGAGAAAAGGAATTACAATAGCAGCTCAAAAAATTTCACTGGGTTCCA
>NW_006306896.1:0-215 GCF_000327345.1 Myotis davidii | reverse complement strand
CTAGGAGGTCCCTGAGCCCAGGCATCCACACAGGAATGGCTGAGCCCTGACCCTCCCCAGAGCGGCTCCTGGGAGGGGGGCTGTGCCTTTCAGGCAGCCATGGGGTGGTGGGGGGCGGCGGGGGCGCAGGGAGCCTCTGCGCAGTCCCACAGTCCAGGGGCCTGACCCTGGCTGACCCAGGCTGCGGAGAGGACTTGCCAGGTTCTGGCCCAGGC
>NW_006306895.1:0-215 GCF_000327345.1 Myotis davidii | reverse complement strand
TGCATATGGGAGGCAACTGATTGATGTTTCTCTATCACATTAATGTTTCTCTCCTTCTTTTCCCCCTCCTCCCTCTCTCAAATAAAAACAAAAAATAGAGTCATTTCTTATATTTTTAGATTTCTTTTTTCCCTTATTACTATCTTGAAGTATAATTGATGTACAATAAATTGCTTACATTTAGAGTCAAGAGTGCTAACCATTACACAATGGAA
>NW_006306894.1:0-215 GCF_000327345.1 Myotis davidii | reverse complement strand
AAGGTGGAGGCCCAGGCTGGGGATAGAAACATGGGAGTTGTTAGCAGAGCTCGGTTGGGTGAGGTCACCTAGACAGAGAAGAGAGGGTAGCTAAGGGCCAGCTCCAAGGCTCTCCCAGTAGTTTATAGCCCTGCCAACAGGTTATGGCCCGAGTTTGCATTTTGGGAGCTCGGGAAGAACAGCTGAGGAGAGTTAGAAATAGCAGTTATGGAGAC
>NW_006306893.1:0-215 GCF_000327345.1 Myotis davidii | reverse complement strand
GGAACACCAGGAGGCAGAGCGAAGGGATTTTCCCGGTCTCTTAGGAGGACAAAACAAAGCTCAGGCCATGATGGAGGCCTCGCATAAATAAACGACAGGCAGCGATCTCTTCCCTGTGTGCGCCCTGCAGCTAGGAAACCCTTCCCCACGCAGGACAGGACGCTGGTCCCACCTCTGCCCAACACCTCTCCCTTCGCCTCACACCCCTGCTTGTC
>NW_006306892.1:0-215 GCF_000327345.1 Myotis davidii | reverse complement strand
TCTATCCACTGAGCCAAGCCAACTAGGGCTAGAATTTTACAATTTCATTAGAAACTTAGTAGTCTGTTGGTTGGTTTCTGTTTCATTGACTCAGAAACTAGAGATCATGTTGAGTCATAATTCTTGAATTTAGACCTTCACCTGGCGGACGGCTACATTGCCCTTCTTGAATCCCTGTTCTTCTGCTTTTGTGTGACCCTGTAAACTTGAGAGAG
>NW_006306891.1:0-215 GCF_000327345.1 Myotis davidii | reverse complement strand
TCACCAACCTATTCTCTTCTACTCAACCAAGCCGAGCTGCTGCCCACAATGATGACAGCTAAAACTCTAGATCAGCCCAGGGCTGTGCAATGTACTAAGGCATTTCCCCCATTACCCCATCTCACAAAGCACAGGCAAAGTCGCTCACCCCCAGGCAATCATTAGCAGGTAAGAAGGGGACACTGGAATCTGGTTCTTCTGAGGGAGGATGACTT
>NW_006306890.1:0-215 GCF_000327345.1 Myotis davidii | reverse complement strand
ACTCTCAGAAACTGACAAACCTGTCAGAGAATAGTAGGTAAGGAGAAGATTTGTGTTCAAGATGGCAGAGCATACATTGTGCTTGCCTCCTCCCATAACATCAAAATTACACCTATATTATGGAACAACCACCCTTGAAAGATCCTGAAGGCTTCCTGAACAGAAGTCCTGTAACTAAGGAAATGCAGAAGAAGCCATGTGGAGACTGGTAGGAG
>NW_006306889.1:0-215 GCF_000327345.1 Myotis davidii | reverse complement strand
AAAAAAATAGAGGTAAGAGAAACAAACTCAATGGTAAAATTATATAATTCAGACTGAAAACCCAGTGTTAGATTTAAGTCCCCAAGAATATAACCACAGACACCCCAAATCCATCATGGTGCCTATGTCATTCAAGGGATTCGCTATTGAGCAGGTAACTTAAACTTTCCAAATTGCAGTCTCCTCAACGGTCCATCAGTTTAATGAGTGACCCC
>NW_006306888.1:0-215 GCF_000327345.1 Myotis davidii | reverse complement strand
TCAGGCAGAGGGAGCGGGCTCACCGCACCTGGTCCGAGTCCTGCCCCAGCGCCCAGGGCCTGTGTGCGCTGGTCCTTCATCGCCCAGAGTCAGACTCACCTGAGAAGCTGTGAGGAGGGTGAAAAGTGCTTTGAGAAATGACGGTGTTGAACCCCAGGGGTGAACCTGGAATCCGAGGCTTTATCCAGTTTCTCCATGAACACTCTTGGGATCAG
>NW_006306887.1:0-215 GCF_000327345.1 Myotis davidii | reverse complement strand
CTAGTACCTAGAAAGGGACCTGGCCCAAGGTAGTGTTTAACAAATAGTCACCAGGTGACCGAACTGCCTCTCTCCACTGGGGTCTTTAATTATACAAAACAAACTCACTAAGCACAGGATGAGTGTCCAAGCTAGGCTGGCCATCAGAACCATTTTAAGGATCAACTGGGTGAGAGATGGAGTCATGCTCTCTCTTCTGAAGTTACTGGCTATGA
>NW_006306886.1:0-215 GCF_000327345.1 Myotis davidii | reverse complement strand
CAATTTTGATGTGGTTGTGGGAGGCTGCAAATACTTGCTTTTACCTATACTAGCATCTTGGTTCCAGGTGGTGTTACTTGTATCTGTCTGTTTCTGTTTTGTATGTTCGTTTATATTGTTCTTTAGGTTCCACATGTAAATTAAATCATACGGTATTTGTCTTTCTTAGACTGACTTTTTCCACATAGCATAATACCCTCTAGGTCCATCTATGC
>NW_006306885.1:0-215 GCF_000327345.1 Myotis davidii | reverse complement strand
GTGCACTGACCCTGATAGAGAGACGTGAGCATGCGTCTATGCTGATAATCATCCGTAGATGTAGGGAGAATCACAGAAAAAGTATACGAGCGTGGTCGAGAGGTGCAGATATTTGGCCTTTGTCGCCAGACACATGCGTCCTTGCAAGGAGTTTTCCCGTATGGAACGGAGGATGGGTTGGATTTTTTTCAGGAGAAAATGAAGGAAAAGACAAA
>NW_006306884.1:0-215 GCF_000327345.1 Myotis davidii | reverse complement strand
CTGTAGAAATCAAGCTTGTTCTGCTTGTATGGCTATGTCATCAGAGCCTATGCTGATGAGCAACAACAAGCCACAAAGGACAAAGAAGGTCTGGAAAGCTACAGCCAATTTCCTTGACATTTTAATGTTTTAAACACTCAAAAAGATACCCACTGTATGATTCCAACTACACCACACTCAAGAAAGGCAAAACTATGGAGGCAGTAAAAAGATCA
>NW_006306883.1:0-215 GCF_000327345.1 Myotis davidii | reverse complement strand
AAATGTATACACACTTTAACAGCTGATAGATAGCTCAGTTGCTGTTTCTTTCTTTTCAGATTTAATGCACGGGAATTAATAATTATTTGAAGTGTATATATATTGTTGGTAACACCTGTATGTATGACCATGGGCAGAAGAAAGAAGGCAAAAGGAAATCATTAACTATGCAGACATTTCTAAGAGATTGAAAATAAAATCTTTTAAGCTTTGTT
>NW_006306882.1:0-215 GCF_000327345.1 Myotis davidii | reverse complement strand
AGTAACGAAGGAAATCATGTGAAACGTTTCCCTTCATCCAAGTCATTGGCCATTTCTGTGACTTCTAGAGTCACATGTCCCCGCAGGATCATTCTAGAAAGTAGCCCATGATGCAGCTAGACTGGGGAAAAGGAGAGTGGCTCAAGAGCCATGAGTATCATGATGCCATCTTTTTGTTGGTTGTGTTGCTTCATTCATTGTTCAATTAGCACCGC
>NW_006306881.1:0-215 GCF_000327345.1 Myotis davidii | reverse complement strand
AGCACTCTTGATGGCCTCTTTATTTTTTAAAATCGTGCTAATGCTCAATTTCACCAGCAACAAAAGCATTTTCTCCTTTGCTTGCTGCCTTCCAGACGCTTTTTGTTGTGCTGAGATATCAGCATGGAAGGGTTGTCTGGTCAAAAACTGAAGTTTTAGTCGACAAGGGAGACATTTTTTTTTCTGTGAACAACTTGGTCGAGAACTGAATTGTT
>NW_006306880.1:0-215 GCF_000327345.1 Myotis davidii | reverse complement strand
GGCTCAACTAAAACAGGAGGGTGCACACAGCCCACAAGGGGACATACCTGAAGTGCCGAGCTCAGGTGACCAGGAATGTGCCACTGGGCCCTATAGGGTACTTATTACATAAGGCTACTCTACCAAGATTGGGAGATGCAGCATCTCTACTTAATACTTAGAAACAAAGACAGGGAGATAGGCAAAATGAGGAGACAAATAAACATGTCCCAAAT
>NW_006306879.1:0-215 GCF_000327345.1 Myotis davidii | reverse complement strand
ACAGGAGGGCCTGCGTCCTGAGCCCTGAGCCCTGCCTAGGATCTGAGTGGGCGGTGGCGCCCCAGCGGCTAAGGACCCCAGAGCAGTGCCGAGTGGCTTGCCTGTCACAGGGACACAGGGGCAGCGGGACACCCCCTCTGCCCATTTCTCCTGCACACGGGGACGTAGAATCCACGGAAGCCGGTCTGTGGCCTGCCTGAGGAGAGATGTGGGCA
>NW_006306878.1:0-215 GCF_000327345.1 Myotis davidii | reverse complement strand
CCCCAGAGAAAGACAGAGCAGCCTTATTCAAAATAGCCCCTAACTGGAAGCAACCCGAACAGCCATCAGCATTTGAGGGGATAAGTGAATTATTGTCTGTTCACACAACGGAATACTGCTGAGCAGTGAACAGAAACAAAGGACTGGAAAGTGTCGCCATGTGGATCAACCTTGAAAACATTTGCTAAGGAAAGGAAGACCGATGTCATACTGTC
>NW_006306877.1:0-215 GCF_000327345.1 Myotis davidii | reverse complement strand
ACAACAATAAAAATATTTAAAATCCTTTCCCTGGATAGAAAAGAACAAAGCACTGCCTGAATTAAAGATCAAGGGCACAAACAGGAACAATAATCATATTTCTAACTGATCTGGGTGGAAATAAAGGCAGGGATCTGCACTTTCCATGATGATATTTTTTTAAATATTCAGTATGTGACACCAAGCTCAGAGTCACAGAAACAAGTCAAACCACT
>NW_006306876.1:0-215 GCF_000327345.1 Myotis davidii | reverse complement strand
AGTTCAGGAAGGTTCCCCAAACCGCCCTCAGGTCTGAGCCTTTTCTACAAGGATTTATAGACCTCGCTGAAAGCTATTATGTTTGTGATGAATGTGTGTGTTTTTTAATCCTTACCCGAGGGTATAGTCTCAGAATTGATTTTCGAGAGAGAGGAATGGAGAGAAAGAGGGAGAGAAACTTTCATGTGAGAGAGAAACATCAGTCAGTTGCCTCC
>NW_006306875.1:0-215 GCF_000327345.1 Myotis davidii | reverse complement strand
TCTTCCCATTAAGAAGCTAAGTAGCCCAACTGGTGTAGCTCACTGGTTGAGTCAACCAATGAACCAGAAGGTCACTGTTCAATTTCATTTAGGGCACAGGCCCAGGTTGCTGTTTTGATCCCCAGTGGGAGATGGTCAGGAGGCAGACAATTAAAGATTCTCTCTCATCATTAATGTTTCTACCTCCTTCTCCCTTCCTCTCTGAAATAAAAATA
>NW_006306874.1:0-215 GCF_000327345.1 Myotis davidii | reverse complement strand
TGTACGTTTATACAGACTGTCTTCCAACAACTTCTGGCTTCAACCACAAATTCCCCCTAACATGAAAGGAGAATTGGGATGATAAATTTTACTAAATTTTATAAATTTTAGTAAATTTATAAATTTTACTAAATTTTAGTAAAATTATAATTTTACTAAATTATAGTTATAATGACTATTTTGGTATTTATTGTATAAACACAAATTAAGTAAAT
>NW_006306873.1:0-215 GCF_000327345.1 Myotis davidii | reverse complement strand
AATATGCTACAAGCATTTGGTTAGGTGCTTAAGATTTGTTTTATATGATTGTTATCTATGCCCTCCTTTGCTTGCTAAACCCTGCTTAGTAAGCCCCCTTTCAGTGAGGGAAATAAGGAAGGTTAAGTAACTTGCCCAAGGTCACAATGTTAAGAGATGGTAGAGTTGAACACAAGGATATGACTTCCTCATGGCAAATCCCATTTCCCAAGCAG
>NW_006306872.1:0-215 GCF_000327345.1 Myotis davidii | reverse complement strand
GGAACAACAAATTGATGTTTCTCTCTCCCTCTCACTTTCAAATTACAAAAAAAGAAAGAACAAGTCTCTCAACTTACAGCCTGGATAAGAATGGGTAGAAAGATTGGGTAGTTCACCAGAGACCACACAGCAAGTCCAGGTGCTGGAAATCTAAGTTCTATGTAAATGTAGGGTGTTCTTCCCTTATTCAGCATAGCACTGGAAGTCCTAGCCAC
>NW_006306871.1:0-214 GCF_000327345.1 Myotis davidii | reverse complement strand
TGGGAACTTCCAAAGTAGGAAATATAAAGATTCACATAGACTCTGATAATTCCTGCAAAGATTCAGGTTGAAATAGGTTTACCATATGTAGCCTGAAGGGACCCCCTCCTGCATAACCCAATAGGATTTAAGAGGATGAGCATAGGTTTCTTTATTTCTAAATTGTCAGTGATTTAACCAGGAGTCATTATCCTTCATTATGGGCTTGTAAATA
>NW_006306870.1:0-215 GCF_000327345.1 Myotis davidii | reverse complement strand
ACAAGTCCAAAGTAAACACCAGATCAAAAAGGACTGATTAAGAAAAATACCAGGTCACTGTCCAAACAGGCCTGTTTCCCTCCAAAAAGATAGCCCATCCTTCAGGTGATATTTCAGTATTTGTCAACAGTGTTCATTTAAATGCAAAATATGTTGAAAGTGATTATTTCTTTTAATGCATTGGTCCTGACACAAAAAGTAAGTTTGGCATAGTT
>NW_006306869.1:0-215 GCF_000327345.1 Myotis davidii | reverse complement strand
AAGTTTTCTAGACATGCATGAGAAATTCATAATATTTCTAAAAGGTTGAATGACAAAGTAGGAGCATGGAAGTTTCACACATTATCTCACCTGTGCCTCTAACCACTCTATTGCCAGCCTACTGCACGCTCAGTCTAGATTCTCTGGAAAACATGTGAACACTTTTTGCAGTTGTTATTTTTAGTTCCTTATTTATCTTTCTCATCTTTATTTTT
>NW_006306868.1:0-215 GCF_000327345.1 Myotis davidii | reverse complement strand
ATTTCTTAGTCTATCTTGGGCTGCTGGAACAAACTACTATAAACTAGCTACCAGTATGAAATCAGAGTGCATTCATGGTTCAGTTCTGGTGAGGGCCTACTTCCTGGCTTGTAGACAGGGACTTTCTCACTCTATTCTCCTACGGCCCAGAGAGAACTCTGGTCTCTCATCCACTGATATGGGCACCAATCCCATCATGAAGGATCCACTCACTT
>NW_006306867.1:0-215 GCF_000327345.1 Myotis davidii | reverse complement strand
ATTTACATTCCTACCAACAGTGTACAAGGGTTCACTTTTCTCCACAGTTTCTCCAACACTTGATATTTCTTCTCTTATTGATAATAGCCATTCTAACACGTGTGAGGTTGTGCAAAAGAATGAAACTAGACTGTTATCTGACACCATACATGAAAAGTTAACTCAAAATGGATTAAGACTTGAATGTAAGATCTGAAACAATAAAATACATAGAA
>NW_006306866.1:0-215 GCF_000327345.1 Myotis davidii | reverse complement strand
CTTAATTACAAGGTTATTTGTACTTGTCTTAATACCTTGAGTGCAGTAAAACTGCTTCAAAAATCCTTCCATGTGTATATTGTTAGGAAATGTGATTATTTTCTTAGGATAAATTTTTTAGAGAGACATTAATGTGCATAATGTGACACATTTATTCTTGCGTCTAAATACATGTGCATTGGTTTCAGAGAAGAAGAGAGGGAGAGACAGAAACA
>NW_006306865.1:0-215 GCF_000327345.1 Myotis davidii | reverse complement strand
CTTTCCAGCAAGCAGGCCTACTGAACCTGCTGCCCATACAGACGGCTCTTGAGTGCCTCCTTGAGCCTCCATTGGGTGTGCTCGTAAGAAATAAGGGTGCACGGCCCCAGAAGTAGAAATTCGGACTCCCCCTTTCCCAGCTGCCTGCCCACAGACACAATGGTTGTGTGCTTTCAGCATGAAGGCCCCCGGTGTCTGCTGCCCCAGCAGGTAAC
>NW_006306864.1:0-215 GCF_000327345.1 Myotis davidii | reverse complement strand
CTGCATCACAAGCAGCTGCACTTGCTCCCTGCTCTTGGGGTCAGGCAACGAGCAAATGCAGGCTCATGTGTGCTCGGTGTCCGTCCTCAGAGCTAGAAACCAGTCGCTGCCGAGCGGGGTGAGCACGCGGCCCTTCCGGGTCTGAGTCAGGAGCACTGTCGCCACGACAGAGGTCTGGGACTCTTCCCGCCCGTCTGCTCCTCCAGGCCCTTCCC
>NW_006306863.1:0-215 GCF_000327345.1 Myotis davidii | reverse complement strand
GTGTGTGTGGTGTGTGTATGGTGTGTATGTGTGTGTGGTGTGGTGGGTGTGTGTGGTGTAATGTGTATGTGTGGGTGTGTGTAGTGTGTGTGGGGTTGAGTGTGTGTCTGTGGTGTGTGTGTGGTGTGATTTCTGGGTGTGTGTGGTGTGTGTGGTGTGATATGTGTTTGTGGTGTGGGTGTGTGTTGTGTGTATGGCATGATATGTGTGAGTGG
>NW_006306862.1:0-215 GCF_000327345.1 Myotis davidii | reverse complement strand
AAATACACTTTCAGGAAATATTTTTATTAACAAGTGGATTCACTTGGATGACTTTGTCTCTGTCTCAAATATTTAGATGAGAAAATATAGATGATTATCTTTTGACAATTACAGTGGCCAGGGAAATGTTACTGCATTCTTCAATTTATGTTACTAAAGAGTATGCAGAAGGTATTATGAATAATCAGTAAGATGGCATTTAAAGAAAAAAAAAA
>NW_006306861.1:0-215 GCF_000327345.1 Myotis davidii | reverse complement strand
GTAGAAATTCTTAAGTATAAAGCCATGGGATCTACTAGATCTGCGGTTCAGGATGAGATGAAGGGACACAACACAAGATCAAGGTTGAGGCACTTAGATGCCTCTTCGCCCAACAGTGGACCTTGTTTCTTCCCTGAATGGCCTTGTGAAGATCCGGTGGAGCAGTCTCCAGATTTCTTATCTTTTAGTGACTGCGGTGATGTGAACTTCGTGCT
>NW_006306860.1:0-215 GCF_000327345.1 Myotis davidii | reverse complement strand
CTTACATTGTATTGTCTCTGTCCAAAATGAAATTTTCTTCTTCTTTTTTTTAACCATCACCCGAGGATATGTTTTTATTGATTTTTCTTGAGAGATAGAGAGATAAGAAGGGGAGAGAGAGAGAGAAAGAGAGAAACATTGAAATGAGAGAGAAATATCAATCGTTGCCCCCTGTACTCACTCCAACCATGGATCAAACCTGCAATGTAGGTATG
>NW_006306859.1:0-215 GCF_000327345.1 Myotis davidii | reverse complement strand
TTGATCTTGGACTTCCCAGTCTCCAGAACTGTGGGAAATAAATACCTCTTGTTTAAGACACCCTGTCTATGGACAATTTTTAAGCAGCCCAAACTGACTAAAACACTATATTTTCTGCTAAAAGAATTAGATTGAAAGAAAAAATGAACAAATGTAAATATATAGTTTTCTCTAAATTAGACTTTCTAACAGTGGAACATGACCTGAGCATGGCA
>NW_006306858.1:0-215 GCF_000327345.1 Myotis davidii | reverse complement strand
CCTGGATCTCCGGAAATGGGGGCCACTGCTCCCCGCCCCCTAGCACTGAGGTCCCCCCTCCTTCAGAGGCTGCCTTACTGTTTCTGCCAACAGGTTTTCCCTCCCAGTCCAGTCACCCCTGGGGTGAGATGCACAAGGTTAGGTCACTGCTGGCGCCTTGCTTTCCCTGGGGCAGGTAGGACGCGCTTGGAGGTTTAAGTTCAGCCAGAAAGAAA
>NW_006306857.1:0-215 GCF_000327345.1 Myotis davidii | reverse complement strand
GTGAATGAAGGTGTTCACTGGCTTGCACCGTCCCTCTGTCATATGCCGGCGCCTCATCATTTGGTTGCAGTAGTTGGAGTTGTTGCTGGGGCCGTCTGGGTCCATGTGTTGCCGCTGGAACTTCTTGGCCCGTGATTCCTTGCCCAGGGAAGGCTGGACCCACCCCAGCACTAACAGCACCAGGACCAGCAGTGGGAACAGGATGAGGGACTTCT
>NW_006306856.1:0-215 GCF_000327345.1 Myotis davidii | reverse complement strand
TTCTTTTGCTGTGCTTTTTATTTTGATGTAGTCTCAAAGGGATCATCTTTAAGTGACCTGAAATGTGGCAGTGTTTGTAAACAATAAAAGCAGGACAAAGGCCATAAAACCTTTTTCCATATTGAGAATATATACTATATAGGCACGTTTTGTAGACATTGTTTGATCATTCATTTAAACATTCCACAAATAATCACTGAGCATTTAACAATATG
>NW_006306855.1:0-215 GCF_000327345.1 Myotis davidii | reverse complement strand
TTCCAAAATATATAAAGAATGTATACAACTCAATACCAGTAAGACAACAATCCATGGAAAAAATGGGAAAAGCACATGAATAGACATTTCTCCAAAGAGGACATTCCATCCAGATGGCCAATAAATATATGAAAAAAAATGCTAAACGTCACTAATCATCAGAGAGACGCAAATTGAAACTAAAATGAGGTATCACCTCACACCTGTTAGAATGG
>NW_006306854.1:0-215 GCF_000327345.1 Myotis davidii | reverse complement strand
TTTTTTTTTTTCCATTATGGGAATTTTAGTAAAGAATTCAAAAAGAGAAACCAAACTAAGTACCCAAAAGTAACATATACACTGTAAGTAACTAGAGACTCTAAGGGAAATAGATAGTGTGCTTCTTTATAATGCAAACGCATATAATTATATATTCAAATATAGTACTGTTAAAACTCTACCATATTATAACAAAGCAAATAAAGTCCTTTCCC